>NW_009954114.1:502608-566418 GCF_000747805.2 Chaetura pelagica | reverse complement strand
TCCCCGCCGGGCGGCTGCCCTCAGGGTCCCCGGGACGCGCGAAACTCAGACCCTGCGTGTCTGTGTCCGGCTGAGAGTGTGTGTGTGTGCGAGGGCTGGTGCAGTGCTGGGGTGTACGTAGTGGGGAGGTGCTTGGAGGGAACCTTCTCTGTTTAGGGGTGGGTTAGACGTGGCTCTCCCAGCTCTCACTTCTGCTCGTAAAGGAAATAATCCAGCCTCTCCTACCTACTTTTTGAACCCCGCTGGATTATTTGCAGGAGGAAAAGAGAACTGTGCTGCCCTGAGAAACGCATCAGTGGGTGTCTTTTTCATTTTATTTTAGTTTTTCTTTTTTTTTGTCTTTTGGTTATTGTTCGTGGTGGCTTCATGCCCTTGCGTTGTTGGAAGGATTAAGGGTGGCTGAATGTCTTTAGTCCCAGATCCAATTAAAATAAATGCAAGTAAACGGGACATAAAGGGAAGTCGGCGCTGGCATCCCGGCAGAGGCACTAAAGCATCAAGGTTGGTTAAAAGGAGTAGACTTGAGGAAATTAGTGCTTTCCTTCTTACTCATTTACTTTCCCTTTGCAGCGCTGTCAGACAGGCTTAGAGAGGCATCATTGGATCAGGATTTCGTAGATCTTTAACCAATCTCTGTCCAGCAGAAAGAAAGAAAGAAAAAAATGCTTTATCCACAGGTACCGGCATTTTAATTTATCTCTCTCATTTAAAAAATGGTTTGCTTTATGAAATCTGGTTTGAGTTCTGAGCAGAGGAATTAAAAATCAAGAGAGTGTGAGCTACGAGAGACGCAGAGCAGAAGTGCAGGATCATTTCCTAGTCACTGCTGGGTTTGTGTGCTTTCACTGAGGGCTTATTCCTGGTCTGGAGCAGTTGTGGGGAGGGAATAAGCATTAGCTGGGAAGAGCAGAATGATGCAAAACAACCTGGCTGGTTCTTGGCTGTCTTTTTAATTCCTGGTGACATACAGAGAACTTATCCTTCAGTTGAATGAGAAGTTACTCTTGTTGCTTGGAGAAGACTTGGTCGTGGATGCAAGGAGAGAAGGGATGATCCCTCCAGAGCCAGTTTGCCTTTGCAGAGTACTGCTGAGAAAGAGCTTACAGCCATGATCTTTATGTCCAAAAAAAAGTGGGAGTCTTGTTGAGAGAGCCGGGTAAGAGCCAGTGTACTGCAGGGCTGGAAACTATGGATAAACCTCTGTCTGATCCTTTGGTGGTGCTAGTGCTGTAGAAAATCAGCAGGTTGGCTGAACTTGCCTTGATACAGCAAATCATACTCTCTTTTTCTTTACTTTTGCTCCTTTTCGTTTTTCTTAAGCTTGATTCTTAACATAGCATCTGTTGGCATCTTAAGGACTGCGCTCTGTGCCTGCGTGCCCATAGTACGCAGGATGCTTCCCGAACTGTGTTGCATTACTGTGGTGTTACCCTGTGTGTGCAGGACAGTATTGGGATATAACCCCCCCAGTTTCCTTAAGTGCTGGCTTGTTCCTTTTCTGATGCAAGAGCCTTCTATTCCACCAAGGTTATGTTGTCACGGTTCCTACCATCGAGTTGTGCTGTTGTGACCTGATGTACTCTGGTTGATGGATTCTGTCAAATACAATGAAGTGAGCAATTAGAGGAGAGAGTGTTTAGCCATTGCTTGTTAGGAACAGTTTGTAGCTGCTGTTCCACTACAGATGTACTTCTGTGCTGAGTTCTCAAATGTCTTCTGACACATGCCAACTGCACTCATACTGCTTATATTTACAGGCAGCTCTTTCTGAAGGACAGAAAGTTGGTTAGGATAAGGTTTGTTTTAGCATGATGTGCCAATGTGAAACATCATACTTCTGGATGAAGGTTTGAATCCTTTGCAGTTCAGCAGTGTCTTATATTTCTGAACTGTCTGATGGTTGGTTGCTTATGTGGAGGTTTTCATGACTCCTGCCTGCAGTTCATAACACTAAGCTGCTGGCACTGTTAAAACTCCTATTGTCCTGGCTGGAAGTCCCAAGGCAGAACGGGCAGGGAGTCAAAATCACTGCAACAGAGGTGAAATCCTGGCTATGCTGACTTCAGCGGGAGTTTTGCCATAGATGACGATGGGCCAAATCTTCAATCCAGAGGTAGTTCTCCCTTCTTGTTGGTAATTCTGGTGTATGCTCTTGGGAAGCTTTTTATTTTCTGCTGCCATCCAGACTGTGTCTGTTAGTGAACAGAAGATGTTAGGGTGTCATGCTGTGTCTTTTGAAAGCACAGGATTCCTGAGAAAGAAATCAGGGCAGGAACAAGTGGAAGTAAAACCCCAAATGTGGACACACATGCTGACTGTCTTGTTGCTTATGCCCTGAGTAATTCCCAGGAACATGGATCAAACATTCTGAACCAAGCAAGATTAACTCCTTGAGACTGCACTGGATGCAGCTGACAGTGGCTGCAGCCAGTGCATCCATCAGTCCCTGCTTCTGCATTTGCAAATTATCGGGTTAGTGACAGACATTCAATATGGGAAGCAACAGTACATTCATTAATTCTACCCTACGGAGCCCGTGAACACTGAGTGAGTTTTCTATGTGTATGTGTGATCTGGTGAGCTGTTCTCAGAGGCACTTCATATATCCAATATCCAGATATATTAAATGGTAGCATCAAGTGGGAACTGTTTGATGCTTTTTTTACCATGTGGAAGGTGTCTGGTGCAGAATATCAGTATTTGCATTTAAGCAGTGTCGGTTGAAAGCTGGTCCAGGCCATGGCCATGCAATAGAAGTGGTCTTTTCAACAGGAGTGTGTTGCTTCAGTTTATTATATTCAGTGGCATAGAAGAAAATTTGTTAATGTGCAACAAAATTATTGACTGAGATGGAGGTATTTGGATCTGTTTGATTTTTTAATTTTTAAATTTTTTTTATTTTCAGTGGAAACACTTTGATGTCTGGAATTCCAGTGCAGACAGTTTTATTTTACAGTGCACTATTTTACCATGCATTCACATCGTACTAATGTGGAACTGAGTTGCCTGTCTTCCATGTGCATCCTTATGTCCTTAGTTTGAGAGACCTAAATAAAAAGAATAGCTTAAACTATTATAAATTATACCTTATCATCATCTCTTAGCTTGTTTCCTGTGAGAATTTATGCACCTAAACCAAAACAGTCCTAATTTTAATTTAATTTAGGTAAGTACATAGGCCTCATTTTGTGACAGTATAAAAAATGATAGATACTGTAAATAGGTGTCGAATCAGACCCTGAAGTCAAACTAGTGATGGTAAAGCCTGGATGAGTGTATCAGTGGCAAGTAAGTTTTGGGCACTGTTAGTACTGTCAGGATGCAAAAGATGGCAGTGCTGTGAAGAGGGATCTGAGCAAACCCTGCTGGGCTGCTGTTCAAAGCTCTGCTCTGGGATCTGCAGTTTTCCATCTTGTGGGTTTGTTGTGTTTATTGTTGTGGGTTTTTTTTCATAAGTGCAACTTAAAGAGTTGACGAGAAACATTAGTATATCCTTTGACCTGTGTGTTGTCTAAAACCCTACCTACCATATTCTCTTTAGTGCTTGAACTTGAGGGCTAAGCTCGGAGCTGGAGGCAGGACTTGCTGGGTCCTGGACTAGAACATGCCTTGTGGTGGTTTGTAAGACATGCTCTTCTTAGCTTGTTTTTTTCTTACTTCATATGAAAGCTACAAAATACAGAGTAATTTTGGGTGAAATTGATGTTCCATGGGATTTGTAGCAAGGCTACGACTGATTTCCAGACCTCCTTATTTCACACTTCATTGTTTTTTTTCTTGAAAGAATGAAGAGTAGAACTTGATGTAAGGGATGTGGAATTTTGTGTTGGAAAATTCTCCATTGTTTTATTGAGCTGTTGTCAATTCTGCTGCTGTTCTTGCTGTATGAGCCTGGCTACTATAATAATTGTACCTAAATATGTCAGTGCCTGTACTGCCAGTTGTCCACAGTAAATCAAAGCACGGACCCTGCAGGCATTTACAGCAAGTTAACACAAATGACAAACCTGATGGCTTTGCCTGGGAGAAAACACTTATTTTATTTCTTTTTCCTGGATGATGACACTACTAATTGCACAGCTTCCAGTGCGGGCACGGAACTTCCTTTGACACCAGTGAGTGTTGCCTTGCTCATTCCACATTTGCCAGCACAGGGCAGCCTCTGCTGTGGGGTCCGCTGGTGCTGCCTCCCTGTTCTTGCAGAGCCCACAGCTCCATGCTTTGGCTGCAGAGCCAGGTGCAGCAGCACATGGAGTGGCTCCTCTGGGCTGAAATCCTCCTTCCTTCCCTACTGCCTGAGTGGATTTCTCTCTGCTTAAAAAGGCATCTGTGATTGTTAACAATTATTATTTTATTTTTAAATGGGTTTGGCACCCCATCCTGAGATTTGTTGGGCTTTCCAGGCAGGTGGCCATCAGCAGACTGAGTTTATTCCACCTCTAACGTCAGTAGAACAGGTTGTGGTGTTTAATGCTGACTGTAATGAGAGTTTGTTTTGGGCCATTTAAGGAACTTCTTAAAATCCTGGCGTGTGGCATTTCCAGCCTCTTAGCTTGGTCCTGTAGAGCATCTGGGGAGGGGAAAATAGTTTCAATGACTTCCTGTTGTGCTGGTGAGAAATGGTCTGTCACCAGCCCTGGAAGTGCACAACACAACTTGCCTCTGCTTGCACTGTGCAAACCAGCTGTAAATAACATTTCTTCTGTGTCTTTGCAGACTTCAAAGATTATTCCAGCTGTTGAAGGAAGCCTAGCAAGATAAGGTAGCTGCAAGTTTAATTGTTGCTTTAGGACTTGAGCTAAATAAAAATCTAAACAATCTGATCAAAATTACAGCCACTTGAATGTTGTTAAAGGTTGAAAGTGAGCTCTCTTCAGAACTGTTAATGCTTTACATTTTCACAGAATCACAGAATTTTTTGAGTTGGAAGGGACCCTGAAGATCATCAAGTTCAAACCCCCCTGCATGGGCACGGACACCTTCCACTTAACAGAGCCCCATCCAACCTGCCCTTGAACACCTCCAGGGATGGAGCCCCCACAACATCTCTGGGCAGCCTGTTCCAGTGTCTCACCACCCTTACGCTGAAGAATTTCTGCCTGATCTCTCACTTAAATCTCTCTTCTTCCAGCTTAAAAACCATTACCCCCGTCCTCTCACTTTTTATTTTAAAATAAAGGAGCTTATTAATATTCCTGAATGACGTTGGACTTAGATTATATTTTTCCCTTCAAATCATCTGAGCACTTCTCATGATAATGCATATTAAATTTAGTAACAAGTGCATGTAATGACAGTATGAATGTCAGTTTTTGTATTGCATACATTGCACTGGTTGGTATTTTTCTAATAGTAAACATGGATGTGGGCCATATTGCTGAAACAAATTGTGGCATGAAGAGCCTTAAGAGGATGTCTCTGTGTTCTGCCACAGGGTAAAATAATTTGTTGACTTGAGGCCTTGTGCAACCTGATCTAGTGGGAGGTGTCCCTGCTCATAGCAGGGAGGTTGAAACATGCTCAACCTTAAGGTCCCTTCCAACTTTAACCATTCTATGATTCTATGACTCTTGGTATTTAAATAATTAGTTAATAATTTTGACATATACATATCTGAGGTGGGTTTGGTTTTGTGGTTGTTTGGGTTTTTTTTTTGTTTGTTTGTAAAGCTGGTGTTTGAAATTCTTTCATTTGTATCCTCTAAGTGACGATGAAATAACGGCAGCTCACGCTGTGATCAGGTGAGTTAAGTCACTACTTGCAAGGCTGTGTCTTTGTGGTGTGAGTGTGTGCAAGGTGGAGTTGCCAGCTTGTTTTGGGATGACCTCACTTTATGGATTTTCACTGCAGTGCAATGCAAATGATGGATACACTGGAAATCATTAAACGCAGAGCTGAAGTTTTACATGGAAGTTTTTTTCTGGAGGTTTTCTGTGATATTTTTTAGTCAGAATTCAGACACCACTATTGACCATTAGGATCTTACAGAGCCTAATTGCTGGTTTCCTTTGCAAAAGACCAGCCTTTTTCTTTGTTCTTGCACTTTGGAGGAAGTGTCATTTTCTGTTCTTGCTTTGCCCTTTATAATAGATGTCCATATTATTGTAGTGGTCCAGACTTTAAAAAGAGCCTGTGCTGCCCAGAAGGCAATGTTCCTCTGGCAAAGAAGCTAGAGGATTGTGTGGAACCACAGTAATAATAATAATAATTACTATTGTTATTTTAAACTGGAGGTTTTCATTCAGGACCAGGATGCAAACAGAGTGAAAAGGCAGCTGCTACTTTCCAGTAGCCAAAAGACTTCAGTGTTACCAGGTACTGAGTAGCTGGAGGGTGACATGAGGGGTGGTTTACAGATGAGTGGCATAGTGCTGTTAAAGCATCCTAGCACCTCTGCTGATCACTCCAGATGATGTGTGAGCTTTGAATCACCTCTGATGTGTTGGACTGGCTTCCCCAGCTTGCCTTGCTGCCCTGCAGCAGGCTGCTGGCCCGCTTCCATCCGCTTCTCATGGCAGCATCTGTTTGGGAGGTTCTTTGCCCAGCGTGGTTTGTGCAGGGAATATTTAAAGATGCCCACAAGGCTCCTTTGGTGTGGTTTATTGCATTAGTAAAAAGCATTGTGATACAGATCATTAGGACTATAAGCAAATATTCAGTGTGCTTTTGCAGCCATATCGGGAGGTCAGGAATAAACGACAAGGCACGTACGCTGCCAGCGGGGTTTCGAGAATTAACTTTCACTATGTGTGATGTGCCTGTTTGACAGTGTTTTGTCTTTGGGTGAGTTTACACAGGGAACTTTAGCTGGGTTTGTGCTGGGGTCCTGGTCCTCTGAGCTTGCACAGTGCTCCCCTGTGCTCTGCTTTGGAGCAAACCAGCGGGTAACATGGACAGACAGCCTCAAGGACCCTGCTGGAGGTGAAGCCTGTGGTGATTCCGTATGGTTTTGTATATAGTGGAAAAGACCTGCACATGTTATGTTAAAGCAGCAGGATGCAGAGTTTTGTTTGTCTCTCTCTTCTTCCCCAGCTGTTTCCAAAAGCTGCATCCTGGAATAACCTTCCTAGAGCTGTTTCCCTCTGTTTGAACTTGTTTAATGACATCCAAAATGATTTTTGAACATTAATAAATATCAGTTAATCCACTGCTGACTTTTTCAGGTGTAGGATGTGACTGTGTGAAGACTAAGGAGAAAATGGAAGGGAGGAGAGAAAGGATTGTAAAATGAGTCAGGGGAGAGTAGGGGGTGTCTGTGTGTGGGCTAATGAGTATTGAAGAGCAAAGGATGGGAAAAGAAGTAGTGGAAGGGTGCTGGTTTCTGATGGTGCTGGCTGAGTAAAGGAACATAGAAGTTTTGGGATCCTGAACTATACTAGGTACCTGGCTGGGGGATGAGGAGAAGGAGAAAGATGGATGGGGAGTTTTAGCTATATTAGCCTTTACCTTAACTGGTTTTGAGGAAGGGGATGAAGCTCTCTTAAATACCTGAGATTTACAGCATGGCTAAAACAACATGGCTTATGTCTTTTGTTTGGTATTCTTAGATTGACAAGCCTAAAGTGTGCTTTCAGAGTTAGTTTTTCGTTAGCTATCTATGTGTTCAGACAGAAAGTGTCTCTGCACATAGATACTGGGAGATACAGTGGCCTTCCAGTACCTGAAGGGGGCCTACAAGAAAGCTGGGGAGGGACTTTTTACAAGGGCATGTAGTGATAGGATGAAGGGAAATGGTTTTAAGCTGAAAGAGAGTGGATTTAGGTTAGACATTAAGAAGAAATTCTTGACTGTGAGGGTGGTGAGACACTGGCACAAGTTGCCAAGGGAAGTTATGGATGCCCCTTCCCTGGAAGCGTTCAAGGCTGGGTTTGATGAGGCTTTGAGCAACCTGGTGTAGTGGGAGGTGTCCCTGCCCATGCAGGGGTGTTGGAACTGGGTGATCTTCAAGGTTCCTTCCAACCCAAACCAGTCTATGGTTCTAAGAATCTGGACGAGACCAAACCAGATTCAACTCTTATCAAAGTATTAGAAACTTTGGCCATGTTACATCCCTCATGTTTATAGTTTGTTGTTTCATCTGTAGAAATTAAAGTTATAATAATAAAAGACATTTTGCTACCTGTTCCCAGAAGCTTTGAATACATCATTATTGTGGTAGGCAGACAAAAGTCAAAGGAGCATGTTTATTGTAGATTTTCCCTAACTCTGCTTTGAGATTTCCTTTTGGCTTCATAATTTCTCTGTTGCACAAGTACTTCTTAGCCCAAGTGTCTGTAAAATGAATTGAGCATTCCATCATTCCTGGAGATGTAGCAGCTCTATCACAGTCTGCTTGCAGTGTGTGCCTGAAGGAGCTGGTCTGCCCAGCCCACTGGCCTGGCTTGCATGTGTGTCAAGAGTGTCATTGGTGAGAGAAGCGAGTCTGAAGTGTCCTGTAATGGTCTCTTGTGCATGTCATCTACCTTTTTCACTTGCATTGCTTTTCAACTACTGTGTGCTTTTCCCCCAGTGCTCAACTGCAGAGACATCCTCAGCCCATGTGCCAGCCTGGAAGAGAGCTAAAGCCTTTTACATCAAAAGTAATTTGTCTCCTGATGGTTGTGTTGCTGGAGTCTTAGGAGCATCATTACTCATGTGGGCAGTACTGTTGGGTGTGTCAACCCTGCATCTTCAGGGTTATTTAGATATTGCCATCAGGACCAAAATTACTCTCTAGCAGCCAGAGGTCAGCCTTCCACTGAGTCAGGAGCTTGTGAACCCAAGTGCCTGTGGTGCTGGTGGTGGTCCAGAGCAGCTGGAGACTTGCACAACAGCTGTGTGCAAGGGGCAGGCTGGGCAAGGAGCTTGTCATGGTCACAGAGCATGCTGTGCTCATGGCCATTCTTGCAGATGCCCTTCAGGGGTTATATGGAGATACACACTGGCTTTAATAGGGATCATTAAGCAGAAATTATGTAAGTCATTATCCTGAGTGGAGTGGGAGTTCTTGTGCAGTGTGTGTGTGTATATTGAGAATTGTGGCTGTTATTGTGGTACATCCTTATAGAGCTTAAATACTGTTGCTCTTCTCTGGTTTAAAGTTATTCATAACAGGATTGGCCACCATCAAGATGCACTTTATGCATGGGCTATATTTATTGTACTGGTGGCATAACTATATTTGTTGCTGAAGGTTAGCAGAAATCCTGGTTTGTACTGTCCTCTTGGTTAAGTAGTTCTTGTGGTGAGTGGAGTTGTTTTCAGTCCTCTGCAGTTCAACTGAGATCAGAATCCTATTCTTTGGTTTGCAAACAAAAAGAATAGTGCCTTCTCTTCATGAGTGTTAATTTCCCTGGCAGTAGAGGGTAGGTGACTTAATCTCTTCATATATCAATACGTTGATCAAGTTTCATAGCAAAGTATCCAAGGGTATCTACAACAAATATTTAAAAATATAAGCCTAGGTTGTAATTTAAGGCCTCACTTAGTTATACAGTTCTCAGTGTTAATAGGACTGGCAGTTCAGGACTCAATTTTAGGGTAGCTTTTTCTACAGTAATATTCAGCTGTAGTTCTATCAAAACAGTCTTCTAAAGCCAGATCTGCCTGTGACATGGCATTTGATTGAATACACCTTAATAAAATTGGTGTGAGGTTCCACATCCAAAGGAAAAATCAAGTACTTGAGATACCTTTCAGATACCTGTTAGGAAGTCATTAGGCTGAGATCCTATGAAAATTACAAAGCTGGATTAATTCTGGACTTGTTTCCTGAGGGAGATGTGGGTGGTTGGTTTGCTCTTTCTTTCTTCTCTTTGGGGGATGTAATGAGCATAAGGCTGAAGCTCATCTCCAGGATGGAGATGGGAGCAGAGCCTTTTGCAAAGTGATTGCTAAGTGGCTGCTATTTACAGAGCAGGATTTTAAAAACAACCATCATGCATAGTTGCATGCCATGGCTTGCAAATAGAGGTACTTCAGCTGCTTCAACCAGATCCAGCAGATCAACCCCAGGTGCAGCTGAGAGGAATGAGGAAGTTGTTGAGATCTAGACACAGAACTACAATAGACTGTACTCATCTCTTCTTTCCCATTGCCAGTCAGAGCCTTTAATTTGAAGTAATGTTATTTTATTATAAGCCAAACAAAACCACAGAATTAAGCTAAAATACAGCATACTGTGGGATTTAAAACTATCAGTCAATCTGTTAATTAAAAAACTCCACCTCTTTCTATCTTCCTTTCCTGTTCTTACTCTTTTTTAGCTCTTAGAATCTCTTCCATGGCCTTTCATGAGCTGACTTTGATGTGAGGTCACTGGGACAACAACAGGAATGAGAAGTGAGAGTTTTTCACCATTTCCAAAGCTTCCAAAGTTTCCAAATAACTCATTCCTCCCTAAGAATTTGGACCCTCAGTGGTGCAGACTTAATTGCTGGCTATATTGTTAATGTATAAAGGTTTGGCATCTTCTGTAATATCCAGACCTTCAAATCCAGCCAGATTAGTAGTTATGGAATGAAGAAATAAGTGTGCAGATCAGCAGTTCCCCCAGATAAACTGTTTTGCCATCCTTGTGTATGTGCCAGGGTTCTTCCCACTGAAACAAGTATCTGAAGGGAAAATTGGAAATCCTGAAACTTTTAACAAGTTGGGAAAAGTTTCCCAAATTCATCTGAAGAGAGATGTTACTGCCCATCACCTTAAGTCTTGTCTTGCATGATGATGAGTGGTGTTCCTCAGGGGTCGGTACTGGGAGCAATGCTGTTTAACATCTTTGTTACTGACGTGGACAGTGGCATTGAGTGCACCCCCAGCAAGTTTGCCAGTGACATCAATCTGTGTGGTATGGTTGACACACTGGAGGGAAGGAATGCCATCCAGAGGGACCTTGAGAGACTTGAGAAGTGGGCCCATGCCAACCTCATGAAGTTCAGCAAGGCCAAGTGCAAGGTTCTGCACGTGGGTTGAAGCGATCCAAAGCACAAATACAGATTGGGCAGAGAATGGATTGAGAACAGCCTTGAGGAGAAGGACTTGATGGTGCTGGTTGAAAATAAGCTCAACATGAGTTGGCAATGTGCACTTGCAGCCCATAAAGCCAGCCATGTCCTGGGATGCATCAAAAGAAGCATGGTCAGCAGGTCAAGGGAGGTGATTCTGCCCCCTCTACTCTGCGCTCGTGAGACCCCACCTGGAATACTGTGTCCAGTTATGTAGTCCTCAACACAGGAAGGACATAGAGCTCTCGGAGTAAGTCCAGAGAAAGGCCGCAAAGATAATCAAGAGGGCTGGAGCACCTCTCCTATAAAGACAGGCTAAGGGAGTTGGAATTGTTCAGTTTGGAGAGGAGAAGGCTCTGGGGAGACCTCATAATGGCCTTTCATTATCTGAAGGAGTCTACAAGGAAGCTGGAGACAGACTTTTTACAAGAGTGTGTAGTGATAGGATGGGGATAATGGTTTTAAGCTGGAAGAGGGTAGATTTAGGTTGGACATTAAGAAGAAATTCTCTAGTGGAAGAGTGGGGAGATGCTGGAACAGGCTGCCCAGGGAACTTCGCTGGAAGTGTTCAAGGCCAGGTTGGATGGGGCTTTGAGCAACTTGGTGTAGTGGGAGGTGTTCCTGCTCGTGCAGGGGGATTGGAACTAAATGATCTTTTAGGTCTCTTCCAACCCAAACCATTCTATGAGTTTGAGTCTGTGAACGCTGCAGGATCTCTGGTCAAGTTCTCAGTGCAGGTGTTTGCTGGGTGTGCTTGTTGCACCCTCAGCAGTAATTCCCAAGACTGTATCTCTTAGGAAGAGATTAGTAACAAGACCACATGCTTCATATGAATGGGTAAACTTGTTCCCCACCTGCAGTGGTGCTGCAGAGACACAGGATTCTGATTTGGTCTAGTGATAGCTTTCTTTAATGAGTTCCCAGAAAACATTTAGCATATCTTGGTATTTAGTGTGTGGGTGTTTCAGAAGATGAACCTTCAGGAGGGACCTTATGGAGCAGTTTGATAGGAATGACTGATAATGAGTCAAAATGCTGTCGAGCAGCCCTGAACTGCTGCTATCTTGTATAGTCTTTCTGGTGTTCATAGCCAGCTCCTTCTGGAGGCTTGGTTCCGCTGACGTGCTTGGAACACAAGTTCAGCCCACAAACATGTAGTTCATTTCACTGATAAATATGAAAAGGCTTCATGAGGAAGGACAGAATCCTTATTGACTCTCTTTTTAGAAATGAGGTAATCAAGGCAGATAAACTGACTTGTTCCATGGCCACACAAGGGATACTGGTTGAGTGAACTCACAGCTTGAGCTGTCCTCAGATTTTTGTTGAGCAGCAGACCATGCTCAGCAGTTCTGCCCAAGAGGAAGAAGACACTACAAAGTAGTTGTGTGATTTTCTTTGGTGGCAGCTTTTTACTTAATATTTAGAGCTGGTAGATCCAGGAGGATCTGCCAGGGTTTGGTGGTACTCCAGGCTCCTAAACTCCCTGTGGCTTGGGTATAAGCCTCTTCTCCCTTTTGCCACAGGCTGGCTGATAAACCACTTCTTCCTTTTAAACCAGTATCTAACATGCTCACTGCTTTTGTCTATGATCAGAAGAGCAGAAATGGGTTAGATGTTTTGGATCCACATTCTTCTGCCACTACCATTTTTTAAAAATCTATTAATCCAGCTTGGCTGGAATCAAAAATCACCTGCATTTTCTCTGAAGACCAAAGCTTTGTAATTTCAGTCTTTGGAGCTCTCTTTCCTCCTGTCATTTTATTTAATTTATGTGCTTTCTTGGACTGTCCTTGTGCAAAGTGTGCGTTTATGTGTCTAGCAGGGAGTACATAAGAGAAGAGAGCAAAGAGGAAACCCCAGATTGTTGCTTTGCTGCTCCTGAGTCCCTCCTTGTGTGTTGTAAGTTCGACCCAGCCCTGCTGTGGTAGTGAAGTAAGTCATGTTGATTAGGATGCTGTGCATTATTGATTTAATGCAAGATTTCCCTCCTTTTCTTCCCTTTCATGTAAGAGAAAATTAATAATAGCATAAAAATAATTAAGTGACTGTGCAGTTTATCAGAGATCAGGTTCTGAACTGGGGTCCCTCAGAGAAGCCAGCAGGTCTTCTGGGCTCCTTATCAGCAGCAGAGCTGGAGATAAATGAATCCAACTTCTGAAGAGTGCCCCAGACTAGCAGAGGCTCCTTGTACAGTTAATGAGAAGCACCTCACATCCACATGGAATTTTTTCCTTCTTTCCAGGTATCTGGCAAGGCACTTGGGGTGGATGATTCATGCTGCTCTTATTGATTACAGTGGCAGTGGAGTTGACCAACTCAAGATTAGATACATAACTTTTAGCTGGCTGAAATCAGATGAGAAAAATTCCCCTCTTATCATCTTGGATGGGTTCAGTGACCTCTAGTAGTGCCACCACACTAGTTAGTGTCTGTTAAAAAAGCATACTGGTGAAAGGCAAGAGTAAATAGAAGTCTTTATAGTTAAAAAAAGAAAAAATGAAAAGGGAGAGACAGTGTCACTACTAGGTTGCTTTTAGTTTGCAGACCTAGGATGGTTAGCAGTTGGTAATGTGCTTTGCTGGAGATGTCTGCTCCTGAGAGCATGTGGGTGTTGTGTTTTGTGAAAACAGTTTTTGAATGAAAGTTCTTGACAAAGGTAAGCACACTTCACTTACTGAGACTCTGCAGTTGGGAACTCTCAATTAGAAAGGAAAAAATAGCAGAAATTAAAAGAGACAGAAAATTGTATTAATGCCTGTCTTTGTGGTGCTAAGTAGGTCAGTGAGCTGAGAAAGACCCTAGCCAGACTTACAGTTCTCACACAGCAAGTTTGGAAGAAAGATGCTGAAACAGAGGCAGAGATTTAACCAGGGGTTGATGGTGTAAAGCAAAAAATACTGGGTACATAATCAAAATTGCAGAAAACATCTTATAATCTGATTTTGGAAATGAAGATAAAGCTGGTGTCAGCCTTTGCTCCCAGGCAGAGATAGCCAAGCCCATTGCCTTTAGATTTTATAGTTGGAGAGGCAAAAGGAGATTAATTGAGGCCATGCAAGATTATTCTGTCGTACATGTGATTGCTGACCTTGGTGGGAGGCACTGTCTTTGTGTGTGTCCCATGCAAGGCAAAGCATGGGTGGTGGGCAGGCCGTGGGACCCCCCTGCACAGGGCTGTGGTCACGGGGCGTGCGCAGGCATTGAGGTGCCCTGGTGTGGGACCCACAGAAAACCATCTGCGTGATGAGCAAGTGACGGTGCCAGTTCGTTCCCTCTCCCTGATGAACGCAAGGGTAAACGTCCAATTATTTTGCACATAATGAGGAGTTTGCTGAAAGAGGGACTGGAGTTTGGCAGGGCAAAATGGGAGCGTTCTCATGCTTCCATTTTGCGCTGGGAAACCTCATTAGTTATGTGGTTATGAATGAAGCTCTGGCTCTTGAGGTTTGAAGTGCTCGAAAGGAGGCAGCGATCATCATGGTATATCTGGGGATCACATAAGGTAGTGTTGGAAAGGGGTTGCTGGGGCAAGGGAGTAACCATGTAGCTTAGCTTTTTTGGAAACTTCCTAGGGCTAATGGAAGAGGAGAGTAATTACTGGGTCTGAATATGGACATGTTAGTATAAAAAAGAATTAACTATATTATATGAACCATCCTTTTTATTATTTTGTTTTAGGAAGAAGTATTTCAAGCCTATCTTTATGCAGACAAATGCTTATTAAATGAGGGGATAAAATAGTGATACTTCAATCTTGGGAACTTGAAACCACTGGAAGAACTGATCCCTGTTAACTGCACAGGGATGGGATGCTGGTGAAATGACAGCAGTGGGTGGGATATGCATTGGTACTGGTCAGCCAGAGGTGCTCTGGGGCTGACTGATAGTTGCAAAGCTGCAGGAAGAGACTTGTCAGGACCCTGGGGAGCCCAATCTGCTATTTCAGTGGAAGACATGAGGAGAAATCCTGGGTGATCCATTGTTCTGAAAATGCTTTGAAATGTCTACATTTCTTTTTATTTTTGTTTGGTTGCTTTGTTTTTGACAGAAAATTATTTTCAACGAAATAAAATTGTTCAGAAACCTTTTAAAACTTCACATTGTACTTCTCCCATTTTTCAACTCTTGCACTTTTCTTCCATTCTTTAGGGAACAAGGTGGGAAAGGAATAACAGGTGACAGTTGCTGCACATTGAAACTTAAAGTTATTTTCCAGCAGTTCAAAAACTGTCATAAAGTTGAATGGGACATTTTAATAGAAAATAATTGTGCACATGCACAGAACTCAAAAGCATCCTCATTTAATTTTTCTCTTTTTTTGTCTGTGTAAATTTACTTAACATGTAGAGAGACGTGTACCTGTTTAGTTTTCACACTAATGAAGATCTAGGCTGAAAGAAGATGAAATTATAAAATTAAGTGCTTCATGGCATTGATTTCTCTAGATGCTAAAAATGCAGAATTTGAGTGGAGATGACAACAAAGTAATGTCTCTGTGGGCTCAAATGCCAAATTACGGAAAATGTAAATAAATTAACTGAGTCAGTGGTTACTTTGTAGGCTAAGGAAGTTATGGAAACAATTTCTGGAGTCTTCTAGAGGTATGTGAAACTAGTGATGCAGTACTAAAGAGGCATAACACAGTAAAATAATATATTGGAGTATTATTTGGCTTTATTTTGAAGCAGGTAGTTTTAGAGAAGAGATAATTCTTCATTTAGTGCACAGATGTTTGGTGGAATCAGTTGCAGAAATAATGAAAGTTAACCCATTAACGGGGACTAAAGGACAAGTTCAGTCTTCTTGAAGTTACTGAGTGTCTCCATAGAAGTGCTGGTATAAATGAATCCAGTTATAAATTAAATAAAGTACTTGGATGCTTGGATGTAGCTCCTTTACTTCTGGAGTAATGTGGCAGTCTATCTCTGCCACAGGATCTTGTCCTTGCAGCCTGTCTTAGGAGGGATTTTAGGACTACCTCATGGCACAACTGTCTCTCAAACTAACCTTGATGTTTTCTAGTGTCATATTTGTGTGTCTTGGTGGCTTTCTTAGTTGTAGTGAGTTTACAACAAAAAGGATGTGCCTTTTTATTTTTTTCCCCCCTCTTCATCGGTGCTTTATGTTCAACCTGGGGTGGTAGTATTCAGCTGGAAACATCCCTAATCTTACACAGCATTTGTTTCTCCAGGCTAGGTACTCCTGGACCAGGTTTTTATTTCTCTATTGTAAGCATTAGAGTAAGTTTGTGTAAGAATATTGGATTCAGGTGGTAGTGTACTGACCGAAGGACGCCTCTAGGGTGAGGTGGAGCTGTCTGCGAGAAATTTTAGCTTTTCTGTAAAATTTCAACCTAAAACTGAAATGGGAAAATACTGCTTAACAGTGTACCTGGATGTGTTCATGAAAATCAACCAAGCAAAACTGGAGAACGAGTTATTATTAGGTTTATAGTACGGGTCTGGAACAGTATTTCACTTTAGGAGGGAGTCATCGTCAGCTCAATGGATGAAGAATAATCATGTGCTTTGGTGGGGATCTTACTTTGGTGTAAAATGAGTATTTCTTCTGCCACTCTGGGTTGCAGTTAGGTTGATGTCTTCCTTCCTTTCTGTGAGTGTTCTCTGGTTTTGTCTTTCGTAGCTGTAGTAAGTCTGGGTGAAAAGAACTCCAAAATATATTTTGCTTGTTTTTTCTTACCTACTTTTTTGTCCAATAAAGGTATACCCCATACACTCTGGTCTTCTTCAGTCATCTTTAGAATTAATTAATTTTTTTTTTTTGTTAATGAGGTTGAATGTTTTTTTCTTTGCTTTCGCTGTTATACAGAAGTCATAAACCACCACGTTTCTTTTAAAAAGGCTGGATTTTTTGATTTAGCATCTTTATTCTGGTATATCTGGTCTAAGTTTGGAGAAGGTAGAAAGGTGACTTTTGGGGCTTTTTTTTCCTGTTTCTGAGTTGTCCTCAGATTAATACAATTTTTTTTATTATTGCTTTCTGGAAATAGAAATACAGAGAGATAATACACCTATGCAGAAGTAATATCCGTCTATGAGGAGATGAGCAGAAAAAATATGTATCCTGCAGAAATAGAATATATATTAGTTTACATTTCTTTCTGTATTATGAATTTTAAGAAGTGATAGAGGGTGAGCTGTTGCTGCAAGCTTCTAGTTAATCTGATCTTTTGGAGGTCTCCTTTCTATTACAGTCAGACAGACTTGCTCCACGTTCAGGTTGCTAATTCTTGACACATAAGTTATTTTCCTTCTCATTAAAATGTATTTATTTATTTTTGCAGTGAGAATAGCTTGCTTTAGATGCTTCTTTTGATCTTTGTTAATGTTACAGACTCAGTTAGACTGCGACCATAAAGTGGTGTTTATCTCATTTCAGTTTTTCATCCACCGTTAATTGGACCTAAATAATATAAACCTATTGCAAAAACTGTTTTAGTTTGCTAGGTCTCCATATGGTGTCCAATAAGATGCAGATATTATTAGTGTTTGGAAATTGCTCCCTGTCTGTAATTGGAAGGCTCCTTCAGGTATTTCTGAGACTTTATTTGCATTTATTGGGTTTTAGGCCTTTTAAGAGGTAAGAGGGGAGGATGAAAGGTGTAGCGAGAAGTACAAAGTTATTGCAATTTTTTTTTTTTTTTTTTTTTTTAAGCTTGAATTTGTACTCTCACTTATGTTGCTAGGGCAGCAACTTAATGTAATGCAGATCAGCAGCTGAAATACTTTTCCTAGCAGCTGCAGAGTGAAGTTAACAGGACCCACTGTCTGTTCTGCAGCTGATACTGGGAGCTTCGTGGCTGGTGGGGGTGGCGGTTGTCCCCGTGCTCCCCTTTGTGTCTCCTTGGGGAGCAGCAAGCAGCACTGAGTGATGCCAGAGTTACCCTCAAGAGAGGGAAGTGAATAAAATCAGAATCAGGGGAGTGGATGAAATCAGATTTCCCATAGCTTTGTCTGAGGAAAAGCACTCAAAAGGAGGGAGGAGGTGAGAAAGTGAGCTTTCTGCAGCAACTCAGATTGTAGAGGAATGAAGCTTCACAGTTTTCTCCCATCTCACTCTTGAAAGTTAACACAAGAAACAGATAGGACTGGGAGACAGTTTTCTGACAGAAATCCCAGAACCTTCATTCCCAGAAGTTGAAATGGTGACAAGAAGCTGGGTACTCAGTAGGGAGTTACCCAAGAATTTTGTTGTCTGAGTTAAATCCTCCAGCAAGCAGGTGTCTGGTAAATGTTTAGATTCTTTGCAGCATATATTTGCATATTTGAAGCTTTCTGGTACTTATGACTCATTTTAGTTTGCCCAAGTTTTAAAAAAAGCAAACCAGCAAGGCCCTTAATTTTTGTGGAATCATTGTGTAGTGGTTTGAGGACCTGCATTCCCTGAGCTTGACTCTTCATTGTGAATGTCTGACTTGTCCTGCCCATTTTGTGGGAGGTGGTTTACCTGCTGGTTCTGACTGTTGGCATCTTAGAGATAGCTAGAGAAATGTTCTGTGTCAAATGATGTGAAGGGACTTCAACCACTGCTGCCTGATCATCTCCAACCTTGAATTCCTTTGGCACCAACATCTCTGATGAGTCCCTCTTGCCCTCTCCAGCAGGATTGTGTATCCTTTTTCTTGGCTAGGGTGAGTAGGTGTGGGTGTAACAGGTCAGGCAGGAGCAGAAAGCAGCTCTGGCCCTTGTAGAAGGTCCTATGAAGTGTTTTAAAGGTTTGATGGAAAGTGAGGCTTTATCTCTACTGATTTTTGTTCATACAGGTTATTTTTTTTTCTTCATACAAATATGATGGGGGGTTGGAGGAGGAGAAAACATGCCGAGAGTAACACTTGATGCCTTGAAGCATTTTTATTGATTAAAAAATCTTTTTTCTGTATTTTTTTTTTCTGTTTTGTCACTACTCACTTGCTGTGTCCATTGTTTGATACATAAATAGGTTCCTTAGTATTTGAGGAAAAGCAAGTCTCAACTTACTAGTTGCTAATCAGAACATGGAGGTGGTATTTTTTTTCCCTAAAAACTGTAATTCAAGGTTATGCATGTGCAAACATAGCTTTAGGCTACAATGACTATTTTCTTCAGCAGGTCTAGCTCATTTTATTGACATACTGTTTTGTAAACTGAGAGTGACTTGCATTGTTCTCAACCAAAATAACTTACATCAATCAACATAAGAGGGTAATTAATTTACATATTTTTATTGTGGAAATGTTCCAGACTTTTTTTTTTTTTTTACTGTACAGTGCTAGACTTGAGAGAGGAAAAGTGCATAACATTTTAGGTTTGTGGTTTGTTTTCAAGTTTTTCTTCATGTCTGTTTGTGCTGGAGAAGGCATTGTGACCTTCTTAAATTTGAGCTTGGCGTAGTGCTGAATGAAAATAAAGCAAGACTTAAGAGTGAAATTGTATTTTGTGACTGTTGCACATCAGTACAGCCTTAATGAGCTGAGGAGAGGTTGGCTATTGCATGCTTTAGCAAAATGTAGTCCAAAACGCTTGTCAAGAACAAATGCAAGAGAGTTAACTGTTTTTCTGTATGAGAATCTGAGGCCAGCCGGGGAGACTCTGGAGATACAAAGTCTGGTGAATTTTGTCAGAGGTGTGCCTGGCACCTCACTGCTTGCCAAACACAAATGAATGCATGTGCAGCTTGTTGTCTTTGAATAACTAAGTGCTGGCTCATTTTTTCATGAAGCACCAACAGGTCCCAGATCCACCTGAACCTCATTAGTCCATTGCTGAAATGTAGTTAAAACAAATCTTTCTGAATCTGATGAAATGTAGATAATGGTGTGGTTATTGCTGTGAATGGTTTGACAGCAGGTTATTTTCGGGGGGTTTTGAACTTGTGTCTCTGAAAGTGCAGTGTGATGCCTCTTCCTCTCTTCGGCTGTACCCTGAATATGCTCTGTGTATGACTTGTTAATAGCCTTTTAAATTTCTTTTATTTTTACTTCCATAGAGTAATAGGGCAGTGAAGCAGCATGCTTAAAGCCTCCCTGTAAAGGGGTGCAATACACAAGCTATTCAGGCTTTACCCAAAACCATCGTTAAGGATAAAACCTCCTATTTTTAAACCTGAGACAATGTAATGCAAAAAAGTCTTCATTTTGCATTATGCATTCTCTGTTACAGTGCTTGGTCTGTTGCCAACATATTATACATTGGCACTATGACCTTAATTCTTCACTCTCAGGATCCTGCCACCTGAGGGGATATCACTGGAGGTGAGAGAGCTACTCCAAGAAGCATGATACGGATAAGATTTGCCTGACATCAGCTAAGCATATCATGAGGAAAAAAAACAAAACAAACAAAACCAAAAACAACTAACCACTGTGTTTCTCACTGTTTCCATTCTTTAAACAAGATTCCTGGTATTTTACTTGAGGAACTGCCAATAAACAGGTAACATTCAGACTGATGGTGTTGGCTTCTCTTGGTGAATGTTGCATCACTCCTGCATAATTTTTTATTCTCCTGCAAGTGAGAGTGCTGCTGTGATTAAGCTATTGCTGCTGTAGAGACAAGGGCTGGAATTGGATTTTCTGGCTTTGAGGTCTGGTCCTGAGATGTTAGGTCAGGATGCAACCAAGATGCACGGTGGTACCTCTTGTGCTGATGAAGCCTAAGCTGCTTCTCTGTGATCAGTGCTGAGAAGCAGCAGGGTTGGCCTGGATCACTGGTTATGTGCCTAATCTGCAGAGTGTGTGCTCCCTGCTACTTGCTCCTAATCCCAAGTCTCACTCCTCTTGTGCCCATGCAGAAAACTCCTGCTTGTGTGTGCTGATGTTTTCAATCTGGCTGTGCTGGTGATGGCTCAGAGCCCATGTTCTGCTTTCGCTCAAGCTGGTAACCCTCCCACTTCCCAGCGAGGACTCTGGCAAAATCCAGCTGAGGATCAGTAAGCTCTCCAGAGGTTTCTTGCATTTTTCCCTGGATACCTGGAAGAGTCGATGAATTTCCTGATTTCCTGGCAAAGAATCAGAAAGTGCTTCACCCAGCAATGAAAAAGTCCATATGAATAATCACTCAGGGACATTAAAAGGAAAAGAAGCCCAAAACAGTTATATAGGCATATGGGCAATGTGACTCTTGGCAACTGGGCAAGACTGAGTTAGTCCCAGTTAGTCTGTACTAACTCTGCTGGAAAGTGTTGAGCAGTTGTGCTTTCAGTAACTTGCTAAGTTTGAAATCAGACTTTACTCTGTACCAGTCTGAATGTGCTCTGCTTCCCTTCCTTTCCATGAGATCAGAAGTGTCGGGGTACTGCAATTAAGATGTCTTTTTGACTCAAGAATATTTTCTCATCCCAGTTACTTTGAGTCAAGTGGTGCAGGGGCCTGAACTTGGGCTCTCCACATCCCAAGTAAGTACATTACTCTTTGCTCTGTGTTTAATTGATGTGATCTGCAAGCAAAAGAGAATTTGTGAGCTAATCTAGTGAAAGCCTGTCCTCAGAGCTTCATTTTTTTAAATCTCTTCCTAGAAGACAAGTGATGGCTGCAGTAGATGGTGCCAAACACAGGGACCCAAACAGTACACCCACACTGACAGAGATCGCATATTCCCAACCTTGCTCTTTGTAATTACTTTATGCAGTATGAAAATTCATGAGTGTTTTATTTTCCTTTGGGTTAAGCTGTGTCATTCTGAGAGCGTCTGGATGCAGTCTGTATTCCTCTTCTATATTACTCCTTTTGAAAGCTTCTGACTAGTATCTATTGTCCTGGCAGCATCCATGGGCTCCTTTTGGAGAGCACACAAATGACCGAGGCCGAAGCCAACTAGTGCAGTGCTCATTGAGCATTGTGCTGCTTAAATAGGCATGAAGGCTGGAGTCAGGTTGCCTAAACAGAGATATCTACTTCCATGTTAGGAGCTTAAGGTACATTGTTGGTACAGAAGGGCATGGATCTCTCTTAGCTTCCAAGATACATTTAAGATGCCACCATGCCCTAGTGAGTGGGCAGCTGAAACTCTTGTATGTGTCTCTTAATTAGTTGATAGCTTTCTATGTGAGGAGGAAAAGCAGTCTGTGTATTCAGTGCGGTGCTTCACAATTTTTTAATTTCTCCTGGCAAAACTGAAATTTATTTGATACTGATCCATTATGCCTTTGGTCAGAAAAATGGAATATTTTTTTTTTTTTAGGAAAACGCACAATAAAGACAAGTTGAAAGGCAGCAAAGTATTAAAACAAACTCACTGTGATAAATCTCATCAGGATGTGTTTGTATCTAATTCTTCAGTTGTGTACCATTGCAGCAAGACAGGCATTTGCTGTTATGCAGGAGTTAGGTGTGCATTGACAGATTTCAGTATTGTAATTTGCTTTGCTGTCATGTCTTGCAAACTTATCTCTAGTCATGCTATCTGGTGTATTTAATAACTGGATATTGTTAAAATAAATCTTAGCAAAGGGAAGCTGGAAAAATAAATGAAAGGAGCTCAAACACTAAATGGGAGAAGAATCCCAAGTTTACTTGTTTTGTGGTGTGGTTTTTTTGTTTGTTTGTTTTGTTGTAAAAATGTAAAAAAATAATTTGTGCCTTCATCTGCCACTGTATTAGGTAGTTTGCATCTGGTCCTATGACAACACATCTTTCTGGACAGGTAGAATAGGTAAATAAATCCAAATAGTTACTTAGGTTCCCTAATAATCTTGGATACCCAACTTGAGAGAAGCAAAGCTCAACCTTTTAGTCTTTTTTTCCTGAGCTGCAACAAACTCCTTCAGCTCAGAGGATCCACCTTTTCTCACCCTTTTTGAATGGGAATGTATGTTCTTCCAAATGCCATTAAAAAAAAAACACATTTCCAAGCATGATTATGGTTCTTTCCTGAGATGTGGACTCAATTTTTTTTATATTTTTTTTTTCTCAAATTTACAGACAGAAGATGCTCTAGCATTTTAAACCAACTGTATTGAATGACTTCTGTAAAAATCCGAGTCCTGACGTACAGAGAATCATGCCCTCAGAAGTGGCTGAATTCACAGTGTTCTTTGGTGTGTGAATAATGTGGCTTTGTGTCTCCATTCAAATCAAGGTGAGCAGCATCCCCTGTGCTAAATCACTCCTTCACACAGAATCACACAGAATCCTAGGGGTTGAAGGAACCTCGAAAGATCATCCAGTCCAACCCCCCCAACTCCTCCTTGCCACAACTCTGAGATGTGCTCAGAGGGGAGAGGTGGGCATGTCTGCCCCATGCTATGTCTTCACTTGAGGTACTGCTCAGAGTTCCCTCTACAGTGCAGCTGTGCTTTTAGGGTCCAAAATTTGGGATTTTAAGCTCTCAGAGTCCAATTGAAGTATTTCTGAAATCTGTTGTATTAACACCTCTGTTTTTATTCTGATGGGGGATTTGGTTGTTGATGAGGATTCAGTGTTCTGTGTACAGCTTTGGAAGAGGAAAGTGGTAACTGTCGCTGCCATGGAGAAGGGGGAGAAGAAAGAGTACCTCAAATGGTACCTCCTGGGTGCAACATGAGCCAAATTCCTGACCACCTCTGGTCACTAAAATAATATTCCCATGATGCTTTATGCAAGAGGGGAGGGTTTTGCTATTTCGAGTCCCCCGGGAGGAATCATGCTGCCTCCCTTGAATTCTCCTTGCCACCAGTTCTTCATCTGACCCAAAAGAGCTGTTGTGACAAGTTCCTTCGTGTGCAAGGGCAGCATGAAGCTGGCTGGCTTTCAGCAGGCACTGGTGCAAAGTGGTTCCTGTGTTGTGTATATACAATTGCAGAATGGTTTCAGAACGAGTAGACCTTGGCAGAGCTGTTTTAATGAGCTGGAATGCCGATTGTAGCATATCCCACTCAATCTTGCAGTGCTCCACCGGGCAGAAATACCTTCTTTGTTCTCAAAATAGCCCCCACTGGTTCAGATTTTAATTGCAGATATTACAGCTGTCAAAGAAAAGGAGAGATGACCAGATGATTGTGTTGATAATATAAAAGGAAGCTGGGAATATGTAGAGCTCCAGCCTTTAGATCTTCCTTCATTCAAGCACTCAGAAATATGTCTGTGTGCTGCAGTGATTATGTGGAGCAGAGACTCTCTCTAATGTTAAGATGACCCTGAAGTGCATTGTGCCTCATTATACCCACCATGTTGACTAAACAAATCTTAACAATAAGCGTGTAGGGCTACAAGGCTTTCAGTGCTAGTAATGGTGACAAATAGGCAGAGATATTAAATAAGGTGTTGAACCCTGGGTCTTGATAAATCAAGATGGAATTTACTAATGCGCAGGGAGACTGTGATTCAGGAATTCCATTAAAACCAAAAAATCCCCAAGGAGGTGATTAAAACACAGAGTTTAAAGCCTGGACACTAGACTGTTTGCATTGCACATCAGTCAACATTGGTCAGAGGGTGAGAGCTCTTCTGAGAAGGTGAACTGAATCTTTTCAGTATAGATGTGTCAGAGCAGCCATCAGCTGAGCAGCCTGCCATCGTTGCTGTTTTACTTCATTACCTATTGATTGAGTTCTCAAGTTTTACAAGTTTATAAATCACCCTATGGAAAGAGGAATGGTAGGGTGGCTTTATTTTGTATTTTTTAATGTCCGGTGCCCAGGGGGATGGATTTTTTGTCTGGATGCAAGAGATGCCTGGTGGGCTCCTCAGGCTGCAGGAAAGCACCAACAGCGTAGTGAGAGACCATCCATCCCACCTGATGATGAACATGGAAAGGAGAGAAGAAATCAGGGAAGAGCCTCCAAACAGAGTCTGGAAATCAGTGCAATGCTAACTACATTGATACTGCAGTACTGTGTTGGAGAAGGGTAGGAAGTAATCTCTTACAGGGGAGAGGGGACTTCTGCCAACCTTGGGAGATTTCTGCAAGGGATACGAGAAGCATGTGTATAGTAGCACACCTCTGTGATTGTTTTAGGTTCATCAGTGTCCCAGTGTTGCTAGCATTTGAAAGTTTCCATTACATCTTGTATGTTTAGTATTAATCACAATTAGTTACACATTTACACAATGAAAGCTCAAGTCAGGGGCTGGTAAGTGTTACACTTAGCAGATCTGGTCCTCAGAGCAGTATCGGACTTTCTTCCCCTTTCCTGTCCTGAAAAGTAATATACTTTGTTATTGTTGAAGGCTTAATTATGCCCTTGCAGCATTCTAATGTGCCTGAAGGGATTTTGCTGGAAGTTAACAACAACAACAAAAGCCAGAGACAAGATGGAGGATGTGATTTTGCTTGTTTGTGGTTTTTGCTTGAAGTGCTGAAGATGGAGGAGCAGATTCTTGCTTAACTATCATCAAAACTTTTATTTTTGTTCTGGTGCATATTACTTTGTAAATGCAATAACAATATTAATCTGAAATTATTTTTTTTTCCTCCCCCTGCATGGGTGACAGGAGGAAAACTGCTCCTAAGACACTGTTACTGGCCTATGTGTACAGCTAAATGAATTACATAAGCTAAATATAATACTGGTAATTGATGCTGTCATATTCTCAGGGTGTGAGGAGAGGCATGTGAGTGCTCTGGATGCTCTGTGATGCCTGTCCTGGTGGCAGGATACTTAATGCCTGCTTAATTTTGTTTCTTGTCATTTGTTTGAAGTGAAAGAAGAAACAAGATGAGCTTTCCTGTCTAAAGTATTGACTGTCTTATTAAGAGTCCATTAAAAGTGGAAAATGGGATTGTTTTAAGGTTAAAAGAACCATGTGCTTTGCATCATAGCCTTACCAAGGAGTGGGGAAAAGCTAAAAGAGCTGGTACAGTGTCAGCATATTGCTATCCTTTCTCAGTCAAGTTTACAGAATCAATGTGTATGCTTTCTAGTTGTTTTGTGCTTTAGTGTGTTGTTTTTGTTTGTTTTTTAACAGCTTCACGGTAAGTTTTAAAACATTGCAGCAGGGCCTCATTCTGACCATAGATTCAGGCAAGTCTTGCAGGGTGTTTTCACCACTCTGAAGACATATGCAAACCTAGCGTTTTATTAAAGATGAGTAGCAGGCATTGCTCACTTGTTCGCATGTTGCTCCATATCCTTCTGATTGCTACATGAGTTCAAAGCATTTTTGTTGTAGGAAAAATGGGAGGAGGTTCTTGGCATCTCATATCATTTATACCTTTTATGAGCAAGTGATTTGAACACAAAAGCTTTGGAGGAAGGAACATGAACAAAAATTAGGAGCTTAAGGAGAGTTCACCTGATGACCAAACCCTGTAATTCTGCAAGCCAGAAAGTAGGCGTTGTTTTTCAGAGAAACTGAAAAAACCCTCTACAGCCTACTTTCAGATGGAAGGGAATTGAAAGTAATAATGAAAAAAGGTATTTGTTCATGGTCTGTTTGTACTGGCATAGGGAGAAGATTACTGAGACTAGGTGGTACTTCAGTCTATCAGGTGGAGGTATAACAAGACTGAGTGTTCTGTAAAGCAGAACTGAAGGAAATAGGTCACACTAGAATTTTTCTATTCATAGGGAAAGTAGTTAATCATTGGGAAGAACTCAGCCAGAAATGTGATGCATGGCTGTCACCTGCTTTCTCAACTGGCTGTGTCTCTGGGAGAGGTGCTGTAGCTTGGTTAGAAACAGTGGGCTTGATCCAGGAGCTATTTGGCCTGAACTCATTCATGGTGTGAAGTGATGAGTAAAGTGGTGTGCTCTTGACTTAAAATGCTGTGAGAGACTTAAATGAATCACTCTTATGTGTATATTTTCAATATATTCCTTTAAATTTCTTTTATATTTAGAAAATGGGAATTGTCTCATCATAAAGAAGTGACAAGTATAAAAGGGATGAGTATTGTGTTTTTTGCTTCCATGTGTTTTTCAATAGCTGTTCATCCCTAGTGTTCTCAGCAGTACTGTTTTCTTTGCATCTTGGCCATCAGTTGGACTGCTGATGTTATCCCTTGCATTAGTGTGCTGGATAAACACTTGAGGTGCACTCTCTTTGAGGAGAAAGCATTCTGCACCCAGGTGGTTATTTAATGCTAAGTGAGGCTGTAAGTTTAATCAGCTAATTACACTAATAGCATAGTGTTTTTTCAAGAAATGTATTGTGCAATACCGAGATGGTATTGCACCAATGAGTCTCTTTGCAGAAGAAGGAGGAGGAGTGCTCCAGGGGGCTCTGCTAACCTCACTAGGTATCAAACTATCAAAATATTAAATAGCTAATATTAAAATAGTTTTCAATGTATTTTGACCAGAGTAAAGAAGTTCAGTGTTTGGTGGCAGTTACAGCTGTTTCTTATTCTGTAGTCATAGGAGAGAATAGAAAAACAGCTGGGTATAAATTTGTTCTTATGAAACTGGGAGGACTTCCTTTCTTATTCCCGTTTCATTTAGTATTATATGGAGACATTGGATAAGGCTTGCCTTGGAGTTAACAAATGGAACCGTTACATTTGAAGATCCTAAAGTTACCTCATAGGATGTTTTTAACCAGTATAGACTCAAAGGTTTTCCCTAGAGCTGCAAGGAGAAGTGGGAAGTGGTAATGCAGAGAAACACTGTCATCAGCCCTCAGGAAAGGCTGCCTGGCCAGCTCACCCTTTGCACAGATTAACAAGAGCTGGGACCTCCAACAGTCAGGTCTCTGTGAGCTTGAGTTCAAACCTGCCTAGACAAAGGAGAAGCATTTTTGCTATGTGGAAGCTGCTGACACAAGTTGCTGCAGGGGCACATCTATGCTATTGGGCCAAGCTCACCCTCATCAGCCTGTGAACTTGCTCTTCTGTGGTGGATGCATCACTGGGATAGTACCACTCAATAGCTGTCCAAAGATGTCCTGCTTGGAGATGATGTGGATATGGCTGGTAGGGGAGCTCCTGTGCTGGACCAACTTCATGGTGTCTGGAAGAAGCTTGTCTGCCCAGTTAAGAGCTCTCATATGGTGCAGATGCTGCACAGCTGATTTTGAGATCCTTATGTGGCCCTCAGCCAACCTTGTCAAACTTGTGTGCTTGAAGTTAGGCTCCCAAATTCGCACTTAGGCACGTGTTAGGTCATTTCAGAGCTATGCTAAGCACCAATGTTCCCTACCTAAATTCTTCAAAGGGTTGTTTATGTCTGAGTTTGGCTATAGGCTGCCTTCTGTGGGACCACTATAAACAGCACATACCAGTGGCTGCAGCTGGATCAAGAGGCTTTGCCTGGTTGTGACAGTAATAGCATAGTCATCTCTGTGCAAGGCAGCAGTGGTCTCAGCAGTGTAAAGGTCTTCAAAGGCAGAAAGGATGTACAAGAAACTTCAGTGCAGTCACTTAGAGATAGTAAAGAGGAGGCAGCAGCACTTCTGGGGACAAGGGTGGATTGCTGTGTGAGCCTGCTGCTGTGCTGCCCCAGAGGGCTGCACCTCTGCCACATGTGGCAGCTGGAGCCTGGTGTGGTGGAGGCTCCCTGGCAGAAGGCATGGATGCTGGGGCAGTGCCATGCCATTAGCAGCACAGCGTGGGGCTGCTTGAAATCCCCCTTGTCATCGTTAAGAAGCTGAAATTCAGTGGCAGTTTCACAATGGCACAGCACCCTGTATGAAGGGGGGAAAGTAGGTCACAGGCTGCCCTGCTGGCGTTGGGCTGTGTGGCTCTAGGGCCGTGTTGAAAGCTGAAGGCACTGAGGATCCAGCCATCCAGGACGTGTTGCTCACCACTTTCCTGTGTGTCCCTGGCATGGGAGCTGACTGAGGAGGAGATGCTAGAATGTTTTGTTGAGTTCCCTACTGCTGTTACTAATGTTTCAGTAGGGCACAGGGGTTTTTGGTATGACTGGGCACCGCGCATTGTACAGGCTGTTCAGATTGTCCATATGCCCAAGAGCAAATGCTTCAGGTAGATGGGTCAAGGCACAAAAGAAGCACAAGAGTGTTTACATTTTTGGCTACTGAATTGTGTGCTCAACATCTAGCTGCTTGAACTGCAGAACACACTTCAGGATACTGATTTAAGGCCTTCAAGCCCTAGAGGCATTGACAGAATAGCAGCAACTGCGTTTCAGCAGTGATGTTGCATGGTATGTGGACATCCCCAGCTTCTTCCTTTAAAGCTGTGGTGATCTAAGGTTTGGGAGGAGAACAGAGTGGGAACCCAACCCTGTAACAGAGTTTGTGATGTGCATTGAAAGGGGAAATAAAGGATGAAAATTATTAAGAAGCTGCATGGCAGAGTCACCTTTAGTCATTGGACAGCTTGAGACTTTAGCATGGCAGGAATCTCTCAAAGATTTGGTTCATGCATTTGTTACCCAGATAATCAGAGGAATACTTGGCAAACCCTTGGATGTGCAGCTGTAGCTGAGATATACATTCATGCACCAGTGGCTGGAGCTGAACAGGGTGAAAGATCTCCAGCCATGTTGACCTGTGCACCATGGCATGGCAGATTTTGGGGCTGGTGCCTCTGAGCACTCCACCTGGGCAGTGCAAGCAGTGGGCAGACTGTATTTTAACTTGTCCTGGCTGGAGCAGATGGGGACTGCAAAGTGGCACAAAAGGGAGCACAAAGCAGGCTGTACTCCATAAAACCAGCACTAGCTTCTCTGTATTGTCTTGTGGAAGCTGAATTTTTTTGTGTATTATAAAATATGATGAGACAGATATTCAAATAGCTCTTCTGTGTTTATTCACTGTTTTCACAGAGTAGTTCTTAGCTTCTTTTTGCTCAAATATGCAAACTACTTAAGAAATAAAAAGAAATCACCTTAACTGGCTGTTCTGAGGACTGTCCATCACTTCTTAAAATGTTAACTTAAACAAATAAAAACATTGTGGAATTTTCTCATTGCCACAACTCTTCTGTCTTTTCCCATGGAAGTGATGTTGTGAGCCTCCAGGCTGAAATCACCTAACAGAACGAAAGAACATAGAACTCCTGGAAGAGAATCACCCAAGATCTCTGCTCTGAACTCTGTGCTTTCTGTTCCCACCAGGAACTCCTGCATTTTATGCATGGTTTGTCAAAGCCACTACTAGTTTTGTGTGATAGGGTCTTTGGGATTAGATCTTAAGTGTAGACCATGAGGTGTATAATTCCTGAGCCATCCCTACCTTCTGGTTGGTTTATCTGTGAAACCTGGGTTCTGTCACGGTAAAAGCATCACATCTCTGCAGGGAAACAAAGCCCTGTTACTCCAACCTTCCCTCACATTTGGGCAGCAGCACCAAACAAGTTGCTCTTGGCAGGCAGTGTGGCATTCCTTTGGTCATTACCCAGGCATTGCTTTGGTTTCCTGCCTCATGAATCCAGAAAGAGCATCAGAGAGTCTTCCATGTGAGCCATGGACCAGGGACCCTCAGTGTTAAGGGGCACTGCCTGCACAAACCATTGTTTCTGTGGCCTGGAGGGAGCTCTGTGGGATTTTGCAAAGAGCCGGGCAGTCTGTTATGTTTGTTTTTTTCTACATGCAGAAAGGTAGAGCTGAATACAAATAGTGCTGTTTTGATCAGACTAGCAGGTTGTTTTTAGAGAGAAGGAAGTTAACACATCCTACATGTTGTGCATTTCATTGAAATTGTAAATAGTGATGGAGTTGCAACAAGAAATATGAAGGCAATTAAGAGAGGCTTCAGGGCCTGGGATGGCTGGTTAAGGGATCAGGAATACAAGTGTTCTCATCTATCCTTCCAGTTTCAGGGGATGATGTGGGAAGAAACAGGAAGAGCCAGCAGATCAGTACCTGGCTCCGAGCTTGGTGTCACAGGCAGAATGTTGGGTATTTTGATTTATGTTTTCTTGAGACAAGGCCTGCTGGCAACACCCAGGGCATACCTGTCTCAAAGGGGCAAAAGGATCTTTGCACAGGGTTTAGCAGAGCTCATTGAAAGAACTTTGAACTAGATCTGAAGTGGGAAAGAGAGAAAACTAGGCTTGCTAGAGGTAAGCCTCAGGGTGGCATCTGCTAATTGTGCTAATGGTAGGTATTTTGGAATTCTTCAGGTTTTGTGCCAGTGTGAAAAGTGCCCAACAACAACAGTAAAAAGAGGTATGTAGTTCATTTTTTGTGCATGGACACTAAACAGTTTGAACAGCAGTAGAAAAACTGTCTTATTTTCTTTGGGTAGTGCAATAGTATTTTATTGCAGGAACGGGAGAGCCTGTGGAACAGAAGTTGTATCATTTTTCATATAGCCAAAGTCTGACACTATACTTTTGCACGACAGTATCATTCCAATAAATCAGAAGAAGGGATCCTTAGAGGTTTTTTGTAAAGGATCATATTTTTGAAGGGGGGCAAGGTTGGGGAGGATGCAAAAAATTAACAACATTAAAAAGTTCCCACTTGTTAAGCTGCTTTAAAATAGCTTTAGGAGAAGAAAGCAGCCAGGTTCAAGTTCAGACTCTAGCTTCAAGGTGTTTAGGTGCTGCAGTGTTTGATTTCTCATCTGCTGTAGTACAGATGTCTGGGACAGGAATGAGTCTGCCTTGGCTGAAATAGAATAGGTAAAATCTTGGTCTTGTGAAATTAAGGAAAAAAAAAGAATCTATAGTATTGAACAGCTGCCTGATCACTTCCATTTATTAATGATAACAACAACACTTGGAGGAGAACAGGAGGACTGTTTAAGGCTTGCAGTGGCAGGCTCTTGGAGACACACTTCTAGCCATATGCCAAACCAGAGGTAAGGGGGCCAGGTCTGAATGATGACCTGTAGCCCTGACCAAAATGCCCTGTCCCTCTGCAGGGCCTGACAGCAGCATCTCTGCTCAGGTCTTGATAAAGAGCAGCCACCTGCCCTGCTGCCTGTGGCTACAGCCCCACATCTCCCCACAGGATTGATGTGCACATGGCCTTTGGGTTGCACTTAAACCTGTGTCTGGGCACTGTTACTGATTGTACTAGTCATGCCATGCTCAAAGGAGAGGGATGTGCTCCCCAGCCAGAGGAGTTTCCAGCTTAAGTAGAATACAGGTTTCTGCAAGTGGATGGTGAAGGAGGATGCAGGAGAAGGGAGTGCAGGGCTGTAGTATCCTAAGTGCCAGGTAACTTTTCAGGCTTTCAGAGGGTAAACCAAGGTGGTGACTGGTAGTGCGTTACATTCCCAGCTGTAACTTGCTCTGTGTAACTGCCACAGTACATAGGTACCCCTGTCTCTGAGAGCTGGCAGGGAAGTGACCTGCCCTTTAATCTCAGTGTAGCAAAATGCACAACAGCAGTCAGAAACACAATGTAATTTCTCACCTTTCTTTACCTCACATTCTTGTATAGTTGTGCTTTTAATTATGTCAATGTTTTGGAAACCTTTAGCTGCCTCCAAGTCACTCAGGGCTTAATTTTTTTAGCCTGAGTCAGTGCAAGCTACATGGAGAGTACAGATGACCTGCGGTGCTGCCAGAGGGAGTGGGTTGTCCGACAAGCTGGACTTCATCTTGCAGAACATCAGTATTCACGAGCTGCGCCTCTAACATGAGCCAGGCATGCTGTCCTCCTCTCTGTAGTCTGTGAAGAGAGAAGGTTGGTACCCAGAAGTGGTTTGTTCCATCTCTTAAGGCATCTATTTTGTGATGGGACATCTTGCCTTTCTAAGGTGCTGGATGCTTTCAACTGATGAAGGTAGGAGCCTTCCCTAGGACTAGTCTTCAGGTGGGTAGACTTTCCGATTAGAAGTTATTTGGTTCATTGGTGTTAGTTTGAACATATTTTTGTGGGAAACTGCAGTCTGCCATAAATTAGAAAGTTTGCTATAGTCCTGTAGGAATGGCACCATATATAATTTGTTGACATATAGATTATGTTCTCTTTCCACCATGTTTGAGGGTTCTTTTGTTACCTTTTTGCTATCCATGCTCTGGCATTGTCATGTACATTTTTTATGTTAGAAGAGGTGGAAATGCACAGCATCTCTTTGTGCCAAGCTTCTTGATAAGATCTCTTGTGGGCGCTGAATCTTGAAAAATGTGCCTTTGTGCCTTTTGTGTCCCTCGAATGGATGAAATGGTTTTGAAGGGACAATGGCTCGAAAGATTATTACACAGTTCTGGGATAAGCACATGCCTGAAAGTTTTGTTTCTTTGCTGGATGACCTCATAGGTACAACTATAGCAGCCCCAAAAATACACTACAGTGTAGAAACACCTCAGCTTGCTTTCAGTGGTATGTGGGGTACTAGCTGTAACGTAGCAGTGGCAGCATGGAGCTCAGCACTGGCAAATATTCCCCATTGCTTGTGTGCACTAAACATCTAGGGAAAACGTATAGAGTTACTCTTAACACTTCTGGTAGAAGACTGTTATACATAAAAATATGCTGATTAGCTAGCTTTGGGTAGTGTGATTTCTACTTCCTTCCCCCCTATGTTTATAGCTGGTATGTATTTGAGCATGGAAGAGTTCATTTCAGAAATAAGAAGTTTAAGGATTAATGGGTTGAATGTCTGAATTTATGAAACCACTATATTCAGTGTGTTCAACAACTTCGATTTTTTTCTATCCATCATTTCCTCTTTTTCAGTCCATTTAGCTTGTTTCCTTAAGAGCTTGGTCTTATATCCATTTCTGAAATATAAATATTATTTTCCCTTTTTGTTTGTGAGGTTGGCTTGAATTGGAGGTTCCATTTCATAGAATCATAAAATGGTTTGGGTTGGAAAGGACCTTAAAGATCATCCAGTTCCAGCTCCCCTGCATGGGCGCAGAAATACCCTTCACTAGGCCAGGTTGCTCAAAACCCCGTTCATAGAACCGTCACGGTTGGAAAACGCCTCTAAGATCACCAAGTCCAACTGCCCAGAACCCATACTGGTTCATGTCTATCTCACATGTCTCTCACATGAGATGTAAACTAAGCATTTTGAGACGAGAGCTCCAAATTTTTCTTATCTTAACAAGCACCGTCCCTGGAGGTGTTAAAAAAATGGGTAGACATGGTGTTTTGGGAGATGGTTTAGTTGTTAGGGGTTGTAGGGCAGACGGTTGGACTTGATGATCTTGAAGGTTTTTTCCAACCTTGATGATTCTATGATTCTAATCACTCAGTGCTGCTGTGGCCCTCAAGAAAATTATGCCACTGCAGTTAAATATGCTTGTATTTTTAAGTGGGTGATAAAAAAGCATAGAGTATTATTATCCATTTTTCTTTCTATACATTTATGCCTTCTGAAGGCACCCTATCTTCATTTTTCAGACACCTGAGATACAAAAGGCAGCTCCATTAATCTGCAGGATCCCCTTTTTTCCATTGGCTTTCATTAAAATTGCAAGAGAAACATATGCCTAGGAATACTGCTTCCATCATTCAAAGTTGCATGCCTTTTAGTGTTAGCATCAGGAGATTAAGTGTCACTAGTTGAAAAAGACAGACAGAAAATAAACCACAACATTAATTACTACCAACAATTTAGGAATTACTTTTTTCAAATGTCACTACACTTAGAAGTCACATACTACCACTGCCACATTCATGTTGTTAAGATTGAACACTTCCAGAGAGGGGCCAGTCATTACTTCCCGGAGCAACTTATGCCTGTGTCTCACCACCCTCACAGTCAAGAATTCCTTCCTCATATCTAGTCTAAATCTGTCCTCTTCCAGTCTGAAACTGTTCCCTCTCGTCCTATCGTTCCATGCCCTTGTAAAAAGTCCCTCCTCATCTTTTATTTAGGCCCCCATTAGGTACTGGAAGGCCACTATTAGGTCTCCCTGGAGCCTTCTCTGCTCCAGGCTGAACAACCCTAACTCTTAGCCTGTCTTTGTAGGAGAGGTTCTTCAGCCCTCTGATCATATTTGCCCTTCCTCTGGACTTGCTTGACAGCTCCATGTCCTTCTTGTGTTGGTGGCTTCAGAACTGGACACACTCCTCCAGGAGGGGTCTCACAAGAGTGGAATTGAGGGATAGAATCATGTCCCTTGGCCTGCTGGCCACACTTCTTTTGATGCAGTTCTGGATACTACTTGATTTCTGGGCTGCAAGTGCACATTGCTGTGTCAGGTTGAGCTTCTCATCAACCATCACCCCCAAGTCCTTCTCAGAACTGCTCTCAATCCATTCTCTACCCAGCCTGTATTTATGCTTGGGATTGCCCTGACCCACATGCAAGACCTTGCCCTTGGCCTTGTTGAAATTAATGAGGTTTGGAAAGGTTTATAATGAATATGAGTGGGATGGAAAACTAGTCTCTTCTGGGTGCATCCTGTATTGCCATAGATACCTTGTACTTCTGTGGCTTAAGGACTAGGATCTTATTTAAGGAAATGCTTAGGAGTTTGTATTTGCATATTTAATGTAGTTAGAATTTCAGTTACTTGCATTTGCAATTGCTCCAACTTTGGTATTAATAAGGCAGGTGCTTCTGTATAAATAAAAAAAGAAAAAAAGATTGAGTAGTGCCACAGGTTAATTTTTATATAGATGTAATGACTTCCAGCCACTACAGTAACACACAATATTCCCCTAGTGATACCTTGAGTCAGGAAAGAAATTAACTCCTGTATATTAAGTTAGCAGTGGAAAACAAAATTGAAGATGAAAAGAAAATGAAGGGGCAAGGAAAAAGGCTTAGTTCCACAGCACTGCCACAAGGGACACCCAACTTTAATTTCAAGATTTGGTTATTTCCTTTAATGCCCCACAGATGTGAAAAATACTATGGCAGCACTGGGCCATATGCAACTCCCTTTGAAACTTCGGGACTTAGATTAGGGCTACTTTTTATTACTTCTTTATCCTGTATTTTGTTTTTAGGGTTTTGGGGTTTGTTTTTTTTTTTTTTGTCAGAAACAAAGAGGCAACATAGGCCTGATAAAGGAGTGTTACAAAAGAGTGGGATCTTCAGGCTTAAAAAGCTCTGCATTACTTCAAATATTCTTTTGATTTAATTGAGTTGATCTGGGTGATTTAGATCAAAGCTACATGTATGTGGAACTAGCTGAAGTATTTTAGCTTCATCCAATATCAAGTACAAGGGGATCCTGCAGGTGTTTCATTTCACCCCTATGTGTGTATGGTGTGTTTGTGTAGCAGCAAGAAGTAGGTGAGGACTGGAGATGTTCCCCCAGCAAAGCCCTGGGGCTCCAGTATCCATTGGAAATGATGGTTTCCATCCCTTAGTGCAAAATCATCTCTGAGAACCAAGTTCCAGTTTGAAGTGTAACATAAGTACTTCTACTTCTTAGTTCTTTCTGATTTACCAGGAGACTTTCGAGTCCTGCAGATCACTAGTTTTGGGGTTGGGTTTTGAAATTTATTTTTTTTGGGCTTTTTTTTTTTTTTTTTTTTTTTTGTTGTTCCACACTCATCCAGCAGCTCAGGTTCTCCAGAGAGCTTTCTCATAACATGTCCTCCTCTTGTCCAAGCTGGAGTTGGCCTTGCAGGTGCTGGGGCCTGCTGCTGACTTTCATCTCACAGAGCTAGAAAGGACTTGGGGAAACTATCAGATCTCCAGTAATGCAATGGCTGTTTTCCCTTCTTTGGAAACAGAGCAAGTCTGTTAGACCATAGGAAGGAAGCCAAAAAGTCAAATTGGCTGAGAACAAATAATGAAATTAGCTAGTGCTGCTTCCCCAACAGAGCTAATAAATGGGGCAGAAAATCTAACAAAAACCACAAATGAAGATGGGATTGTCTACATTATTTTTAAGTGTATGTGTATATATATTTTTTTTTTATCTTGACAGCGTCCTCATTTAAAAACAATAGTGTGCTTTTAGTGTTTCTGGTTCTTGCCACTACTAATTCTTTTCTAAATTGTTAAGAGACCCACATAAATATAAGGAGCTTGGCATTGCTCTTTAAATGGGCAGGATCTTGGAAAGAGTTCATGTCTCTTGTAATGTGGTTAGTTCTATTTCTGTCATGTACAAATCCTGTCTGACCAAGAATATTGAATTAGAGCTGGCTTGTGGGTGTTAAATATCTCTGCAGTTATCTTTGCTTGGGTTGAACAAATGAAGGAAGACCTCAGAGTAGACTAGTCCTGTGTGCTTCTTTTACCTGGGGAGGAGCAGCCCTGCACCCAGGTGAAGAGGGCCTGGCACAGAAGGTTAAGCAAGGTGCTTGTGCTTGGGCGGAGCATCTCCTTGCTACACTAAGACCCACTGTCACTTGTGTATTTGTGTACGGCTTAGTAAAACAAAACATCACATGTGCCAAAGGTGTGGATGCTTCTCACACAGCTAACCACCAAGCATGGAATTCCTGCTAGATAACCTGAGGCAGCCAAAAACTGGTGGTAGCCTTTGTACATGTAAGGGCTGAGAGTACAAAGTGCAAGGGAAAGGATATGCTCTGTGCTCTTGGGTTTCTTCAGGTCAAACCTTTAAGATCTGTTACTGCTGGGCACATGGTATACTTCATGTGAATTGTGCTACTGTATGCTTGGCTCTTGGGACCGATGTATATGTAAATGCAAATTATTTAATTAACATGATTGTTTCCATATGCCATGATATGATTTTTATGAGCATTTCTAGATTAAAGTTCACTTCAGAAACATAGATATTGCTTCCCAAATTGTTTGGCTGTGCACTGCATTTTAAACCCCTTTAATTCAGTAAGAAATCCTTATAATTCCTTCAGCATCAGAGAAGCAGCCAGAAAATATATTACCATGATGTGTAAATATAACACTTCAGAAAGCATAACAAAAGCCCTGTGTGTTTTGACATGGCAGAGCCAGTAATTCTTCACTGGTGATGGAGCAAAAAATATTCACAGATTAAACTTGAATCTTGTGGTCTTTAAATCATAAGCCCAGCTTTAGTTACATTTCTGTTTATTTTTTTTCGTTTATTTTTTTTTCCTCTCCTCATCTGTAGATGTGGTGTTTTGTCAGTAAAGTTCTGTATTTGCCAAAAGTTCCTATAGTTTTCCTTCTATGTGGAAAATACGAGTTGAAGTTAGATGTGATGTCTGGGATCCAGATGATCTGGTGCTGGTCAGTGGTGTGATGGTGGCTTATGTGCAGGAGCCTGCAAATAACCTGGAGGGGACAGTGCAGGCAATGAGGGCAGAAGTTCTTGCATGCCTGGAGGTTTGCCAGGAACTGCCTGTTTGAACATACAAATTATTGCTGGGTGCTTTTTTGTTCGTTTCTCTGGGTCAGAGAATGACTCAAAGATCAGCAGTAATGCCTTTGGGATTGGAATGTATTGTTCTGGACTGTGGTTTCCCTAATAAAGTCGTTCATGCTGAGAAGTGAGATGACGATCCCCTTCATTGTAAATGGGAAGCTGGAGAAGTGTTGGAGAAGAGTCACTTGCTTTGCCTGGTGACAGAAATTTCTGAGTTTGTAGCTTTTATGAAAAAATGTTGCCATTTAAGTTTTTGCAATCTTAAGACTAACTTTTAAAGTTACGTTTCATGCAAAGAATCTGAAACAGAGGAAGGTTTCCATAGCCAAATTTTTCAACCCTTTTTCAGCTGTGAAATTTTAGCCTGCTTTAATTTAACACGGGCTTGGGATAATGTCTTTAATATTTACCCTCTTCTGTTTCATGTTTAGAGCTTGTTTGTTTTGGGGTTTTTTTATGATAGTAGAGCACACATCTGTTTGGTGGTCATGCTGAGGGATACAAAGAAGGCAGAAGTACTCAGTACCTGCCACTGTATGTAAAAAAAAAATCTGTATATACAGTAATATTCAGTGAGCCCAGGATTTTTGCTTTGAAGAGGGGGGAAAAGGTATCCTATTACTCCAAGTCTGGCTTTGTATTGCTTGGTCTAATCAGACAGTCTGTAATTGCATGTTGCTGACCTGTGACTTGTTTCTGGTTTTGGAGGGAGGGAGTGGGGCTGTTTTCCAGAGCAGGCTTCAGTACAGTAAACATGAAAGACAGAGTTTGAAGTAATTACATCTTTTTGTATTCAGGCTTCCTTAATGCTGGAACTTCACTTTTAGGTTTCAGGTCTCCCCCTGGATGTCTTTGACATGGTGTGAGCTGTTGGATGGGGCTTGGGAGAGTTGCTGGCTCCGCTTTTGTGCTCAGAGTAAGCAAACTAAGGGGGTGCAGAAGTCCAGTATCCTTCCTTTTACATAATCTAAGCTCTCAGTGGTAGCAGGAGCAGGTCAGAATTTTCCAATAAAAAATCAAAGTACTACCTGACAGTATAACTTCAATCTCTAAATTGCATTTATGAGTTTGTGTTTCTTTTGCCTTCCCACTGGTTGACATATGCAGCAGTAGATTTTCCTGATTAATGGTTTACCTTTGCCTCCAGGTGCCAACAAAAATCTACATTGCAGAAGGTTCCCAAGTACTTCTGAATACCAGTGAGGAAATGTAGATAAGATTCAGCCTCCTGGACAGGGCATGTTGCTGACCTGTGACTTGTTTCTGGTTTTGGAGGGAGGGAGTGGGGCTGTTTTCCAGAGCAGGCTTCAGTACAGTAAACATGAAAGACAGAGTTTGAAGTAATTACATCTTTTTGTATTCAGGCTTCCTTAATGCTGCTTGGGGTGGGGAGAAATGAAAAATTAAGAGTTTGATTATGGTGTGGGTTAGATGGGTGGCTGGAGTGAAATGCAAGGTTGCAGTCCTTCCATGTTCACTGCAGCAGGAATTTTACAAGAACTGCAGCAGCTCTAGGTCAGTATTAGCTGAATTTTTCAACCTTTTGAACTGGGTGAATTAGAAGGTTACTGTTAGGTTGGGGGGAGGTGTTGGGGGTTAAGATGTCTTGCAGCTGCGATATCATTCAGTATATTGAGAGAGACGGGGAGGAAACGAGCTAGAGAATGAGAGCTTTAGAAAGGCCTGGAAATGCAGAGGAAGTCCTCCCTTTCCAGCCTCTGCAGGTGCTGCCCTTAAGTCCAAGTGCCTTCAGGCAGATGAGCAGCTTAACCTACACATTCAGATATCAGTGGGGAAAATTGCTGCGCTGCTCCCTCTGTCCCCACTTCGTCTGAGAAATTTCATTCACAGCCAGGATGTCTGATCGGTTGATCTATAATGTGCGGGATATGTTTTTAATATATTTTTTTGTATTATCTCAGCTTGTCCTGTTAAAAAGCCAGTTGAGTTCAGTTCTCCCAAAGCAGGAGGGGTGTTTTCTGTCAGTTTGATTGATCTGTGAATAACTTTGATGTTTCAAGATGTAACGTTAATAGAGTTTGTGGTGTAAAGTCATATGAAGAAAATCTAAAAATATAGAGCAGCTTGGTTAACGTCCATGGCCTAAAACCAGTGCAGCTTGTGCAGCGGCCAGAGACCTGCAGTATTTGGAGAGAAGCTTTCTAAAATGGGGAGCTGGAAATTGCTCTGCCTGGAACTGATATTGAATTGTCTTCAAAATAGTTCATTTTAATTGAAACCAAATCAGAGGTTCTCTGCTGGGATGGTGCCTGTCAGCCATGGAACTTGCCCTGCATCACTGATAGTCCCTGGGCTTGATGGGGGACAGATGGGAGGAGAGGGCAGGAGGGCTCCAGAGCCACTCACAGCCCCTCGATGCCTGCACTCCAAAAGCAAAGAAACTGGATTACTGGCTTTTCACAATACTCTGTTGATACGGAAAGATTTTTCCTGTAGTCTTTTCTGCTGCAGTTAGGCTTTGGTGCATTGCTTTAACAATGGTGATGCTTGGTCAAAGAGAAACCCCACCCACCATCTTGGAGTGCAGGGTCAGGACTTTATTCCTGGAATCATGTGTAAACCCCCTCTTTCCCACTCCCCTGTCTCCAAAATGCAGAGCATGTGTTTGTGGCCAGGGCAGGCTGCAGCTATGGCTTGTGATGCACACGCTAAGGAGACCTATCACCTCCTGTACTGTTCTGGGTGACAGAGGATGCATACTACATTGAAGTACTGTAGAACAGTGATATTTATTTGAGAAACAAGCCAAGGTTCTGCTCTTTTGCCCAGAGCTGGGAAGCTGCCTGCTGACTGGGAAGCCCTGTCCCTTTGAGGAGGACAGGCATGGTAGTGGTGCTGGGTCTCCCCTGGTGACTGACACCCTTCCACCAGAGGCCAGAAACCTTCTTCTTTTCTCCTCCCTCCACAGCTACTGCCGTTAGTGGCAGGATCCCACACAGCTTCCTGCAAGCTGAGGGAGTCGTCTGAGCGGTTCCTGTTTATTAACAATATTCCCATCATGGCTGGAGCTCTTTTTCTTGAAGTGCTTGGAAGCACTGCAGGAATGTGAGTTGATAGATTTTGGGTGGGGAAGCCTTCCTAGTCCAGCCATGGGTCCCCCCATCTGTCCCCTGGGAGAGGCAGGAAGGTCTTGAACTCCATGGCCATGTGGGCTGCAGTGGCAGCTGGCAGCTTCAGTCCATGAGCCCTTCCCTCTGGACAGATCTGACTGAAAGCTCTTCCCAAACTAAGTGAAGGTTGTTTTTTTTTTCATTTTTGGATATAAACATTCTGGGAGTAGTTGTCCTGTGTTGGCAGGAAGGGAAGCAATGTTTCAATAGACATGGTAAGATTATGCTTTGCTGGGACCACGTGGTGGAAAGGTTTGTGACCTCATGACTTAAGCAATCACTTGCTGTCATTCCTTGCTGACCTTCCTCTTTGTTTATATGGTTTTGTGAACAGCTGGGGGGAAAAAAAAAAAAAAAAAAAAAGAAAAAAGCCAGGACTGGAAGAACTTTTCAGACCAAAAAGAAATGCATGTGCTTGGAAACCAGATGTGTTTTTATTTAGAAAAAAAACAACCAAACAACAACAAACCAAAAACCACAAAGAAACCAACTACTATTTATCTGGAGGATTTATTTTTTTAACAAGTAAATCAGGTTTGGTATTGTTAATGTGTAAGACTGGGAAGGAATCTTACCTTCTGATGACTCTTAAATTTTTATGATACTGTTGTAATTGTATTATGATAGGAAATGCCCTCCATACCTTGCCTATCCAAAGGAGTCCTGTTCTCCAGCTAAGCTGTATATAAAAGGAGGTCTGTGATTCACATGCATTCCCAGCTAGTTTGTAATTTCATGTTTAATGATACCATCTGGGGAGGACAGCTCAGTCCTTGGTAGCCACTTCAAGACTTGGGAGAGCACTGGATTGAGGTTGCTACCATGGCATGGCACTTCTGGCCCACATGAGATGCGTGGAGCAGAAAAAGAAGTTTGAGATCCTTTTCCTGAAAGAAAGATGACAATTTTATTCTCATTGGCGTTGTCATCAGAGCTTTTGTGGTATGTCAGCTGGAGCAGAGGATGGTTCCCCACTGAGCAGTAGATGTTTGATTGCCCTTATACCAAAACTAAGGCAGATGGCGTTGAAGAAGTTTGTATGATGTCTGCTTGCTGTTTCTTCTGTCTCTGAATTTATTGTTCACCAGAGTTAAATTCATACAAATGCATAAATTTCAGATGGAGAAGTAATGGAAGGAATGCATCATTAGAATATGTGCAACTGACTTCAAGAAGGAATAAAGCCATTAAGTGAAAAAGATACTAAATGTTCAAGAGCTTTTTGTGGGAGAAGAACTGTAGGTATTTCAGTATTTGAGTGATAAGGACAGGAAGATTTGTGGCTGGCTCTGCAGCCATTTAGTAGTAGGCTGGGATATCGATCTAGCAGTGTATTGCGTTTTCTTAAGATATAGGATAATAATGGTACATTATCTTTCACTTTGGGAAATAATGACTTAAAAGGTATGTGAGCAAAGACTGTAGAAATAAAATGAAATAGAAGTTAGATGAAACTGACTGGAAGAGATCCTGGAATTTTAAAGGGCTATTGTAAAGCAGGTGTTGGCACTTTTTCAGAGAGAGTGTGCCATCCTGTAGCTTTTTTTTCCTAAATTAGACGTTGTGTGTGCCAGTAGAAATTGAGTGGAAGCTGAGAGCTGCTGCCTTTTGCAGAGTCCTTAGGATGCTGTGAGGTCCAGCTCTGGGCGTCTGCTGGGCTGTTCCAAGTCAGTCTTGGGAGGTTTGTGCTGCACGCTGCCAGCTTTGGTTTTGCAAAACTCTGTAGTGAACAAAACAGACTGACTAGGCTACAGTCTCTCTGTGGATTAGTCTTCATGAACTGGATGTGCCATATGTCATGCCTTTAGCTATTACTAATATGGTCTAAATTTAATGCCTGTCCTAATTCAGGTAAGACATTACAAGAGAAGACTGTGCAAAGGCTGTGAATTGACTCCAGAGTACTTCAAACCCTCTTAGAGTAACATCACTCATCCACCATGATGGCATTTATCTGAGTGTATTTCTGGTGTAGTAAACAAGTTATGGTAGAACTGTTCTTAGCACATTGTAATTTCCAAGTATGGCTGAACACAGCCTTTTGTAGTCTACCATAAAATAATTTTTTGTTCAGAGATAAGTGAAAATTATTGTTTTGCATGTAGACTTCTAAATTAAAAAACAAGTTTCTGGTTTGGTAAATATCATTATTATTTTAATCAGATTAAGTTTCCCTTACAGTTTTTGCAATCTGCTTTTAACAAAAAGCCACTTTAATAAAGCATTATTTCTTAATAGTTTCTTAATTGTAATGGCCTGGAGCACAGCTGGGGAGGAACAAGAGAGGGAGTTAAAAGTAGGCACTTTCTCCTGCCTATTACACTTTCCTTTTTAAAAACTTTTAATGAGAAGCCTTCAGTTTTCAGTAACAAACTGGGTCTCTCATTTTTCTGTATTCGGTTTTCTTGGCTAAAGTGTGCCATTACAGAATAATGAATGTTCATGGCATTCTGTGTATTTTTAAATGCAAAGAAATGGTTGGAGTCAGGAACAGCATGATTGTAATGCTTTGTCTGTGTTTGTAGGTGCACATGCATTCAGCAGTACAAAGTCTGAACTACCCATACAGCTTTCTTGTTTCAGCTGGCAGTCGCTTTGAAGGGGCACTTGTCATTTCTCTTCTACTTTGTTTGCCTCTGCCTGCCCGCAGCATGTATTAAAAATAATAAATACTTCCACTAGTGCCTGATGGGACAGCTTAGTAGTTTAGGCATCAGTTCTAGAAATATCTGGCATTTTCAAAACTTAGAGCTCCAACACCTCTCAGGGTCTGGCTCTTTCTCAATACTGGCGTTACTGTTTTGTTAGGTTGGAATTTCTCCTGCAGGATACGAGTTCCAGTGAGTCCATGAGCTTTCAACGCTTGGTTTCAAAGTATTTCCAAGTCTTATGGAAATGTTGGCCAGGCTTTCTTCACTGGAACGAACACAACATTTCTGCACTTTGTGGCTTAGGAGATGGTACGGAAGATGCCTACGCAGGAGCTCTAGGCTTCCTGCCATCTAATTTTACAGCAGCTCGCAAAGCAAACATTCAGTAGAAACAAATGAATTGAACTCAGCCAGCCAGGGAATTGGCTACCAAAAAAAGGAAAAAAAGGAAAAAAAAGAAAATAGAGGAGGGGAAAAAGCTCCTCCCTTACGCTCTTGCCTTTTGAGAGGATTGCCAAGGAAAAAGCTGGAACTTACAGACATTTTTGTCAGGAAGAAAGGAAGAAGAATAAGGACTGTCTGGAGAGTTTGATGCCTTGTAAAGCTAGACTTGGAGAGGTGAAAGGCTCTCCCTGGCCATCGGTCAGACCCTGAAGCCTCTGGGAAGTGAGAACAAGAGGTGGTGCCAGGGCACTGGAGTTCTGCAGCCTCTAATGGGCAGCCCAGGGCTGTTCCAGCCCTGAGACTGGTCTGGTGGTGACAAGTGCATAATTTCATTTGCAGGTAACTGACAGTTCTCCCACTACATTTTAAATTGTATGCATCACATCTGTTCTGGATCACTTCTTCTCTGTACTTTGTGCTGGTCCTCATCAAAGGAGGCATTAGGGGAGGAACAAGGGAAGTGCTGCATCTAGATAAAGGATATATCTGTGGAGGGTTTGAGGATGAGGAGATGTGTTAATGGTCAGCTCTTGTAGATCAACTGCTGTCACTCATTCTGGGATACTAAGTGGGAGGCTTGATATCAGCTTCCTTCATCTTACATGATGCCTGCAAGAGTAAGAATTGGAAAAAAATAAGAATAAATTTTTGTATTAGTCCTGTGTCAATAAATCACATCATGTTATGAATATTGATGAGTATTTTCTTTCACTGCCTCTTAATATCCATTTGCTGAAGTTGAGACAGAGAGAATGATGGAACCATCAAGAGTTCCTGTTTTTATCTTCATTTTCCTTCACTGACAAAGCTAATTGAATCTTTTTCTGAACCACTTAATTCAGTGCCTGTCATGCTCTTCTCTCCCAGTGTAAACTTCCTTCAGGCTATCGCCATAGTCCCAGCAGAGGAGGAAATTAGGGTCTCTAACAGAAATAACCTACAGCTTACATAGCATAAACAAATCGTGGAAAGCAAACACTGACAGGTTGGGGGAAAACGTTTAAAAAAAAAAAAAAAGGAAAGTAACACAAAAAAAAAGATTAATGCAAACATAGTGCCCGGCAGTGTTTAAAACACTTCCTTACAGTCTGTCAAGCTACATGTTCAGGACCTTTGATCAGGATGGAGGTTGTTTATTTCCTATACAAACCAGCTTGTACATTGATCAATGCATTGTTGATACAGGGAAGGTATTCCCTTTTCTGGTCTCTTTGAGAGGCCTTGGACTTGACAACAATTTGTGAAGACTAACGTGGGTATCTGAGTTGTGGAAAAACTGCAAAGAGTAACAAGAGGACAGGGTTGATAACAACTTGATCCTCTATTTAAGGGAGGAATACTTGGAGTGGTTTCTGTGGAAAGAAGCACTATGGAGTAAGGGTTGTTCACACTTTAGAAGAGAACATTTGGGAACCATTGGCCTAAATAATCAAGTACTTTTCTTATGGTTACTGTACTAGGAAGACGTGCTGCCAGATTCCTCCTGTGATGGGAGTTGTTCCTGACCCCTGAGGAAGGGGGAAAACATTACTACTTTCCTGCCTTAAAAAAACCAAAACACAACAAAATGTAAATATAAACTATTTGCCTTAAAACTGCTGTGTTTTTAACCATAACTTAATGTGTTCTGCAGGGTGGACCTGAATGAAGAGTTATGCAAAGGATAACCTTAACTTTGTATGCACAGTAATGGGATCTAAAATAACTATTATCAGAAAGGAAAACTTGCTTAGCTGGAAAGTGAAGGACTATTTGCTCTTTACCCCAGCTGTTTTAAGTCTGAGGTATCAGGCTTAAAAAGACCTGATCTGTAATGAAGCTGTGCAGTTCACTGCCAGTGGACCTGGTGGATGCCAGAAGTTTGTGTGCCAAGAGACAGAATCTGTACAAATTCATGGAAGAAAAATCCTTCAAATGCTCCTAACAAGAGGAAAGTACCCTCAAGTTGCTGAAATGTGGGAGCTGCAAGTTGTTGCATTGCTGTGTAGAGTTATTACAATGTTTTCGCCTGTTTTTACTCCTCCATATGCCTCTGTTGAGGGCTGCTATCCAGCAGGATATCAGGCTGGGCAACCTTTGGCCTGACCTCTGTCAGTCATTCCATGATTCGTAGAGCAAAGGTTAACTGCAAACTACATTTTGGGAGCCTCTGATCTCCACTAATTTTAAGCAGAGCACTAATTCAATAATATTGTGATTATTTGGACTATGACTCGGTAAGATTAATTCAGTTTGCCTTTTCAGTCCATACTTCCCTTTTCACATAAGGTTCTTTTCTGTCTCCATGAAACACCCTGTAAAATGGAAATGATGCCTCTTTTCTGCATGTATGCATTGTTTTGTCCTAGTAAAAGAGTCCCCCATGGTTTGTTTGAGCACTTCTCTGGGGGTAGCAGGTATTAAGTATCATTAATATTGTCCTGCCAACAGAAGCAGGAGGTGAGACCCCCTCGTCCATCCTTTTCCCCAAAATGAGTGATGCAGAGTATGAACCTCCTGTTTGCAGAGAGGGCAAGCTGTTATATGTTAGTGTGGCAGCATCTTGCCAAATGATTAGGCTGTCAGAAGGATAGCAATTTGAACACGCTGAGCAAGCTTTTATGTACGCAGGAACAAGATGCCGGCGTTAGATTCCTGAAGAGGAATAACACGCGCTGGAGATTGACAAGTGCTTGGCAAGCCCGTGTTCCTGGGGCTCATCAGACATTCACGGCTCTGATGTGATGCTGGTGAAGAGCATGCTCAAGTGGCTGTATCATAGCCTGGGTGACATCTGGTGACATGCAGTTAGGCCTGTTGTGTTTTTCTGGGATGAATTCATTTTCACAATATTTGAAAGGCATCCATTTATGCAGAGTGGAAATATTCTGGCATGCGCAAGTGACTTACGAGACAGTAATATTTTTGGTCCATCTTGTATTTGGTGACAAAAGCATAATTAGCTGCGCTTAGGCATGTGCTATTTAATGGAGCCATTTTTTTTATTTCTGTGCTTCTTACTGGCCCTCTCCTCTTTCCTTCTGATGCTATGGCTGTTGGGATGAGGAGGAGGGAGCACAGGTACTTTGGCACTTTCATGTGGTTGTAGCTGAGGCTCCTACACAAATGTGTCTGCTGGCAAAAGCTGCCTTTTCTCCCTGTAGCAGCTGGAGGGTTTATGTAGCACTAAATAGAGGCTTGGACACTAAGTGGTTTTTGATCCTCTGATGTGCTCTGCTTTGATTGTGAAGTATATTATTGTTTCTCTCTCAGGTTAGTTGATCATTCTTCTTTGGTGATGCTGAATGTAAGTGTTGGGAATTGGATATTTTAGATTTCTTTTTTTCCTTGACCCCTCAGAAAATAACTCTGGTCTTGATTCAGTATTGCCTCTGAACTGAACTCAAGTTTGGAATGGGATCTGGTCTCTCTTGTGCGATCAGCTTTAGCTTGTTCTTTAGCTGTCTGTGACAGAGGTGCACAGAAAATAGGATTTCATTGCCTACAAAAAGTTTTTATGTTAAAAATCAAACTGCAAACAGAACATTTTGCTTTTCCAGCACTGCTCTCCCTGATAGACATCACAGTTTCTGTGGAGAGCAAATGTGTATTTCAAATAAAAATTCCAATTTTTTTCAAAAAGATGCTTTTGAAGGAAAATTTTTGACTGGGTCAATTCTAAAATCTCCATTCAGAAACCTTTGTGCAGTGGAAGCCCTGCAAGCCCTCTGTGATGCACTGAGGTGCAACGCATCTGTGTGATGCACCAGCATGAGTCTGTGTGCCAGGGAATTGCTGGGCACCTTGGCTTTAGGCTGGATCAGCAGCAAAGTGTGACCCTTACTGTGACGTCGCTACTTGTAAATAAGAAGAACCAACTTGAAGACGTTAGCTTGCTGCCTGACAGATTAGGCCCTCACCATCTAGCACTCTCCTGCATCCCATGGGCCATTCCCCATAGGCTATCGGGTGACAGCATCGAGGCCAAATCCCTGCAGATGATTTTGCACCCTGCAGCTCTCTTTTAGCCTTCTCCAGGGTGTGAACATGTCTCTCTGCCAAGCAATGGTGATAAAACTCTTGGCTTGTTTCAGACTTTTGATCTGAAACCCATGTGCCAGATAGTAGTTGTGTCCCAACACTTCATATGGTAGCTGGGCAGAGCGAGGCTGTGCCATGCAACCTGGGGTTGAGCAAATGGTCTTGGCCTCGTTGTAAAGATTGGCAGAGTGTATGTGTGCCTCTAATCACATTAAAGGAGAAAACCTTATGGAGTAAACTAATACAGAGGCGTATGGTCCTTGGTGCAGGTGAGATGTGCAGTGTACCAGGAGCACATTAAGGCAAATTCATTTTGCCTTGCTCTCCATAGAAGCAGCCAGAAGCCGCTGATGTGAAACACACATTTAGCAGTTTGGGCAGCGCTAAATCTGCTTTCTGTAGTTGTAGTCACACCCAAATGCTAACAATTGTTTTGCTGAGAGGGGTCTTTGTGTGTCCAGCTGGTGATACCAAGATGAACAAGCAGGGAAAAATGCTAAAATGTGGTTTCCAAATGTTCTTATGCAGGTTGTTCCTCTGAGTATTAACCATGCTCTGGCTTAGACTTTGAGAAGGAGTTGCCCCTCGAAGGCAGGCTGGCAGGGCTGGGGTTTAGTTTGGATGTCCCAGGGCAAAATAACTTCATATTAGCCTAATTCAGCATGCTAGGTGAAGAAATGTAGTAAAACTATATTTTTTCTTTTTGCTTCTGTGTGTTTGGGAGAAAGGCAATCTTCTGGCTCATTTTGTAAATGCTGTCTGGTTGCAGTCTTCCAGCCTGGTGATTTCTTGTATGTAAAACCTCTATTTTTTTGCATAGTACTGTTGTGACTATTTTATTTAAAAAACCTTTTAAACTTCTGAAGTGCCTATCATAAAGTAAGTATAAAAAAGTTTCTCATTGTTAAAACGGGCATTTTGAGAGTCATCAAGACATTTTGGAGAATAGAGGTATTTTATTTTTAATGAGAAGAACTAAAGAATAAAAAATTGTAGCCTTGGAGAATTGCAGATCAAAGGTTTCTTCATTGTAAAACAAATGAAAGGTCTCACTCCTAGAAATGATGAATAAATTGATAAATTTTTAATAGAAGACTAGACTATAAATGGTAATTTAATTCTTTGGGGGAGAGAATCATTTAAGCACTGTTTAAGAAGTCCAGATTTTTTTGTGTGTGAAGATGATAATGATAACTAAGGGGATGACTGGAAAAGCACACAGCTCACCAAGGCTGTTGTGCACAGCACTGCTTGCACTCACCACAGGGCTTGTGTCCTTCCCCACATGTGTTGGGCACCTGCCTGCCTCTGATTGTGCTTTTTTCCTGGAAGCCCGATATATATGGGGTCTTCAGCCTTTAGGGGAAAAACTGCGAGTGCTTAGAGAAGAGTCCAGACTTACCAATGTGCTTGTGCCCATAGCCCCAGTCCCTTGGCTTTGCAAGAGGCGAAGTGCAGGGCAGGGGTGGTGGGGACTGAGCCAGCCCATCCTGTGACCCTTGCCCCATACTGCCTCTCTGGTCAGTGCCAGGGATATCTGGGCATTTGGGATTGAAAATGAACCCTGACAGAGGGAGAAGACTGCTAACAAGCGCTGGTGGGGAGGGGGGAAGGTCAGGCCAGGCCAGTATATGGGAGGCAGGGGGCCCAGCGGGAAGGGGAGAGCAGGGAGAGGAGAAGCATGGCCTTCATGGGGGAACAGCAGCATTAACTAGTGCAGGCTGGGGAAGGGGCGTTAGTGACATTCAGCTGGGGCAGCTCACTGCTTCCAGGCTGACAAGCTGATGGGTACTGCCAAATTTGCATAATAACACCACTAATAAAGGCCTTGGAGTCCATGCTACATTGCTTGCTGCGTGCTGTCATGGCGTTGGGCTCATCCTCCTCTCTGTAGCCGTGACCCACTTTTCACACGTAGGACCCGATTGTATTTGTCAGTTGTGGGACAGTCTGGCCTGGCAATGTGAGGAAACTGTGTCAGCTCCTATAAGGTGTCCCCTTGTGCTGTAGCATGGCCAGTGGCCAGGACCACAGCCCACTGCCATGTCCCCAGCTGGGCTGTGTCCCAGCACATAGGCTGGGCTACCAGCTTCCAAGGTTGTGTCTTTCAGCATTGCTGTCACACTCAGGAACTCATCCTACTTGTTCCTCCTTCCTTCTCTTGGCAGTGTTATTAAAGTTAAAATAAAGAAAAGTAGAGGAAAAGCAGAAAATCTTAGCCTATTACTTCGTATTATTTCACTGATATTAATTTTTATTCATTTTTTTCCATCCCCCATCAATTTTCTTCCCTTGCTTTCACATCACATCCATGGGGAGAGTGAAATCTCCACCAAAGCCATGGTATGTGAAGGTGGACTGGCTTTGCAGACCTCGGTGGCCTGGCTGTGCCTTGCGCCCTTTGGTGGCAGCTATTTTGGAGAGAAAAAATTGCTGCTGCTGGCACTGGTGATTGAATTCTGACTTTTTGCTGACCTTACAGCAATGCAGGAAGCAAGATTAGTAGTATTTGCAAGGTTCAGAACAGTTTTGAAAGTGGCTGTGCCTCTACCACAGAAGAGTATTTTTATATATATATATATAAAGAATAAAAAGCCCTCTTTGAAATTTTTTTTTAACGTTATGTAAGAAAAGGTAATGTTTTTGTCCCTTGTTACATTCTCAAATCAGTTTACACTGAAGAGGCTTAGAAGGCATGATGGGACTTGTTAGTCATAGGCATGATTTTTTCATCTGCTTTCTGCTTAATGGGAGTTGGAAATGTGTGTCTGCTTTCAGGCCTTTGCTGTGTCACTGGATTCCTGATGATATGTCTAAGCTCTAACAGCTGGTCACAGTGGCAAAAAGCTCCAGACTGAGAATGAAAGTTGGGCTTTTCAACTTTAACCCTGTGGAACTGCAGATGGGCAGTGATAACACTGTGAGAAATTTTAAGCGTTTCATTTGTAGCTTAAATAGCAGCACTGTCACCCCAGATAAGGAAAGCTGTGCCTGCAAGGTCCCACCTTTTAATTTATTAGCCTGTATCAAGTTTAGATGGCAAATAGATCATTTGATGTTATCACTAAGAGTGTAACTACTGTTGATCCCATTCTGCTGACATTACTTTTATTTTTTAGCTCTGCAGTGGTTTGGCAAAATGTTTGTTTCAGGTGGATTCTCCCGTCCCTTTTCAGCAGTTGAGAGCTCTGCAGATTTATTTTGTATGGCTGACCCGAATGGCTGTTGGTAGCCTGAAATCAAACCTAAATCCTGAAGGTTAAACAAAAATCTTTACCGGTTGTGTTGCTACAAAAGGGGTTCACCTTGGGAAATCCATATCTATATCTAGCTCACTGTTCTCTTTAAGAGCTTGTGGGTCTGATTCAGCTTTGTGTTTATTTTGCAGCATTGCTTTGGGTAGAGCTGCTGCTGTTTTTTCACTGATGTGTGAGAACAGAGCAGTGCCTTGCAGTGTTTAACTCTTTGTACTCACAACAAGCTTCTGAAAACTTTCTGAGCCCATTTTCAACAAGGCAATATTTGCTGCACCTGTTTGTCTCCTGCTTCCCTGGCAGGGCACCAGTGGAGACCTGAACCTTAGGGGAGATGGCTGTGAATGCTCAGGAGGAGTCCAGACTTCTTAGAGTAGACCTTTCATGAAACAAACTTCTATGAATCCACACATTTGTGGAACTTTTATTCAGTTTTAACCCAGTGAAAGGTTTTGCTTCAGCAGAGAAATAAACCTTTTATGTGTCATCAGGTTGAATGTTGGAACAGTTCTAATGCACTCAAACCTGGAAGTCTTGTTGAGTCCGGCCATGTTTTCTCCCTATCCCAGTATCCTGGCTGCCAGAAATACACTGAGTAAATCAGCACAGAGTGTTGAAAGGCTTCATACTGTGTATGTGAGGATCTTGAATATATTTTAACTTGACTCTTCCCCACCCCTTCTCCCCCCTCACCATTTTAAATTATTTTCAACATATGTGTTTTAAAGAAAGGCTGTGTGTTGCCTGAAAGGTTTCTTTGTCTGGCATTATAGAAATACCTGAAATCAGATGACTATGAATTTAATTTGCTGGCCCTCAAATACTTTCCTTCTCTAACACTGTGCTCTAGTGACTTGCACCATTGTGTTTGCTATGTTCACTCTTATCTTCCAGATTTGTGTGTGTCTAGATACTGCTTGTTCAGCTGTTGCTGTTCAGCTTAGCTCAGAGCTTTTCAAATTCTGGTTGCCTATTTGTGCTCCAGCCCTGTTCTCACAGCAGAGGCTAAGCTCCTGCAGTTTTTCCTGTACCTCTTAGAAATGTCCAAGAGAGCTGTAAATCTACCTGTGATGAACAGGTGGCATCAGTGGCAAAACCATTAATGTTCCTTAGTTCCCTTCCTCATTAGCAGTGATGGCTAAGTAATAACTGTAGAATTGCAGTCTGTGGTGGACTGAGCATCATTTAGTGATATGAAAGGCATTTTCAGACTCAGCTGGATGCTGAAGAGGCTTCCATAGCTAGCTTGCTAACACTTGAAAAGGGCTGCATGGTTTGTTTGCTTTATTGTGGCATTGTTTTTTAGTAACTTTACATGAGTTTAAAGCTTGGGAAATGGAGGAAATATAAAGGAAAATATGGCAAGTATGGCAGTCAACAGGATGACATACAGAAATAAAGATTGACAGGAAAGGAGGTCATAGCTATCATCACTATTATAGCAATGTGCAGAGATAAATCCTGAATCCATATTGCAAACCTGTTCCTTTGACTTGAAAATGAAGAATTTCTTGGCACAGTACACTACTTTACGTGTTGGAGTATAAGGTATGTAAAAAGATTTGGTGTTTTTCTTTTGGTTGTATTCTCCTATTGCTAGCAAATATACAATACAATCACTTAAGTCTTCTTTGCATTTAAAATGACGCTTTATTATCCATTTTAGTATGTTTTAGTGCATCTTCTGAACTAAGTTTCCAAAACCAACTTCTTTATTTGTATAGCTGAAATTGGCTTAAATTTAATATTCAGCCTTAACAGTTGGTAAATTTGAATCTTTGTGCTTAGTATTCAGATAATCACAGAGTAACTGAGGTTGAAAGGCACCTCTGGGGGTCATCTAGTCAGAGTAGGGTCAGTGACAGATGATTGCTCAGGGCTGTGTCCAGATGAGCTTTGAATACCTGCAAGGATGGGGACTCCACAAACTCTCTGGGCAACGTGTGCCAGTGCCTGGTCATCCTGGCAGTGGAAAAAGTTTTCTTTTTTTATGTTCAAGAAGAATTTTCTGTATTTCAATTTTTACCCATTGCCACTTCGCTATAATAATACTTGTCACAAGAATAATTTTAATTAAACCTATTGTCAAATTTTAGTAGTTTGGTTTTGCTTGTCATTTCCTGAAAAATTAAGATTTATTTATTTATTTTAAATACAGAAAGTGGCTAAATTAGGGTAGAAGTAATTTGGTTTGCAGAAATGACAATTTGAAGTTAGGTCTTTAAAATCTAGTGTTTACAGATGTTTACAAACTCCTACACTTTTGGTTTTTCCTGTTTTTATATGTGAGAGGGCTGTTGATTCCTCACCCTCCCCCCAGTTAACATTTATATTTATGACCCAAGACTATTTTATCAGATCTTTGCTGTAAGCTGTTTCTTCAGTGAATGTATTATGTCATAAAACTGAGTAGATACAAGATCAGATTTCTGATTTTTAAGACTGTCATAAAAAAACAGGAAGCCTTCTGTGGGAAAAAAAGAAATACAGTGACAGCACTCTTTCCCCACTTTCATGATCCTTAATTAACTTAAAAATACACCGGACAATCCTCAAGTAATGTGCAAAAGTGCTATCTAATAGATGGAAATTGTGAAGAAACTTTCAGCTGTCCTCTGGGACTATGCCTTAGTGCTTCTGCATGCTTAAGGCTGCCAAAAATATCCCCAGTAATTCTCAAACTCTTTTGACAGATGAAGGCAGCATGACTGGTTTTACAACAATCAAGATCAGATGGTGGCAGATCTATCATACACTCTTCTATATTAAGAAATACGTGCACTATGAAATAAGCTGTGATCATATGCTCTTCCTCTTTCCGTCAATTCGTTGCTAGTGACTTAGTGTTGGCATTAGCGTCTGTAAAGGATGGGAGACAGTAAAAGTTCAAATCATTCAGTTGCTCTACGTGCTTTTTATTTCAAACATTCTTAATGCGGTTTCATTGCTGTCTTGAGGAAAAGAAAAAAAAAAGTTCAGTTTCCTCTTTCCCTGCTTAGTAATGAGCAACTTGTCAGACACACTTTGATGCTTCTGTGGCTTGGAACATTGGTGGCCGCAGAGAAAAATACACCTTTTTCTGCTAAGTCTTTGGTTTTTTTTTCCATAGGATATGAGCTAATACACTGCTGGCAAGAGCTACTGCCTTTGTTCTGCTAAGATGTATCATTTTAGTTGTGGATGAGTCTTGGAGAACAAAATAATTTAATTTTCTGTTGCAACCAAGTGATCTATGTGAGAAACCGTGGGTAATACCACAGAGCAGAGCTGCTGCAGTTGCAAGAACAACCTTGACTCTTTTTGTGTTTGCTTGCTTCTTTTGAGGAATTCCTACAGCTTTTTTTGTTGTTGTTTTCCTGAGGGTTTTGTTCTTAGAAACTACTCTAGAGTTTTTCTTATAGTTAACTTTATCTTCTGGATGTTGTTTCCTAGTCCACCAGGAGCAATTGCAAAGTTGCTTCTGCATAAACAGTAAGTAAGCCTTATATATCCCTATAAAATTGTATCTCCATTCATGCTGGAAATGCAAAACCTCCTCTTCTCAGGGTGTGCACTTAGTCTTGCTGGTATTTGCTACCATCACAGTGATGTGAGTCATCTCCAATTTAAAGATGTTATTTAATCATCTGAGATGGACAGCAGTATCTACATACAACCTTAGTTCAAAATGACCCTTATTTTCCTCTTGTTTCTTGAGCCAGACTCCAATTCCATTAAACATTTCCTAGGCCAAGATAAATTACTTGATTCAGATCTGAAAAAAGATTGTGTATGTGGGGTCATCCTCATCTCAGTTCCTTTGGGTAGTTTGCACTAGTGCTGCAAGTTCAAAGCTTGACATTTTGCGTATCAGTCATGTTTACAAGTGAACATAGAAGTGAATAAAAGGATTCAAGAATTCCTTCTACTTCTGGATGGTGCTGTGTAATACAAGCTATAATTACCTTCCTCTGACATAAAGAACTCCTGTCTGGATTCAGGAAACAGGGATGCTGCAAGAACCCAGCCAGCTGATGGTTTATAATAATTATTCAGGAGTCCATCGATGGGAAGGCCTGCCCTGACATTCCCAGCGTCTGGCCTCTATCAAACTGAGAGGGAATCTCCATCCTTTTTTTTTTTTTTTTTAATTATTTCTTCTTTTTTTTTTTTTTTTTCCTTCTGATCCAGAGGATACCTACCCACAGGAGGATACATCCCTGGCTCCCAGCCAAGCCCCAGAGCGGTGCCGCTTTCCTCCCGGTTCCCCCACACGGTTTGCAAGCCTTCGCTCTGCCATCTCCTTAGCAACTCAGAGCACACCAGCAGCACAGAGCCACACAGCCCCCGGGGGCTGCAGCTCTCTATTTATAGGCAGTTGAGCCTGGATGAAAATTTGCAGAGAGCTCTAGTAAGGCCTCTTACAAGAACAAAAAACTTGTGGGTCCTGCTAGAGGATCTGGCTTGGTACCGTATCTCAAAGCCCTGCCCTTCACAGGATGTTCAACCTTTGCAGTAAAATACATTCACTCTGATACATAACAAGGATTTGCTATTTACATAGCTGCTAATTAACCTTTCAAGAATCATCTCTGTAACCCAGGTTAGGAAGTGAAATGCAGGTGCAAAAACAACAGCCTGAGGTAATATCGTGTTGTAACAGGCAAAATCTCAAGTGTGATGCCGTGTCTGTGGTTTTTTGATTTCAGGGGTATGACTTGGTGAAATCTTAGAAAACAGGAGAGGAAAATATTTTTCTGAACTTTGTGGTTAGGTTTTTTTTTTTTAAATTATGTTTCTTCAGGCTGAATTCTACATTGAAAACAAGATTTAATCACTGGTTATATTGCTTAGTGTTGCTCTGCAGAGGTTTATTGATTCAGCATTTCTCTTAGTAATATGACTGAGAAATGAAGCTAAAGGTGTGTGGTGATGTTAAGTGCAACTCTGGGTATTAAAGAATTAAATGATAATCCATTAAAATGGGGCAAATTATGACCCTGAGCAGGACACCTGTTTTCATGAACTCTTAATGTGTATACTAAGCTAAAACTATGAGACTATGAGACCCATTAAAGACTTCAGGATTTATTTGGATATAATACCTTTTAGGAGAATCGGAAGAACTTTTTGAAGATCCTAAAATTACTTTATCTAGTTGTCTGGCAATTTTGTATTTTTTTTTTAACCTGGGCAAAAGCATAATTAAAGACTCTCCGAGTGCAATGAATTTCTTCTCTTTAATCCTTGTAGCTGGACTTTGTGTACCAGTGTAGTAGAAATTTTTGTCCTGACCCTAGAGCTTCCCTCCCATATTTCCCTCATAGCCTGCATTCCCTGCCAATGACTGCTAATGGGAAAAGCCTTAGAGGAAATGTTGCTCTGCTTTTAAAATACTCGCTGGTGTCTCAGAGTCATCACTAGAATTGTTCTCCTGGAGGCCATGGTGAGAAAATAAAGTCTGTCTTAGACTGGAGGAGCAAGGGAAGTCCAAAGCAACATTTAACCTACTCCAGTCGATAGGAATGTAGGAATTACATGCTTTTGTGTGTGCTCGTGGGGGTAGAAGGAGCCTCTACGTACATCGGGAGGTGAAGGCATGCACTGTATAGGCAGGCTGATTGACAGCCCAGCTGGTGCAGATCAGTAATTGGAAATTCATTGCACATAAATCTTCTAGTACTTATCCTGAGACATGGGAAGGAGAGTATCTGAGCACTGAAGCAGTTAACTCTTGCAGGGCCATCTAGGAAGATGTTCAGCTTTCAAAGTCAAAAGACTGTTCAGTTGTTTCTCTTTAAAGCCTTCAATTTTTTGTTGTAGCGAGAGGAGTGCTGGTGGAGGAAAAAGCCACCATGTGCTCCAAGTGATAGCATTTAGGTGAACAGCCTTAAATATTTAATGATTATTTCTTTTACAGTGCGGCTTCAGATTGTCTTCGAAAATTCATCTTCGTATTTGGTGGTGAACACATTTTTGTCTTTACAAAACGCATCTTGCACATGTTGCCTGCCAATTTCATGTCCGATTTACCTGATTTGTGTCTCCACATTGGTGGGCTCCTTGTATGTTTATCCATGTGCCAGCAGACTCTGCAACTGTATTTTAAGAGGGCTGCTCATGTCTAAATATTTATATTCTTTTCCATGAGGCTGAGACTGATTGTATGTGCTAGCAACTTCATCCCTGCTCTCCCCTTCTTTCCCCAGTCCAAGTGTGTTTTTGGTACATTTTCCTCCTCACTTGATTTCAACACTCCGGTGGTTTCCACTGTGCAGTTTTGAATCTATAATTGGTTTCTGGTGACCACATTTTTTCTCATTTATTTTGGTCTGCCTCTGTTCGGTTACACACATATTTGTCTCTCAATTAACGTCAATATGAATTACAGATTAAAAGCTAAGTGTAGATAAATTAGTAACCATGCAAAGCGGAAGGCGGCATTTAACTTTCTGAATTATTTGTGTGGGCACAGGACAGCTAATTAATACCTGAAGATCTTAACGAACGAGCAGCACCAGGATGCAAGGCTCTGCTGTCAACGTGGTTTGCTGTGCGGTGGCTGGGGAAGGTGGGGGGCTGTATGGGGGCAGTGCAACTATACTGGGTGTTAACACCCACTCTTCTGGCAAGTGCTGTGAATAGATGGAAGTGCTGGTTATGGTTTTGGAGCCAAAAATCATGTTTGTCTCTAAGGGAGCAGTTGTTTATGTACAATAAACAGAAGACTGAATAGTCTGCATCTCAGTCCATAATGTACTGGAATGTCTCTCGACCCTTGAAATGGTGTAAAAAAGTCAAGAATGGTGTTCCTTGCTGTAAAATTACAGTGCTTGAATGAAAGCCTTCATGATGGGCCATGTTCTCTGCTTCACTGCCTGTGGTAACACTTTATTCATTTGTGTCAAGAGAAACCCTTTTGCCTTCAGCTGAACAACTTCTGCTTTGCTTGCAGTGCCCTGCAGAAGCATTACAAGAGGTTTCCTTAAAGGGAAGCACTTGGCTGTTTTCTAAGCTCACTTTCAAAGTACTCTGAATTAATTATAAATGAGTAAAGCAGTCTGGCTCTTGATTACACAATTGCCTATCCTTGGTTCCCTGTAATGAAATGTAAGCTGGCCCAATCATGGTAAAATGGGAGGTGCTTTTCTCTACCTCTATCTTATGATCTGAGCTATTCTCAGATCTACTGTCCCGATTTCTTTCAGGCTGCAGTTCTGTCAGGCTTAAATTTCATCCCCTCTCTCCCTGCTACCCTGTTTTTATTAGACTTTTCTTTTGACTGCACTTATATCCCTTTGTAATTTCCATTGAAAGTAGTTAACATGCATTGATATGGTGCCTTTTGTGCTGAACTAACCCAATACATTTTATTTATTTAAAGGATTCTGAGTGCCTGTAGTGTATAAGTGTTTGACAAACACATAAAAATACACAGAAGTCAAGCACTCAGCTGCCCTAAGGAGATGGGTTCCTCTCTGTTTCTGCCGGGAACATCCATAAACCCAATTACTCCTGTAACATGTAGTTAAGTAACAAGCTGAAGTCTATGCTTTCTATACAGTGAACCCTGATCGCTTGTCTCCATTGTTTGCCACAACATGAACTTTACAGGATGTGGTGCATATTATCCCGTTACTCTGTCTTTTTCTGTCCTTTTAGAGTAGAGGCCATGGAGCCCTAGTGCACTTGAGCCATGGCACATGGTGGAGGCTTTGCTGCTCCTTGTTCTCTTCATTGGGGCTGTCCTGTAGTGGATGTCCTCAGCCTTGCTTTTGGCCTTTCCACTTGCTGAGGAAGGATGGGTTCAAAATGGCTTAAACTGTCTTTCCCAAGATGCAACAAGGGCAAAATAAATTGATTCACTCCTGCTCTTTTCCCTTTTTCCTTGTGTTGGTTTAGGGATTTGAAGATATGCTAGGTCAATGGATGAAGCGCTATATTTTCATCTCTTCTTATAATAACCTGGGATTGTATAAAGATAATGGATTCCCTGGCATTTGGTTTTACATTTTTGCTGGAAATACCAAGCCGACAGTATGGAGGTCCTCCAGGTTGTTGTTGGCTGAGGGTTGCCTTGAAAAGTAGAATGTACCCTCTGAGTGGCCATTCCTGTCTGTGGGATTTGAAGATCATGTTGATGAATGCTGTCTAGTCCCAGAATTGCCAGACAGCTGATACCTATCTATTACTATGCCAAACTTGGAGTCATACCTATTGAAATTAATATATAAGAGGACACCTGATTCTTTATTATTTTCCGCTTTTACCAGGCAGTTCTTCATTCCTACCAGTCCACCAAGATTAGATCTCAATTGCCTTTTTCTACCAAGATACTGCATTTTTTTGCCCGCTCTCCTCCATCTCCCTTTGCCAGGACCTCTAGTTCTGAAGTTTCCTTTGTGGAGCCTCCACAGCTGGTGCTTGGCTTTGATAAAGGTATCAGCCCAGCCAGGTTTAACCCCCAGCAAGCATAGTAACCAGCCTTCCAGCTTTTGAAGGAGTCATCTTAAGCACAAGTCTCTTTACAGACAGAGTCCTTGAAATGGATAGGAATTGTCACTTGATAGCATTTAGCAAATAGGACAGAACTCTGAGAACATCTGTTCTGAAGATGACAGAAACTGTCAAAACTGTAGGGCAATTACACTAATCCACGCTCTCCTAATAGTGGGCCCATCAGTCTGGCTGTGCTGGGAAACTGTTAGAAATATATGGTCTTTCAGAGTGATTTCTCTATTTATGTTCTCTTCCTTCCTCTCTAAGGTGTAACTGAGCCCAGTATGGGCAAATTGTAGAATATGAATTATAAAAGGAGGGATGGGGAAAAGGGAGAAAAAAAAGCTTTGGTCAGAAAAGTGATACCAAGCCAATGGAGAACAGGGATTCAGAAGAAAGAGTTAGCTTTTGCCTTTTTAAGTCTGGGACTAATACATTTGTTCTTGGCCTTCAGAGGTACCCCTGAAATGGGAAGGTGAGCTCAATAACATGGGAAGTCATCTCTTTCTGATGTGCCTGAAGACACCTTAAAAGTTGTATCTTACCAGAAGGAGACTCCCAGAGAAGTTGTCCACATATAACAGGAAGTGCTTTCAACTACTCTGATTCAATGTATATTCTGAAAATGTGAGCTACTGAGGATATCGACGTCTTGTCCACGGTGATGGGATTGTGGTGGTGTAATGTGCCAATGCATTTTGTGCTGGGTTGAACTGGCTTGCAAAATATGCTTGGAAAGGTTGGTGCTAAAATAAAACTGGAGAAGGACTAAAGTATGCAAGCTTGCAGTGAGCGGGAGACAGAAATCCTAGGCATTTGCAACCTCTTGCCAAATCCATCCATCTCTTTACCCACATTCTCTCTCCATTTCTGAAGAATGATGCTTAGCTTAGCAGCTACTTTCTGTCTTCAAAAGTAATAGATGTGAGCAGATGTGATGTGGCAGGGTTTTACATTTAGACTGTTATTAGCATGTGTTGAAGGTATATATTCAAGCAAAGTGACATTTAAAATATATTCCACATTGTATGCCAGTATCCTATAGAAAGGCCTGGTGTACCAGTAACCAAAATGAGCCATGGAGCTATATCATCATATAAGCTGGGTTTTCCCCTGTGGAATCACAGACCGCTACGTAGCAATTTACTTAGCTACTTGTAATACTCTCATTCATACTTATTTTCCCTCTTCACTGTCTGGGCCCATGTTTGTTTTCCATCAGATGGTCACTTGTGTGCCCAGACCAATATGGAGTCTCTTTTGACTATGTGTTCTGATACAAGTCTCTTTCTGTCTTGGAGCCAGCTTAATCCCAAAGCTGCCAAGATAGAGGAATATGGGAAGGTTTCCTTGCTGCAGAGTAGGAGACAGAGTGTGGAAACAGTCTGTGCACTGGAGGAAGCCATTAAAGGTGTTTGAGAAGATCTGTGCTGTGCTCAGTGTGAGTACGATCAAGGGTAGAGGTGGGACATATATTGTGTAACACTGAAAACATGGTAGGATGGGCTGCGTCAGGCTGGCAGCAGTGTTGCCTCAGGCTTACCATGCACTAAACAGGGCCAGGCAAATGCCTCAGAAGCCATCCTGCTCTACCTGTGGCTACCTTGGGAGCCCAACCAAGCACTTCAAGTCACGTGGTATGAATTTCTTCTAACTTTTTTTTTCTTTCTCTTTCAGTTAATTCTGGAAGGAGCTCGTTCCTCTCCAGTAAATTACAGATAATAATACTACAGTCAGAAGCATGACCAGTGTCCCAGCTAGCTTTAACCAAGCTTGCCTGGGTAGTTGTGGCTGCCATGAAGCCAAGGCAACAGATGCTTTATCATGGTATGGTCAGTGGTCAGAGGCTCCTGGATCCTGATTAGATTTATGTGGTCTGTGCTGATATTTGTAGCTTCACTGGTGTGAAAAGCAATGCTGTTCAGTGTAGTTTAAAATTAGTTTAGGTTTGCTTATCAGTGCTGCAGTCAGATTTTAGGTACAGCATCAATACTTTGCTACTACAGAGCAAGAGCATCTCTGGTGGGAATAGTGAGAAATAGCTACTGCTTTTTAAACTTGTGCTCTATCTTATTTTGCTATACCTTTCTCAGGAGGGTCTGTTTTTTATCCACTGACTAAGGAGTTAACAGATGTGAAAATTAGATCCAGCCAGATTGTTTGGTCAGTTGAAATAAAGTGCCTTTGTAGTTAGCAGTGAAAATCAGGCACCCTAAAAAGGAAAGCTTCAGAGACAAAATACAGGTGCTGGTGGTTAGAGGGACCTCATGTGTGTACCATGGATGTGTCTGCTGACCTGTGCACTTTATTGGTGCACAATTTCGCGAGGATGTTTTCAGGCTACGGAACTCTTGCAGATCTTGCCTCGGAAAGTTTGTTGGGAGCATGAGAGTTTAAAGGAGATTTATCAAATCCCAGTTCAGCTGCCTGAGGACTTCCTTGGGAATGTGGTCGCTGTGACACAGGGTGCAGTGAACCTGCATGGGGTATGGACACCCACTGGGGAGCTCAGGCATAGAAGTGGATGTGACGGGTGCCACGGCTCCCTTCAGGTTTGCTGGGCCTCCGTGATGGATGCGGCCAGGGAGGTAATCACCCAGCCCCACAGCCTGATTGCTGCATGTTACTGAAACACGATTTTCCAATAGGAAGTTGGCCTTTTATCTTTGGTACTTGCTATATAATGGTGCAGAGCCTTAGTCAGCCGAACCTCACCATGGTTTATTGTGCAGCTGTAAATTGTAATTGGCTGACTAACCTTCTCTGATGTTAAGTGTCTTAAAAGGTTGTTTTTCTTTTATTTTATTTTAGTTTTTGTTTCTGGCTTTATATGTTCTTTCTGTTTATTCTGCTACTAAAATGTAATTAGAAGTTAAAAAGAACAAAGTAAAACCTCCAACCCTACTGGTGTAGATTAACATGAATCATCTCTTTAAAGTTTGTGTAATCCAGAACTCTGCAACCTGATATACATTCCCTTCATTTGATAAATATTTAAAATATCCACAGACATTTTTTCACATTCTTTAGCAAAGACCACATCACCATGTGTTCACCCTGTTTTCTGTTTTTAAGTAATGATGTTTTGAAGCCAGGACTTATTTAGTTAAATGTTTTTCTTATGTCATTTCTATTCTTTATTGTACTATATGAAACCAAATATAAAGGAAGAGATAAAAACCTACCAATTTATTTGCCTTTTAATAATCAAAATGACTATATTAAAAAGAAAATGTGAGCAACTTTAAATAGTGCCAAAGGCTTTGAGAACAGTTGAATTGGAAGGTTTAGATAATGAACAGAGTTGATGATGCCTTTAATAAAGTGGATTAGCTGTTACAATTTGTGTTACACCAAATATCTTGACATAGCTAATCTTCCATATTTGCAGTTTTGGTCATAGGCTCTTGAGGAGTACTTGGATAAATTATAGTTCTCCAAAGAGTGTTGTAAATGCTGACACTTCCCAATAAAGTTCTTGAAGGAGAAGAGAGAAAAAAAAACTTCATCATTTTTCCTCTGGGGCATACAGCACTGCCCCATTAGCAGCCATGAGTTCCTGCCCTCGAGTAGCTAATACTGACTTTTTTTTGTCTTCTCAAAGTAGCTCTTTCTCTTTGAGACATTTTTCCATGTTGGACTTTCATTAGGTACTCTCTACAGCTTCCGTATCATTGGCTTTCATTGTGATCTCTGAGGACCATTTGCACAGGAGAGAGTGTGCAAGGGCTGTGACAGGAGAGTGGGAGCTCCAGGCAGGACAGGCAGGTCAGCGGCACATCCATGCATGAGAGACCTTTTGTAGGAGCCTCTCACCCAGGTCAAGGCAGGCAATGAAT
>NW_009954114.1:470642-501497 GCF_000747805.2 Chaetura pelagica | reverse complement strand
ATCCTCTCACCCAGGTCAAGGCAGGCAATGAATGCTTCTTTCCCTGCCTCCAGCTGCAGCAAGGGTTTTTCTGCAGTTGCAAGAGGCCAGGATCTTCACTGTGGCATTAAGATTTTTTCCTTTCACCAGGCATTAACCTGATTCTGATTAATTCTGATACTGGTTTACTTGTCTATTTTGAAAAATGTTTTCTATTTGTTTTCCTTCACACATATGAGGTGTCCTTCTGTGTAGTTCCCCAGAGGGCTGAGATGTCCTGTCAAACTGGGATTGTAAGTCTTAATTATGGAATAATTTAAAAATCATTTTCTAGTAAAAAAATGTGAATTACGGATTTTCATTTAGAATAAAACTTGTAACTGTATACACATGCAGATTTCTTACACAGCACAGGAGTTCTGTAAATAACTGTGAACTGTGCTTTTATTCATAGTTAAGAGTAGACTAGAATGATGCTAGAATTTTTTTTAAGGAACAAATAACTTGACTTTCAAAATATGTCAAATTCACTTGCTTGTGCTTGAAACAAGAACAGTCTTTGCAGATAAGGGACTTGAAAAGCATGGATTCAGTTCCCTGCTATTCTCAAGCACTTCTTGCATCTCCTTGGGGAAGCAGTTTAGGCTTTCAGTGTTCAAATCATCATCTCTTAAATGGGGATAATAAAGACTTTCCTAGTGCCTAGGAATGTTGAGATGACAGATCGACTGATGGATTATTTATGGCTTCCAAGAGCACTTATGATCCCCTTGGCAGCTGTAAACCTTAGCCTTTCCCAAAATGTAGGTACCCACTGGACCTCTTTGTCCTGGATGTATTCAGTGGATTATATCCTTATTATGATGGGTTTTGTGTAAATTGATTGCTAGGGTGAGTTTCCTCTGCCTTTTCTCAGATGGGGCTTAAACTCATCAACAGCTTATGACTGTAGTTGTGGGTAAGAGGGACATTGCCAGGTGCTCTTTGAGGATGTTTTCCTTTTTTTGCAGAACTTTTCTGGAGCCTTTCAGCTTTCCTGGCTGGAGCTTGGCTTTATGTCTCATGCTTTCATGGAAAGTGGGTACATTTTCTGTGGTAGATGAAATGTTCTTTCACTCACTTGCGACCCCAAAGCACTTTCTAAGAGTTTTGATCCCCTTACAGAGGTAGATATCCTGTACAAGGTTGAGGCCACTTTCAGGGACACTTTAAGTAATTCACATTGCTCCCTAGTTTAGAGTAGAAGGCTGAATGTAATTTTGCAGACACTGGACTATTAGGTTGGTATTACCAGCAATATCTGTATCTCATTTCCAATCCAGTATGGTTGTTATACTGTGATACTTAGTCAATAATGGCTATGAAACTGTGTTATTTCTGGTTATTTCCTTTAAATGTTTAAATGCTTTTGTGTTTTCCTCACGTTCGAATTTTGACACAGTGTTGCTCTGCTAAGTGTTGTGTTACTCAGTGGGACTTCTCTGACCCTTCTTGCACCAAAAAGCAAACTACTAGATTGTATTTAAGTCAATACATGCAACATGTGGCATCTTCGTCAAGTGTACAGGAGCCTGGAACTGCTGTAGCTGAGGCAACATGGACTTCACGTGCATAAGCAATTTATCTGCTTTTTTTGTTGTCTTCCCATGTAAAAAAGCCTTTTTTTGGTTCATTATATCTGTTGGGATGGTTGTCTGCTTGGTAGGACTTCTGCATACTCCACATTTATCTGTCAGTGATCTTTAGGCATCATGAAGAATTTGTGTCAAACAGCACCAGCATTTGGCGCTACTACTAGTAGTCACTAACTAGTAGTATTTGTCCTGCTGTTGGGTTTTTTCCTCCCTCTGCTAGGGGGAAAATCATAACATTATTTAATTTGAGGCTTTTTGAGTTAATTAATTTAACTCTTCACTGCCTTTCATAGCATGGTTTTACGAGTATTTTAGAATCATAGAATCATTAAGGTTGGAAGAGACCTTAAAGACCATCCAGTTCCAACCCCCCTGCTATGAGCAGGGAACTCTACCACTAGACCATGTTGCACAAAACCTTGTCCAACCTGGCCTAAAAAACGTCCAGGGATGGGGCATCAACAACCTCCCTGGGCAACCCATTCCAGTTCCTCACCACTCTTATAGTGAAGAATTGATTCCTAATAGCTAACCTAAATCTCCCCTCTCTCAATTTAAAACCATTGCCCCATGTCCTGTCTTCTCTGATGAAAATAATTTTTGGTTCTATGGAAATGCAATTTCGTATTAATTTAGCAAGGTGGATTCAAGTCACTGGTCAACCCAGCTGTTCAGTCCAGCATCTTGCTCACTGCTATTTATTTGTTTTGGTTTGAAGATTATGGCCATCCCAGAATAAAAAGAGGAGAAGCAGCTACTGGTGGTGAAATCCTGTATTTGTAGGCAGGTTCACTGATAGGTATTGTTAGCCTAGAATTATCCTGGCCCCAGCATATAAATATGGTTTTCTTTTATTTCCACTAAGCTTCACAAACACAAATAGAATTATGGAAAGGGGAAGGGGAGCTCTTAACCTGAGAATTTCAGAGCAGTTGGATTTAAGCAAACCATTCATTTATTCTTGGATTAATAGCTTGCAGGCAGACTCTATCAGCTGTGGACTGTATTGTATTAATTTGCAACTGCAAGAGTTAATGCTAGTAATTGCTTTTCCTCTATAGAGAGAGCCTGTAGTAGATTGTTTTTACATGGCAATCTGTGATTGATAGATCAGGGAAAACAGGACCAAAGAAGGTTACTGCCTCCCAACCACTTCCCTCTTCAAATTAAAATAATTTGCAATTTGTAGAGTGCCTTGTCACACATGCTGCAGGAATGAAGCAATAAACACACTAGGCTGTATTGCCTTAAAGCAGCGAACCTCTTACTGAATTTCTTTCCCCAAACCAAACAAGTCATGTTGTTGGGAGTCCATTGAAAACAAGTGTGCTGGTGAAACAGCCCCCAGACCCCTTCAGCAAACTTCCTGTACGGTCAGGCAGCAGACCTGATGAAAGAGCCTGTTTGTGAACCTTTGGATTCCTTCCATTGATTTGTAAATCCACTTTATTAAAGTACTGCTGAAGCTAGTGAAATGAGCAACCGATGTTCAACTTCCATCAAGTTTCTAAGAAATCTCTGATGCAGCGTGTGTCACTGGCGCTGGCACATGCTTTTTAATTCTTTTTTCCTCTGCTTTGGATCGCTTTGAGACTGGGGGAGTAGGGAAGTTGGGGGGGGGAGCCGCCTCCATCAGCCACACATTACATGGCTGCTTTATTTTTCAGTGCTGCTAAAACTCAGCTTATTTAATATCGATCATACCAAGGAGCCAGCAAAGTACAGTGTTAATTGGGTCCTCTGGAATTCTTGTCTCCTGGGAGGGAGAGCTTCCTTGGCAGGGAGGGCGGAGGGAGGGAAGAAGGGAGGGTGGGAGGGAAGGAGGGAGGCAGGCGAGGAGGAGGGGACCCACTGTGCGCCGCATAAAATGTAAGTGCACTAGACATCAAGGCTGCTGCTTGCATCGCTGGGAAGCAGTCGCGGTGTTTCCCACCCGTCCCTCCCCCCCCGCTTTCAGAAATTAGGCAACTAATTTTTTAAATTTGGTTTTAGTCCGATAGTTCTTGAATTAACAGCTCCTTTTCTTTTCTATTATTTTTCTTTCCCTTTTTTTTTTTTTCCCTTTGCAGAGGGTTTTTGGTGGTTTTTTTTTAATTGTTTTCTTCTCCTTTCTGCAAAGCTGCAAAAGCTCTTGCTTTGAAAACTGCTGCCCCAGAGTGCAGTTGCTTAGCTGTCCTGTCAGCATTGTTCTAATGCTCATTCCATATGTATGTCACATAGGAGCAGTACCCTCCTCCTCTCCCTTCCCCCCATCCATGCATTTGATTTTTTTTCTCTAAAGACTGATTTTTATTTTTTTTTTATTTATTTTTTTTTCCCGAGGAGGTTGCAAACAGGGAAATTCAAACTGGGTAATTCTGTGCTGTGGTTACTTCTACAGCCAAGACCAGATTTCTCTTAGAAAAAGTGTTTGCTCTGTTCCTTCTTTCCCCACTCCCTCTTTTTCTTCCCTATAAGCACAAAGGCTTTAAAAACTATGATCTGTAGTTCTTTTTGCTTTTTCACATTACCGTGACAGCATGTATCTCTGTTGCTGAAGAATGAAACAGGCAGGCTGGAGTTTTTTTATGTTCAGTGCTTTTGGGACCACTACAGAGAAGTCCACAGAGAAATATGTACAGCAACTGTGCCAACTGAGTTTCTTGTGCCTGTTATCTGTCACTTACTCTGACTAAAAGGTAAGGGATTCTTTAATATTTTTTGTTGAAGTCTTTGTGCATTGTTTGTGCAGTGTCACTTGACATGTGCAACTAACTGGCTCAGGAGGGGGGTGGATTATGAAGAATTTTGTGTTAAGGTATTATAGGTCAACCAACCAAAGCTCTTTGCATCCAGAGGAGAAAAAAAATATATCTTATTTCTTGGGATTTTTCCCCCTTTCATCGCAAATGGTACTTCTAGCTTTACTTGCTACTGATTGAGACATAAAGCTTGGGCATTATCACTGCTGCTTATCTCTTCTGGTCCTCCTTCTCTATCTACCTAGGAAGCACACGCACCCAGTCGGTGTGTGCGTGCGCATGTGTGGGGTAAAGTGTATCCCCTTTCCATGGGAAATACTTGGCAACGGGCATGTTCTCCTCTTTTATTGTAACTAAATGTCTTCAAGCACTCTTTGCAAGGTAAGAATGCCTTAGTTCAGCACACTGCAGCTTATGGCTGTTTAAAATTATTACTTGGATTACAGTGCATAGTGTGGAAAGTTATTAGTTTCCACAGAGAACAATTTTAACTGGGGGTATGTGGGCAGTGGTTCTGTTTTGTGCTTTGCATACCCTGCTTGTGGGAGAATATGAAATGTTTTTTTTTCTTAATTCTTGGGAAGGGTGAAGTTTACACTGTCTGTTAGGCATAACAAATGAAGTTATAGCTGAAATTGATTAAAGCTGTGGAGAAGCATAGCCTTACAAGGCTTTTCAACTTAGCCCTAAGAGTCAGAAGATAGTTTATTAGAATTTATTATGTATTTTTTTGTGCACTGCATTGTAATATGCAGGAATGTTAGCAGGGAGGTATCTCTCTTCACCAAGCAGAAGTAGCAGCAAATGGTGCCAGGACTGGGTCATTATATAGTTTATGTCTTAGAAACCTGTTTAATCCACAACCCTGTTGTGCACTGCTTTTTTGTGTGTATGTGCTGGATGCATCTTTCAACAGCCTCTTAGTTCAAGAGGGCTTTGTTTTGTAAAATGTGTTTCAGCTTTGCAAGCAGAAGTGCACTCTGTAACTGTCCCCTTAGCTGAGGCTGATTTTTAGCGTTTGCCTTGGTTTCTTTCACAGGTATTTTGTTCTTACTTCTTAGCTGTTAGCTGCATAGAAAGTGCATCTTCTGGGTGTTCATTTCTCATGCTGTGAAATGATCATTGGCTGAGACAGTTGAACAGCCTCATTTAATAATATCTCTCTACCTTGAATGTTGCATTGCTTATTTGAATAACTAGGAATGCCACCAAGTAGCAATTAGTTTAAAAACAGTCTGAAAATGTGAAGTGTGAAGGAAGAAAGTCCTGTCTGCAGGCACTAATTTCTTTCTTTACTGTAGCTGTTGATAATGTCATTTCAAAATCAGGTATTTCCTTTCACATGCTCTGTGACTTTATTTTCCTGTGATTGTTGCTTTGTATCAGCAGTGAGAAAACAGTCATTTAGATAACAGGCTTTCATCCTTTTTATAATATAGAAAGGAAGAAGCAGTAATAAGTTAAACTGGCATCTGCTAATTATGCTGAATACAGATTGTGAGCTCTGCAAGTCGTCCCTTGCCTTAATGCTGTTAGCATATTTTAGCACTGGCAACCAAAGGAAAGAAACTTGAATGTTCCTGCATGTTTTTTTAAGGGGGGGGAGGAAAAAAAAAAAAAACATTTGTGAAGAAATGTGAAGTTTATGGGTTTTTGAAAGCTTTATATGCTAGTTTTGAATAAGAGAGCATCACACAGAGTTTGACAGTGGTTGGTAAAATTGATTAGAGATCATTGACTTCCCTGCTGATCACTAGAATTAAATTTGACCTTTGGTGACAAAACCATTGTTGTCTGATACAAAACTTAATCTTTGGGCACGAAAAGTTTGAGTGCTTTGTAGTCACCAAATAACGTGATTATTTCAGGTCTTTGAGAAATAATAATAATAATAAATGTGTTCTGGACTTAACTGTGGTTCTCCATAGTAAATGCACCTGGTGTCAGAACTGGGAATCTTGGGCTCCAGTGGAAGAGCTGTGCTTCTGCCCAGAGTTTGCTCATTTCTGCCTTGTGCTACAGCATTGCTGACCGTGGCAATGAGCCCGGGCTGGGGACGTGAAGGAGCTCAGCCCGTGGTGGCTTTGCCAAGGGACACGCTCCGGCCCTTGGCGCCGCCGGCAGCGCCAGCAGAGCCACGCGAGCGGTGCCGGTGGGTCAGCCACTAGAGGGGAGACAAGAGCTGCGTTATGTTAATGTTTGTGACCGCGGAACACCGGGTGCGATGGTGTCTGTGTAGAACTTTGCAGCGTGCGGTGGAAATACTCGACCTAACCTGGATCTTCGGGGTGCCGGGAGCACCAGCAGTGCCCGAGTGGGGCGTGGCATGGGCTGATAACGCGCCCTTTTCCTCAAGGAACGCCGCGCTTCTGCGGTGACAGGGTGTCCCCTTACAAGTTTAGATATGGTAGAAATGTGTGTATTCTTTGTCTGTGCTGGAGGGTCTGTGGTTTTCTATATGGGCTTGAATGTCACTATGCACAAGCTGCATCTGGCTTGGCTTGGACGGGAGTGGGTCCAGCCTTGGTGCAAGCATCCATAGTCACTGTTGTGTCCCTGTGCTGGAGCTTTGTGCTCTGAACTTGAGAAAAGATGGTCTAAGTTTTGTGTTTGTTTCTCACATCTGTAGATGACTGTGGTATGCTCCTAGATTGCAAAATTTTTACCAGTAATGATGATTTGTCCCACAGATTTTCTATAAGCTGTTTCATCCTCTTCTAGAGGACAGATACCTTGAACCTAAATTACAGCCCTGGGTGATGGGGCTGAGCAGACTGGGAAGTGTCCTGTGCAGAGAGGTGCAGGGCAGGGTGGAGGTGGGAGAGCTCCCAACCAGTGAGTCCTCCAGCTCAAAGTGAGGTTTTCTGGAGATGGGCAAAGCAGAAACCATTTGCCTTGAATATCGATGTGATGTGTAACAGCAGTGCTGTAACTCTTGTCTTCATGTGAGCCTAATTTTGCTAAAAGTGGTGTCAGAGTCTTTTTAATAAGACATTATGACTGTGGCTTCAGTTTTGGGTTTTCTTACTCTCTTACGTGCATGTGTGAAATGCAAAGCATATTTAATGAGAAATACTTCAAATGCTTCCAAATTAATTGAAAACAGTTCCACATCTGGAATAAATCCAGTACCTTTCATGAACGGCTTCAACTTCATGGTTTTTCCTTCTTGTGAGAAGCCCTGTGAATGTCCCCATGAGGATGCTTGTGAAAGCCAGTGGCAGAATCCAGGCTTATTTTACAAGACAGAGAGATCTGAAGCCCACAGAGATCAATGTGATCTTGGCTTTTATTCCAGCAAACTTTGTATAAGACCTAGTAATATATATATAATTATATAACATGATATGCTTTTGCATGGTCAGATATTTTCAGGGTATCCTGTCTTGAAGGTAGCTGTGTGAGTCTCAGTTAAAATGGGTTGTTTCTCATGGTTCAACTGGTTTTTAAATTCATGCAGATTTAATTTGGGCTTGAATTAGGCACCACAAAGAAAAAAAAAAGCACGTTTTTATAATTAACTTTTTTTTCCTTCTCCGTTCTCTGTCCCCAGAAGAAAATAAAATGATTAGATTTTTCTCTGTGGGAATGTTGTGTTTTAAACTGACACAACTAAGTGACCTAAAGATAGGCTTATTGCATAGATAAAAAATGCAGGGTTGGGTTGTTTGAACTGCATTAGCATCAGAATAAGAAATGGCAGGACAAGTTGGCCAGGGTGACCATGCAGAACTGGGGAGGGTTGTTCTTTGGAAAGATTCCAAGCTGGGAATTCTTTCCTGGTCCATAAATAAATAAATCTTTGTCCTGAGCAATTAATCAATACAGAAGCCTGGGCAACTTTAAGCTATTTGGAATATTTAAAAAACCCACATGGGCTTTTGTTGATTTTTTGTTGATTGTGTTGTTGATTTCCATTTTTTTCCTCCTGTTATTTCCGTTTTAAGGGGGGGTTCTTTTTTGACTTCATCTTTGTTGAAAGATGCTGATGAGAATGGTTTTGCCAGCACTCTTCTGTAAAACTCCCACACCAGTTTCAGCATGTGTTGCATCAAAATGCTGCCCCTGATACTTTTGATCCTCCAGATACAGATCAGGATTGCAGACAGTTTAGTACTTCGAGTACCTTGTCTTTGGACTTCTCCTCTGGCTGCTTGTGCTGGTTACTCTGGGGATGCCAAGAAAATTATCTTGCAGGGATCCTACTGTGCATGCATATACAGCTTTTCTGGGGGAACACGGTGTGTTTTATAGACCAAAACTAATTAAACCTCATGACATTCACAGCAGGGAGATGAGCGTAAACTACGGTAAGTGCACTAAAACAGAGAGAGGGGAAAAGCTCAACGCTCCCATAGCACTGAACATTACTGCTGAATGGAGTTGTAGGTGCCTTGTACCTCTGGAAATGAAGCTGCTGGTGACTTGGCCAGGAGAGTTACCGTTTTGGAGATGGACTTCATGGACACAGTTAATATTTGCAGTTTTGCATCTAGCTCTTGCCTTTTAGAGATCAAGTTAGTTCAGATTTAATCAGTGTTTCCTTTCTGATGAGTTCTTGATGGGTCTGCACAAGCAGCAGCAGGATCTTGGAAGGTTGTTTAAATGTCCCCTTGCTCTTCTAGACTCCATTTTTCTAAATTAATCAGTTTTGGTTAGACTAGAAAAGTTTAAGTATCATTTTGCATTAAGCAGAAAAGTGCCCGAAAAAAGTGCACCAGCTCCACAAGTGCTCACAGAATTTGACTGTTGCTGGGCTTTGACTTCATTGGTGTAGTGTTTCAAATAATTCCATCTCTGATGTGGCTTTTAAGAGAAGATTGATATTCTCAAGATTACTTCTGTAGTCTCTGTTGGCCGTAGGCAAGAGAAAAAACATAACAGTGCTGGTGTGGTGGATGAGTTGGCAGTACAGTAAAATGGAGAGGAAATAAGAAAGTTCCCTTGCTTAACTGAGTGCTCAACTGCTTCAAGCACAAGAATACAAGACGAAGCCTTTAGGAAACCAAGTTTTTAGCCAGTCTGGTAGCTCATTTATGAAATTATAGAGGGAGGTTAAAGAAAATAACCTAAAGAGAGCTCTAGGAAAGCATCAGATAATTATAGCACTATGAGTCAGATTTGTAGATACAGTGATACAATTCAAAAATTGCCATTAGGACATGCTGTACAACTGGGATATATTGACAAAGAGAGAAGAAAGGAGCAGGGACAGAAAGCTATGACCCTAATTTCTATAGACTTTTAAGAAAACATCTTAGGCATAGGAGCCAGCTAAAAAGGTTAATTGGGCAAGATCAGTTATTGTAGTGTGTGAAAGTGAGCTTCAGTGCTTGAGAGGAGAAAGCACCAGACAAAGCAGTGAGGTGTTTCATGAGATTAAGCTGTTGGTGGTGGTGAGAAATGAGGATCAGTCCCATGCTGCTCCCCACAGAAGAGGGGAGGTATAAGAAAAGCAACAGAACTTAGTGAATTTGAGTGTTGCTTCAGTGATGCCAAAGCATGTGGTTGGAAAGAGAAGGGAAGACAAGTTGCCTTTGGATCTGCATACAGAGACAATGAGTGCTACAGCAGGAAAGGAATAAAGCTTCTGGAAACTGGAAAGACAAAGAACAGAAGAGGAGACAGCATGAAGATAGTAGAGCCCTTTTTACCAAATAAGCACTGTGCCTGGAAACATAAAAAAATGCAACAGAGTTCTATGCTTGTGTGTGCCGTCATGCAGGAGCTGGCATCACTTGGCTGTCTCTGCCTGTGGTCACACTGGAAATACTGTGTGTAGCTTAGGCTATCTCCTGCTATAAAGGGTGTTACAGTCATGGAAAAGAATGAGCCAGAGGGAATGTAAAGGTCACAGAGAAAGATTACAGGGGCATCTGATGGAAGAAGCAGGGATGTTGAGGTATGTGCTTCTATAAAGCTGTCACATGTACTGGAGGGAAGGAATACCAAAGGTCATCTGCAGAGTGACGGGGTGGTTGAACCTGGCTGGAACTGCTTTGTGTTCAGTGATTGGTGAGTGGAATAAGCTATCACAGAGATTGGGAAAGGAAACAAATGCTTGCTGAAATTGAGCCTAAAAACTAGGGATTTTGCTTTATGACCTAAGTGCTAACACATAAAAGCAGAAGTTAATTTTGCGTAGACTTCCTTACTGCAGACCTGCCTGTTTTCCTGGGAAGCATCCCTGAGAATAAGCTGTTGATATTGGAGCATAAGTATTCATTTTAAAATTAATTTTAATAATGTGGGTGTAAGTCAGTTTGTGTTATTAGTGCTAATGAAACGGATTTCAGATGAATGGGCTCTGGAGAAGAGCAGAGTGTCAATATTTTTCTACTGAGCTTTTCATTTTGCTGAGAAGTTGGAGCAAAGGACAACATCTCTGCTTCATTTGTTGCTGGTTATGCAGTTTAATTAGTGCCCATCATTACAATTTCTGAACAACTCTTATCAAGGTGAACACAGGCTTAGAGAAATCTGCAACCCTGCAGAGGAATGCTGTAACTAGATGCTAAAAAGGGGCTGTTCATACACAGCAGACAAAAGGGTCCTTTATGCAAAAGTAGGTTGTTAGCTTTTTGTTTTTAAGCTGTAGCATGTCTGAGTGATCAGGTTGTCACACACTAGTAAACTGTTCAGTCCCTCCGGAATACACGTTCTTGGTGGTGATTTAGAAGTTGCATTTATACAGTAGTCTCTAACTTCATTACTACGCTGTTGCCTTGGATACTGAGCATTTTGCATATAATTACAAGAGCGACATTAACAATGCTTGGTGGGTTTAATGGTTTTAATAAAGTTTTTCTTATTCATTGGTAAGTGATTCTCTTTTTCCTTTAGTTTTCTGTATCAGAGAGGAAAACAAAATGAAGTGCTTTTTGTCAGCAAAACTTCTTTTGAGCCAAGAACAGTTTTTATTTCATAAAGTGTGGAAATCCTGTGTGCTATTTGTGGAATTATGTCACTGAATGGGTTGTAAATAGGAGTTGAAGTGCTACTATTCATTGCAACATCAAATTCACACTGTTTGAGAACAGTCTTACAATAGTAAAGAAAAAGCTGTTTAAATGCTGGGCAGTAAACAAAATTTGTTATGGGTGTGAAAGCATTTAAATACTTCATGTGTCTATTTAAGACTTGGGTATTTTGATAGTGTTCAGTATGTTTCTTGAAGGTACTTTCTGCTCTTTACACACCATCTTGTTGCCTCAACTCCGGCTGTTGTTTGACAAACAGTTTGAGCTGCCATGGACATGGAAAGGATCCCTCCTGCCTGCCCCAGGCACCCGTTCCCATCTCCCTCCCTCCCTTTTGTTCACAGACATGTTTGCAGTTGGGCAGCTCAATCTTCCGCGAGAACAAAATCAGAAAAAAAGTATAAAAAAAAAGGGGGGGGGGGGGAAGGGGAAGAAACAAAATAGGTTGAGCCCAGGACAGCTGCTTTTGTGGCCACGGTGGCTTATCCTGCTGTAAAGTGATCACCAAGCTGTGGCATGAAATGATTGTGCCTGAATATAATTTGTTTTAGTTGTGAAGACTGTCGGCAGCTCTTGTGAAGGTGTTGGTAGGAGCACTGGGCCGTGAAGCCCGGGCTGGTAGGATGCTGCACCACACATTGTGACCTGTCACTGTTCCTGCACGTGAGCGTGCAGCTCTGTGCGTCTTACCTCCGCGGCGTGCAGCGGGTCTGCTTGCTCACCTGCTGCAAAGGATGCATTTATATGCACTTCAGGAATGTCTGTCTGGGAGCAGGATTTTTGCATGCAAAAAAAAATAATAATAAAATAACACTCTGTGTTTTTTGAGACCTCGTTGGACCTTAGGCTTTCCCCTAGAAACGCAGCAACAAGGTTTTAAAATCTTAAATTACTTTAACTGTCACAGGCTTTGTAGTTACATGAGACATGAGGGCAGCTGTACATGGTGAAATAGGCTGTGTGTGTACACCCCCGCTTACATTAGAAGTGTGTTTACTCACTCAAAGCCTTCTTTAAATTTGAAGCTTATTTTTTAGGGTTGAAAGAACGACTTAGTGTTCCTACCAGTATGTGTTCTTCTCAGAAACAATGCACTGTATAGTTCATTTTATATAATCAAATCATTTTTCCAAAAGCCACTGAATACATAATTTAATACAGTAGGATTTGAACAGAAATTCTAGGGATGCATGTGTGTTGGCTCTCTTACAATACTCTCAGTTTTATTTCAGTCCTCACTGTGACTTTCATATGCCAAAAGCTGTTGAGAGCCTTTTCCTATAAAAGTGATATAGAAATATATTGTAGCCACAGACGTGTTTTACTTACCCATTTTTGTTTCAGAAGCAAGACATGCTTCTTTTTTCCTCCTTCTGTGTGGATTTGTAATTTTGCTGGGTTTGTTTTGGTCAGCTGATGCATTGCTATTGCATAGCTCCTTTTTTTTTTCTTTTTTTTTTTTTTCTCTGGACTTTCATCTTAAAAATACAGAGGAAAGATATAGTGGAGCTTCATATCAGCCAAAGTTATTCCTGAAGACATTGATCTTTGACATGATGCTCTCTGACACAGTTTTAGTGGCTTTTTACGTTTCTGGAGGGTTCTAGAGATCAGATTGAAATGGTAACTGACTCAATTGGTGCATAGAGGAGCCTGAGGAACAAGAACTATATGCAAGTAGCACCTTGCTATTTTCAACTGAGCTTTTAAATTCAGCAGCAGGAACCCTCACTGGGCGTGAGTTAAGAGTGATTATTTAGGCTGGAGCAGTTTTATTTTGGGTGAACAACTTTCCCCATCTCTTGCCAGAAGAAAAAATGTGGGAAAAACTGATCAGGTGGCCGGGAGGCACACTGGGTGAGTTTTCTTTCTGCAAGATGCTGTGACAAGGAACATCTATGTGCCTTTGTGCAGGGCAGTCCCTGGGAGCTGCACACCCACATTGCACCTTTGGCACGGGACGGGAGGGGTGGACATCCATGGCACATCCATGCCTAGGTTTTGTAGGTGCAGAGAGGTGTCTGGTGGGATGATACGGAGCTGCCAGCACTTCTTCCTCCTCTCCTGGTGCATGAACAGAAGATGTGGAGCCAGAGGCTGGTTGTGTTTCCATTACATAGATCAGTAGCTCAGGGAGGTGTGATCTGCTCCATTTGCATTGGCAAGTGCTAAGTTGGATGTTCAGAATTTTGTGATGTGAGATGTTGACCTTGCTCATAACTGCTCTGCTTGTCAAAGTGTGTAAGGGATGGGGTGGATCCCATTAGGAAGACTTACCTGCCGCGGCTGTGGGGAGTTGGTGTGGCACCACGACCGTGTGGACTCCCAGCAAGTGAGAAGTCCAGACCAAGGAGACTGGCAGCAAACTGGGATGAGACCTAATGAAATCACAGCCAGGGGGACCAGGCCTGATCCTGTCTTGTATGTTTAGGTTATTTACCACAGGCAGTGTTTGGTGTGCATATGGTGTTTGCTTTTTGTACAGAATTTGAGAGTGCAGGCTTTGCAACTTGACCTTGGATTGCAGATGGTCTTGACTGCAGGAGAACAAATGAAGGGGTGAGGCATTAAGAGATGCACCTTTTCTTCCTCGCGGCTACTGTTTTCAACAGTGGAATGGAATCTGGACACTGTTGTTATTATTACTCCTGTCTTACTGATCTCCATTTAATCATCAGTGTCTCTAATTAACTATTCAAGTTCTCAATATAGTTTTTCTGAACCCAAATTCCTGAAGTGTGAATGAATTATGAGTTTCACATGGTAGCTATTGCAATGGTGGTAAGAAACATAAATGTGTGACCTCCTGTTTTGGAAATTTAGGCCAGTTTGCTTGTGAGCATTGATTTGTAGGGAAGCCTTCCTGCCCTAAATCATGCAGGTACAGAAAGCAGTGTAGCAAAGTAGTGAGAGCTGGCAGCTGGAGTATGTGCTGAGGTCTCCTGTGTGACCTGGTGCAGGGACTTGAACTGTTGTGCCTGTTTCCTCATCAGGAAATGAGCTGAGTGGGAACACTTCCCTGGCATTCAAATGTACATGAGAACTGGGGAACTTGAGGGCAGTGCTGTCAGGGCAGGCCAAGCCACTTTGCAGTTGAAGCTTCTCTGACAGGCAGTGGATGTGGTAGATTCAGGGAAGTCCTGTACCTGTAAGGATTTCGGGAGGTAGTTAGCAACTGTGGAGTTGTTACTTTCCAGCATGGTTGTTGGTGAGGATTTCCATGCAGCTGGACTCCTGTGCTAGTTTGAAATACCTTTCATGGAGAAGGGGCAGATTGTAGCTCTGTAAGGCTGTTTTCCCTAATTTTCCATGCAGGGCTCCTGTAGATATTTGAGGGAACGTGCTTCTCCCAAGGGAATCATGGAGATCTGTTAGCGAAGAGGGAGAAAAAAAACCCATCTCAACTTCTTTAACTTCTTTCCTTTTTTTCATATGAAACTGGCTCACAAATGAAATTATCCTCTTTCTGAGGTTCTGCCTCCAATGCCAGATATTTAAAAGGCACTTTTCCAAGTTGATTATCGAAACTGTATTAACAGATACCTCATTTAATCTAGCATATGCTGATTGCCATGAAGTTATTTTCAACAGATACTGTGCACTGGTGTCTGTCATTCTCCAGGACATAAATAACTGCTGGACTGTAGATGACTGTGCGGCTAACTGATGGCTTATGGGTAACCTCTTTTCTGGCACAGAAATAATGGGTTATTTGTTCCTCCACTTGAAATCCTGATGTGTTTTGATGTTTCTGATTTACATTTTTAGCACTGTTCCTGATAACGTTTGGTGTTCTGGGAATGGTCTTTAAACTTGATGCTTACTTTGGAGCGTTGGTTTTCCAGCAAACAAATATGTGATAAGCAATTAATGATTTTGCTATAAATAAACAAAACTGCTCTGTGGAACTTTTAATTGAGCTGTGCCTGCAAAGTTGGACCTTTCCAAACATGTCATAGGCTTTGAGGGACTCCCAGCTGTGGCGAATGAACTGGCTGAGTTGGAAAGCTGAAGCCTTAGTGGTTTGAGTTAATGTCTGGTTAGCTAAAAAGTGGTTATCGTCTCAAATATCTATGCATGAACCGACCATTGGAGAGAGGCAGAAGCATGTGTGGTTTCACTGTGATAACTCGTTTGAATGTGGTGGGAGTTTCAGCATGCAGGAGGTTTTCAGTGCTGTGCCTTTCCCTTGGTGGCTGCTCCCTGGGGAGCTCATGCCTGATGGAGGTGATACCAGAGGTAGAACCAGCAATTCTTCTGTATAGCCAAGGCAGATTTGTCAGAGTGCCACCAGTGCTCTCTTGTATGTATCAAAAAATAGCACGTTATAATATCCTACTTGAAATAACTGGGTTTGGCACCTAATGCAGACAGTACTCCAAGGCCAGCTTTGATGGAAAACTTTCTTCCTTGCAGGGATTGGGCCTTAACACATGGGCTGGAAAGGAAATTTCTGGGTTTCGGTTGTAATTTTGTTTGGTTTAAGGCTGACTCTTTCTGCTTTTCTATTTCCCGCACAAGATCTGCAGTGTGGATTCCAGTTATCTGAGAGAAACTGTGATGTATTTGACCTGATGTATCTGTGCATTGCTTCTTACTTAGGCAGGTTAACTAGCTTTCATGGCCTGAACTGAATGTAATTTTAAAAAGTAATGGCAAAAGCCCTTTCTCTAAATGCTGCCTGATTGAACAAACGACAACCTTTCTGATTTTTTGCCCAGGGAAAGATTTAAAAAGCTGCCACTGTATTTATCAACTATTGTTTTTCTTGGGTTTTCTTGTGAACCCTTGTGAGCTTACGGTCTGTTTAGGTTTTCAGAGGCTACTTCACCAGAGGGCTAGTGGGAGGCCATTTTTTGGGAGTCGTCTTTAAGACAGGTGGTTGCTCCGTAATGCCTGGAACTCAGACCGATGTAGACGCCTCTGTCTACTTGATGACACAGTCTACTTGATGACTCCAGTGTGTTGCTGCAGAAGTTGAAGCAGCTCTGTTAAGCCTGTGACACCACAGCGGTTATGAGCAACCTGTGGATTCCTGCCCTATCCCAAGAAAAATGTACACTGCTAAATCTGGGTTTTGTTTTAAAAATTTCAAACTTGCTGAGAATCTCAATAAACATATGTTCTCCTTTTACTTCAAACCGGATCCCTATTGCTATGTGTCACAGATGTCATGAAGAGAAGTGGCATTGCAAAACCAAGAATCCAGTTCCTAGCTTCAAGAAAGAAAATTTTTGTTCTATTCAGTTGTAGTTTGTTAGTGTATTTTTGTTTGTTTGTTTGGTTTTTTTTTGTTTGTTTGTTTTTTTCTGGATGGCACCTGAATGCATTTGTGTCTTCTGAGACTTCTTCCCAAATTGCTCAGGCAGTGCAATTTTCTCGAATCACTTTGAGTGTTACTCCTGCATGGACCGAATGCCATCAAGTTATGGTAGAAACTGGAGGATAAACAACCTGGACTGAACTTCTGGAAAACAACCCTAGTGTGCCATGGGCAGGGAAGTACCTCTGCCTCTGTGCATGGTAAATGGCACTGTGCTGGTTAGGAGGACATGTCCCTCAGTGCTGTTCACCAGACCTTCTGGCTCACCAGTCCCCTCCTGGGACACTCACCAGCTCCTATGATCTGTCTCTGCTCATCCCTTTTCTGACTGTCCCTTCTTATTGATCCCACCCATACCTGCCTTTTCTGCACTAACTGCCATGGCAGGAAGCAGTCCTGCTGACACCACCTCCCTGTCACTTGGCAAATCATTCTGGAACAGACCTGTAGGTGGCCTTTTGTCAAGGTCTGGCATGAAGAGAGATGCTTTATCCCACAGTAACTTTGTAAAATCCGTGCTGGACTATCATTATTTTGACTTGGCATCTCGTAATCATAGAACCATGGAATGATTTGGGTTGGAAGGGACCTTTACAGGTCATCTGGCCCAACCACCAGTTGCTTCCCTGGTCTCTATTTTGCATTGTCTTTTTTACATGAAGCTGTCAGCTGGAAAGAAGCTTTTGTATATACATCTCTTTTTCAACCATACTCCTTTTTGCCTGTACATAAAGGGCTGGACCATTTGAGCTGTCCTGCCTCCACTCAGAGTGCCTGTGGGAGACAACAGTGTTTTTTTTTCTCTGAGAGTAACAGCTTACCCCAGTCCTTACACCTACATACCTATTATGGCCCTGGAAACAGTAGTTGTAAATCTCATGGACTTCTTTCTTACTATAAACTGTATCCAAATAGTTTATACAAGCCTGTGCAAGCTGTCAGAAGGAGTATGTGCAGTATCCCAAACACAGAGCAGGCTGGCGGCAGTGACCAGCTGCGCCTGGGATTGGCAGGAGTGGGTTTGCAGGAAAACTACCACGGAACAGAGTGCAGAGTGGGAACTAAGCCTTGTGTGGGAAAAGTGGAAGATACTTTTTCAACTGCAGGGACGCCACATTGGCATTGTTGATGTTCTGTGGCTCTTGTAGTGCTTGTTCCATTGCTGTCTTTCACCAGGCATTGTAAAAAAGAGATGGAATTGCTCTAGGGTTTTGTACAAAAGACTTTGTGGTATCAATTGTATTTATTACTTTCAGTATAGAATGGGTAAGATTTGCAAAGAGTTGAATCAGCACTCAGGTCTCAATGCATGCAGCTGGAAACTGCTGCATGGCAGGGTGTGATCCTGCCTGCCCATTCTTGGCAGCCCTCCATCCAGGTCTGGGAGAAAAGCTTTTTCCCCTGAGGTTCAGAGGTGCAGCTCAGTAAAGAACTGACTGCTTGTGGGCATCCAAATTAGTGTGTGGTGAAAGAAGAGCTGGGGCAAGACCAGCAGTGTCAGCAATGGGACTTGCCAGTCCTGGATTTTTTACATTGTCTTTGTACCTAGAAAGAGCTTTCAAGCCAGGGCTCCTTGGATGGGGGTCAAAGTAGATTTATGATATAAACTTGCAGGGGGAAAAAAAAGCCAAATAAGCAAGAAATAGTATCCTTGGGTGTGTTTCATAAGGAAGCACAGGAAAATAACTGGCTCATTTTTAAACTGCCCCAAAGCTTCCCTATTTTACAGTAATTAAGAAGCAGGAGCCTGGGGAATCTGGGGACACAAAGCATGAAAACTGGATATCAGCCTTTGTTTCCCTGGGGGTAGACCACCAAGGGACAAGCTCAAATCCCTTGTAATGTGGCTCCCAGGAGTTCCCTTTTGACGGATCTTGCATGGCAGCAAATTTTTCCTCCTCTCTCTCCTTCCTTCCGTATCCCCAAGCCACATTTCATCCCTGAGGGAGAAGGGAGAGTCCAACAGACCCTTTGCATCCTCTCAGTGGGAAGACAAAAGATGCCTGGCTCCTGCTTGCAAGTGGGAGCATTTGCTGATGAACTGATACTTGACAAAAATTGGTGTTGTATGGAAAAAATCCCCAGCACCTGCTAGCAAAACGAAGTTATTCATAACATACGGCTGGGTAGCTAAATCTTCACTTCCTAGGGACATCCTAGAATTACACTTGCTACATGCTGAGCGGCCTTTTTCCCTGGTGAAATTACATGCAGGCAGCAGGAGGATTTGCAGCTCTAAGGACTGTTAGGATTTATAGCACTGTCTCTTACAAGGGCTTACTCTGCAGAAATGGTCATTTTGTCTTCATCTTCTCTTTTTTTGGGGCAAACATATCATGATATAATCATATATATGGATAATCATATCTTTGTGCTCATCGGGGAGCAGGTAGCTTAATGAATATATTTCCTGTTGTAAATCTGTCAGTGTCAGTCAGTTGTTTTTTCCCTCCTGCTCACAGTTGAATGCACATTTTTAATTCATTTCTGTATGGCACAAATTCTAAGTTCTCATTCTATATTCTGATTTGTTTTCCTGTTAGCCTGTCCTAGCTAGGTAAATTATTGTGAAATGCAGCTCAAGGAAAATGTCTGGCTAGAGGAAGTGCTATTTAAATGTCCTTTTTACCCCCTATTTTCATTTTACAACATGCTGGTGATACAGTCTGTGTAATGAGGGGAGAGTATAAAACCCATGGGTACCTCTAGTCTGTGTCAGAGGTTTGCTGGCAGAATGACACCTTGGTGGTTAAACTCCTACATTGATATCTTCCATGTGCCATAAATATAATTTCCATAAGTTTGGAAGAGTTTTGCATGGTTCTGCACTATGGAAGAGGCTCCTTCCCAGAGAGGGCACTGATATTCATGGGCTCCCACATCCTTGTTGCAATATTGACAACAGTGTGTGATAAATATTTTTTTCCTATATTTCTGATGCAGCTTCAAATAAGCTTTAAACAACTACAGACCAATCAAGATGGTTTGTATCTTGCAGTCCACCCTTTTTTTCCAGTCCTTATGGCTCGGTCATATAGAAATTTTTGTGTAGGCAGCTTGTTGTTGGTGATAGGAACTGGCACTAAAGAGCTCCATTCAGATTAATTTATTGGCCTATGTGACAGACTTGTAGGTTTGGTGTTTTGATGATTAGACCATGAGAACACATAAGCTGTCACCCATGTGGACGTTGTTTGAGTTAAAGGAAAGAGTTACTTGTTAGATTGAAGTCACTTCCAACAAAATCAAGAGATTCTGTTCCTGTTGCAGGTGTGTTACTTCTCCACAAACTATTTAGACTTCATGAGCTTGTGGAGTTTATGTTCTTCTGACTCTTAAAATTAAAAGACCTTTATCTTTTCAAATATACCTCTTTGCTGTAAAGCTGCTTATTTTCTAGGTTTTCAGTAGCTACTCTTTGAAAGAGAATTGTGCCAGTTCTCCTGACAAGTATTTCCAAATTTTAGTATTTTTCCCATACAGCGTGCTCACTACTCTTGTCCTATGTGAGAAATCACCCTCCCTTCCCTGCGTCGACCTCTTTGGGAGAAATACCAACCAAGGTAAAAACCTTTAAGCCAAGGTTTCTTGTCCTTTTTTTCCCCATGCACACAGGTGCATCAATACCTAGACTCTGAGAAACTCGTCATCAGAAGTTAAGAAACTGGTTTTTTTTCTCCTGCAAGGCCAGAGGACCCTATAGGTAAGAGCTTCCCTTTGTCCTTGTGGTGAAGGTGGAAGTGGAAGCACAGTTTGGTTTCTTCTCTTTTGAAGGACCTGTGGAAAGCCTTAAATAGTTGTATTGTATTAGCTAGTCACATTGCCTAAGTTAATTTAAGGAAAAAATCTTATCTCCCAAGGTGTAATTGGGCTTGGAGAATAAGCAGGGAGAGAGGAAAATACTCTTTTCTTTTCCCTTTTGTGGCCTGTTAAAAGCTTATTCATTCTGCCTGCTCAAAACATTTACCTGCTATATTCCTTACATTCTCTAAAAGTCCTTTTGGCACTTGTTTAATATATTCAGTGTTTACCCCAGAGGTATATGCATTGTTTTCTTTTTGAAGTATTTTATGGTATGGAGACCTTTGGGATTAGAAGAATTAGCTTTGGGAGAGAGAATCAGAGAAAGGATCACACAGCACTTATTTTCCTATCTGCAATTTGAATTAGAGCCACAGTTTTGGTGTTCAGGAATCCTGGCAGTTCCTGGGACTTGAGTCTTCCTTCCTGGTCTGGTAGGGTGTTATGTTTGGATGCAGCCCAGACTGGAGTTTGCCAGAGCCAAGATGAGAAAAAGGAATTACTCTCATAACTCTCTCAGTTCCTGTAAGGCATGTCAGCCACCTACAGGTCCCTGCAGCTATTCTGTGAGGTTTGGGTCATGTAGTTAATCTTTATTTAAGGAGCAAAAGAAAGTGGCTGACTGGGGAACTGAATGTGAAATTATAGTGTTCTCCGTCATGTTAAGAGTATTAAAAATCAAGACACACCATTCTATTTCTCCATTCCTTCCTTCCCACTTCAAGGCCAGAGTATTTAATGGGAGTTAGAATGGAAAGATGCTGATACTTAGTGTTTACTTGTCATCTCCTTAGTAGCTAGAAGGAGGTTTTGTCTTTCAGTCTCTGCTCTTGTTAGAGATGTTTCTTTTCTTTAGACTAACCATGTTGAGCAGTACCAGGAGATTTTTTAGATTATTTTTTTTTAGTAGCTCGTGCCCAAATGTTTCAAAATCAAACACAAGTAATCACAACATTTCTCTTTACTTGGAACCATAACATTTTTTTGACAAGAAGTGCCTTTAAAGAAATGCCTCTTAATTTATGGTGGGTTGCTTTGTACTTTGTTTCTGTACCCTATCACATTACATTTCCTGTGTGTTGAGTATGTATGTATTATGAGCTCTTAAATATCACAGAAGAAAGGAATTCAGTAAATGAATAAAACATTCTTGGGTAGCCCAAGTGGCAGTTTTAATAGCTCATCCATTGGGACTTTCAAATAATATAATGATGATGCCCATATAAATATATGGATAGATGAACGACATCAATGAGGAGCTTGTTAGAACTCTGCATAGTACATCTGAAATGAAATAAAACTCTGAAAGTGCTGCTTGATGTGAAGGTTCAGTTTTTCCAGTGCCAACCCTGAAATTACGCCTAAAATTACACAAATTGTGTGTTTGTGTGTACATATATATACAGAACTAAAATACACATACACTTAAGTTGTTTCTAGGTGGAATTCAGTGTGTCAGTACTGATTGCACTGAACCACTAAACTCCATAGACTATTGACATGGCTGGTTTTACAGCAGTGTATTTGAGATTAGGTCTTAGCCCTGGCTTTTTCTAAAAATAAATAGAAAATAGAATGGGAGCGTAAGGTTGTTATGCTATATTGCCTGGGATAAAAAAAAAATAAATTAAAAAAAAATAAATGTGGTATTGACCTAATCACATAGCTTTTTAAGTATTTCCTTTGATGCCTGTCTGCCATGGCAGAGTCTCTAGCCTTGGGTGTGGCTTACCTGAAGGTAGAGTTTTAAATAATTTTTGCTTGTAGCAATGAATTTCTCAGGAAGACTGATTTCTGATTGTGTTGGACCTGGAAACTTGATGCTGATGGCCATGAATCACTGCAGAAACCAACTTAGGCTGAACTATAGTGTGAATGGAGAAGCTAGATAGGATAACATGATTAGTTTCATTACTCCAATGACACCTGTTTCTAGGAAGCTCCTGAGCTGCGATGAAATAAAGTCTGGGTGCTCATATGAAACATAACATCAGTTTGCATCGTAAGGCATCAAAAGCTCACTTTCTCTTAGCAATGGGGAGAGGCTGGTATTGTGGTATAGGCAGAGGATGCTGAAGTGCACTTGGTGAAAGGCAGAAGTCCAGTGGTTTGTCTGTTGACTGTTTTCATAATGCCTTATCACAGAAGAGGCACAACCCTTTATTATGTTATGAGTTGGGTTTCTCTCATTAGGATTTCTCATTACCCGTGGCTATTTTTTCCTTGGCAGCATCCAGTATATTGGTTGTATTTTCTGCTTGAAAGCATCTCCCATGCTAGGCTGAAGCAGCAGGTTTTAGTGGCAGTACTTGAAGTGATTCCCATAAAGCCCCATGAAAATGAAGGACTTTGATATTTTCACACTGGTGGATTAAGTTGATAAATGTTTGTTGTGCTGAAAAATAAGGTGCCACTGCTCTGAGCTTTTAGCTGAGTGAAACAACAACAATAAAAAAATCTTTCCCAGCTGAAGCAGAAAAAATTCATCCTGGCTCTCCTGGGGATCAACTTTAGCATGAGGAGAGGAGGGGTAGACCTCATGTGCCCAAAGCATATTGGAGAATCATGTGCATTTGATGTATAAACCGTGTGGGATGAGATGTTAATCACAGGACTCACATGATACTTGCACAATTGAGTGGGCATGTTCAGAAAAGGAACTGCCACATGCAGTGCAGTGGGGGTTTGCCTGTTACTGGGGAATGCAGGTCCAGGAGGTGATAAAATTTTGCATTTTATTTTCTTTTTAAATATTTTTTTTTGTTTGTTTTGTTTTTTGTTTTATGTTTTTTCCCTTGGTAGAAAAGAAAATAAGAAGGAAGCAAAGCAGTTGGAGGAGGGGGGAACTACATGTGAAAATAAGTGTATTGAAAGTTGAGTGCCATGACAAACACTTGGGAGAATTGATCAGATTGATGAATGTGTTAAACAACGGGCTCTGGACAGTGGGATCAGGAAGTTACATGTTTTGTATGAATGTTACAACATCAGTACAATAAATTGGTTGTCATTAGTACTTAAAACTGCAATAGTCATTCACCTATGTTGGAAGTGATAACTAACTTGAATTCATATTCCAAAACTTGCATGCAATTTATAAATCTCCTAGGGGATGTTGAAATCATGTTGGAAATTTAAATTAACCCCTGTCATTATCAACAACTTTTACTATCCTTTTCCACTCTGTATTCAAGCTTGGAGAAAACTAAGTTTTCAAGCTGCTTTTAAATGACAATGAAAACAATGTATGTGTACAGTGCATCTTTCAGTAATTGCCTTTTCAAATTGATTTTTATGATTTTTCATGAGTAGAAAGTATGTACTCTGTAACAAAGCAGCTTATTCACACTGCCTCTCTGTAAGAACATACCTAGCTGGTTTCCTCCAACTCCCTTCCTCCCTTTTCAGTGGGAAGCATTAAGCAGGACCTGGCACCCAGCTTCTGCAGCACCCTCCAGCGACCTCCAGCTGATGTGCCTGCTTACCCTGTCTCCATTTAACCTCCCCATTCATATCCATGAAGAGCCCAGGGCCTATTCCACAACAGGACTGTATGGAGAAACTCCATATGTTCCCCAAATGGCTGCTTATTAATTGCATTTTAATACTTACATTTATAATGAGCCTTTTCAAATCGATGGAAAGGCTCTCACTGCTTTGAGGTGGCTGGAGTGGGACAGACTGGATTGAGACAAACTGCTAGTAATGGAGCCTTATGCCTGTATTTGTAGCCAAATTCTGCTTGGGGTTGCCAAAGTGAAATGTGATGCAAACTGGAAATAACTCTGTTTGCGCAATGACACGTTTTATGCTCTTGCTGGTCAGAGTGGCCTGGTGGCAGCAGGAGAGGCTGTGGGTTGGTGTGGAGTCTTCACCTTTCTTAGGTTAGCATGGCAGTAGTACCCAGCAGATTGAGCATTTGTTGGACATAAAGGAAAAAATGTTAATCTGTGGCCTCATATGGTGTATATTACCAAGTATATTTGGTGTAAAGTAGTGACCCTAATTACAGATGCTTTGTGGAACATAGGCAAGAGTAAAGTCCTGTGAGCTATTTCAGCTGTCTCGTTTCCTAACCTGAGTCTTTACCTGGGAGCTTTATTGAGGAATTTTAGTTCCTTTGTATTTTGTCTGTTCTCAGTATCTGGTTATGTGTATGCCTATGTATGTGTATGTAATTGCATTTAATTAGCTAGAATTCTTCCTTAATTTTTATTTTTCTGAAGGTATGTGTAGTTAAAGTTATAGCTAGGTAGTGATTTTTATGTGCTGCTTGTTCTTTGTGGCTCAAATTTCATTAACCATGTGATCTTTCTTAACTGTCCATAAAATAAGTTGATAATATTTAGTTATCACAGTGCAACATACATAATGAACACCCTTTCTCCTCTTCAAACATTGGGACTAAAAATGAGTTTTCCAGTCAGCTCTGAAAACAAACAAGTTTAAACTTAGTTGGAGCTACTGATAAATAAATCAATAATTTCTGTTTGTGGTTCATACTTTTATATAAAACTTACTGAAATGTGTGTGTCTGATTTGAATTTTTTTTCAGTGTGATTATTATTCTGGACGGTGTGCATGTGCATGTAGATGTGGTAGGGTCTCATAGGGTTTTTTATGTTAAAAAAGCATATATACATACATATAGATGTAGTTGTATGTATGTGCATGTATGTGTGCATGTATGCATAGTAATATACATAAAATATGCATAAAAGTGTGTAAACACTCACACACATGTAAAAATACAATCCCAAACTGGTGTATGTGCTTGTGTGTGTGTGTCTAGTGTTCTCCCTTTCTGTTTTATTGCATATATAGTGGCTAGTTATTACATATCTTTTCTTTTTAATTACAAATGTAATAATTAATTTTGATGTGACACTTCACAGTGCAGTTTTTATTTCTTGATCAACTATTTCCTGTTTTCTCTTCTCTGTCACAGGGTGAAAGAATGATGTGATGGAGGTGAATATGGGCCGCTGGTCAGGCTCACGGCCACCTCCGTCATGCCTTGCCCTTCTGATTGTCAAGGTCCTGGCCTCTGTTTGCCAGGTAGTTCATGGGACCTCCCTTCTTGGCTTTCAGTTTACACATTCCACTTACAATGCTACAGTGTACGAGAATTCTGCAGCCAGGACCTATGTCAACAGTCCCACAAGGATGGGCATTACCTTGGCTGACCTTTCATGGGATATCAAGTACAGGATAGTGTCTGGTGATGACGAGGGCTTTTTTAAAGCAGAGGAAGTTGTCATTGCTGACTTTTGCTTCCTAAGAATAAGGACTAAAGGTGGGAATTCTGCTATATTGAACAGAGAAATCCAGGACAACTATTTATTGATGGTGAAAGGGTCTGTCAGAGGAGAGGACTTGGAAGCATGGACAAAAGTGAACATCCAGGTTTTGGATATGAATGACTTAAGACCTTTGTTTTCACCAACCACATACTCTGTCACAATAGCAGAAAGCACTCCTCTAAGGACTAGCATTGCACAGGTGACTGCAACAGATGCGGATATTGGGTCCAATGGTGAATTTTATTATTACTTCAAAAACAAAGTTGATCTCTTCTCAGTGCATCCTACAAGTGGTGTTATCTCCTTAAGTGGCCGGTTAAACTACGATGAGAAAAACAGATATGATCTTGAGATTTTGGCTGTGGACCGTGGGATGAAGCTTTATGGAAACAATGGTGTAAGCAGCACTGCCAAGCTTTATGTTCATATTGAACGTATAAATGAACATGCCCCAACAATAAACGTAGTAACCCATATTCCCTTTCTATCAGACAAAGAGCCTACCTATGCAGTCGTTAACATTGATGACCTAGATGAAGGAGCCAATGGAGAAATAGAATCTGTTTCTATTGTGGCTGGAGATCCACTAGAACAGTTCTTTCTCACTAAAGAAGGTAAATGGATGAATGAGTACAAAATCAAAGAAAGAAAGCCTATTGATTGGGACAGCTTCCCCTACGGTTATAACCTGACTCTCCAAGCGAAAGACAAAGGATCTCCTCAGAAATTTTCTGCTGTCAAACTGGTCCACATTGCTAGTCCAAAGAAAGAAAGTATCCCCATTAAGTTTGAAAAGGAAGCATATGATGTTGTGATCAGTGAATTTTCACCTCCTGGTGTGGTGGTTGCAGTAGTTAAGCTGATGCCTGAGCCACAGGGTGTGGAATATAGAATATCTCCGAGTGAGGGAGCGGAGTATTTTAAGATCAATCCGAACACAGGCCTTATTATTACTGCTCGTCCTTTGAAAATCATTGAGAAGGACCTCTATGAATTAGAAGTATACACAAACAAAGGTGGTGATTTAAAAGCACAGGTTACTGTCAGGTTAGAAGATGCCAACGATCATACTCCAGAATTCCAGCAGCCCTCCTACAACTCATTCATCAATGAGAGTGTCCCTGTGGGATCTAGCGTTTTGGCAGTTTCAGCAGTGGATGAGGACAGGGGAGAAAATGGATACATAACATACAGCATTGCCAGTCTGAACTCACTGCCTTTTACAATAAATCAGTTTACAGGTATCATCAGCACATCAGAAGAACTGGATTTTGAGTCCTCACCAGAAAGCTACAGGTTCATTGTGAGAGCTTCCGACTGGGGTTCTCCGTACCGCCACGAAAGCGAGGTGAATGTCACCATATACATAGGCAACGTCAATGATAACAAACCCCTCTTTGAAAAGGTGGCATGTCAGGGAGTGATTTCTTCTGATTTTCCTGTTGGTGGTCACATCACTGCTGTTTCTGCAATAGACATAGATGAGTTAGAGCTTGTGAAATATAAAATAATCTCTGGAAATGAACTTGGCATTTTTTATTTAAATCCTGACTCAGGTGTCCTGCAACTTAAAAAATCTTTAGTTAATTCTGGCATAAAGAACAGCAATTTTGCCCTTAAGATAACAGCAACGGATGGAGAGAACTTCGCTGATGCTATGTTTGTTAATATTTCGGTAGTTCATGGGAAAGTGTCTTCAAAGACCTTTAGCTGTAGAGAAACTAGAGTTGCTCAGAAGCTAGCAGAAAAATTACTCAAAAAGGCAAAAGCAAATGTGAAGCTGAATTTGGAAGATGGTTTTTTTGATTTTTATTCGGTGAATAGGCAGGCACCGCATTTTGACAAATCCTTCCCTACTGATATAAAGGTTTCAGAGGATCTGCCTGTTGATGCCAGCATCCTGAGGATAAAAGCCTATGATGGAGACTCAGGCTTTAATGGAAGAGTACTTTATACAATTTCTGATGGTAATGTGGATAGTTGTTTCAACATTGATATGGAGACAGGGGTACTTAATGTTCTTATGCCTTTGGACCGTGAAAAAACAGAGCTTTATCTCCTTAATATTACAATTTATGATCTAGGTAATCCTCAGAAATCTGCGTGGAGACTGTTGACTGTCACTGTGGAGGATGCAAATGATAACAAGCCTGTTTTTTTACAAGACAGTTACTCAGTTAGTATTTTAGAAAGTACAAGTCTTGGTACAGAAATTATCCAGGTAGAAGCCAGGGATAAAGACCTGGGATCTAATGGTGAAGTGACTTACTCAGTACTGACAGACACCCAACAATTTGCAATCAACAGTTCTACAGGAATGGTGTATGTGGCTGATCAACTAGACCGGGAATCAAAAGCAAACTACACGCTGAAGATCGAGGCTAGGGACAAAGCAGAGAGTGGCCATCAGCAGTTTTCAGTTGTGCCTCTGAAGGTGTTTTTGGATGATGTCAATGATTGCTCTCCAGCCTTTATACCATCCAGCTACAGTGTGAAGGTCCTTGAGGACTTGCCAGTTGGCACTGTCATAGCTTGGTTGGAAACTCACGATCCAGATCTCGGCTTGGGAGGCCAAGTCCGTTACTCCCTGGTGAACGATTACAATGGACGGTTTGAGATAGACAAGGCGAGCGGCGCCATCCGCTTGAACAAGGAGCTGGATTATGAAAAGCAGCAGTTCTACAACCTGACTGTGCGTGCCAAGGACAAGGGGCGCCCAGTTTCTCTCTCTTCTGTTTCTTTTGTGGAAGTCGAAGTGGTGGATGTTAACGAAAATCTCTATACCCCCTATTTTTCTGACTTTGCTGTCATTGGATCTGTAAAGGAAAACTCCCGCATTGGTACAAGTGTTTTGCAAGTTGTTGCTCAAGATGAGGACTCTGGAAGGGATGGAGAGATCCAGTATTCCATCAGGGATGGCAGCGGCCTGGGGAGATTCAGCATAGATGAAGAAACTGGTGAGTTATGTTTCTAATTTCCTCTTGCCTTTGTAGAGATTTTTACAAAAGTAAAGCTTTAGGCATAATTATTTTCTACCCTTAACAAGAAGTAGTACTTATCAACTGGCAAGATAAAATTATAAATAAGGATTTTCCAGGCACAGCAATGATGTGATTTCATTACCTGGTTACATTCATCACTCCACGGGTGCAAAATAATACACATTCTTTTTCAGCAGCTATGTGATGACTCCATTTAGAAAGCAGTGATAGTTACGGAATTACTTGTTTCCAGTCACTCTATTGTCTGTTGATCATTGTAAATTACTCAGGTCACCTCCACAGAGTCAAAACACTTGTGACCTTGAATGCAGTGTTGCACCCAATGAAAGGAAATAAGGAGCATGAAACCAAAATTATTTCATTCTAAAACCTATTTGTGGTCTTGTTCTTATTGTTGGAAGTAATTTTTCATGGGAGTTAGCAGTCTGGGATGATATGCCATTCTGTATAATATGGTTTCTTGTAGCCCAGTGTTCATCAACATTGTCATGGTTGTGTAGATAGAAATAGAGGGGAAGATGCTTAACTGTAAACCAGCTGTGCTCTCTCCTTTGATGGCAGTAGTATTATGGACACTGATGTTAGAAAAGAGTATTCATAGAGTGAAGATTTTTAAGATGTTGAACTTCACTACCACACCACCCTATTGGAAAATGTGGAAAATACTAAATATAAAAGGCTGTCTGGTAAAACACTTAACAAACTTACTGTTTAAGTGTTTGATAGCTGTTGGGAGTAATGGTGCAGCTGTGGTACTAGAAGTAGTGAGGAAATTAGGAAATATTAGTCAACAGTTTCAGAAATACATTAAATACGTTAGGTCTGTGGGTTTACTGTGGTTTAAACAGACTTTGAATGTCTTTCTAAAGCTTTTAATTGAGAATGTGGTATTAAAACATAAGATTTGAATGTATGTTTTGGCAAATTCAAACTGTTTAATCAAATGTCAACTTTCTGAGCTGAACATTATGAAAAACAGACGACATTACAAATGCTGTGGATCGTGTCTGAGCATAAGCAGTGAAAAATATTTTTACTTTATTTGTGCTATAGTCTCTCTGCTGCAGCTGTGCACAGATGACACAGTCAAAATCTTGTGTCCAGAAACATCAAACTTGAGTGTCAAAAGTCAAGATGGCACCTGCTCTAATTTCCAGGCACATTAAGAACTGACATATCCTACAGGGCTAATAGCAGTTGAAGGCATTTGGGTATCCCTATTTAGTGATACAGTGAACACGAATTTCAGTTCCATTTGAAAATTTGGACCTACCAGCTTGTTGAGCAGTATCAACTTCAGATAAATGAGTTCTTTATTTGGAATAGAATTTAGTCAAATGGAAAGTTGGTCCAAATGCTGCAGTATTGCTCTGAAAATCTCAGGATTCATTTGAATCATAGAGTCATAGACTGGATGGGCTTAGAAGGCACTTTTCAAGGTCATCTGGTCCAGCCTTCCTTGCAGTGCGCAGGGACCTTTTTGTCTAGATCAGGTTGCTCAGAGCCTGGTCAAGCTTGACCTTGAATGTTTCCAGGGATGGGGCCTCCACCACCTCTCTGGGCAACCTGTTCCAACCTGAATCTACCCTGCTCTAGTTTAGGGCCATTCCCCCTCATTCTATCAGTATCCACCCTTGTAAACAGTCCATTCCCAGCTTTTCTGTGGCCTCCCTTCAGGTACTGGAAGGCCACTATGAGGTCTCCCTGGAGCTTTCTCCTCTCTAGGATGAACAATCCCAGCCCTTTTAGCCGTCTTCATAGGAGAGAGGCTCCAGCCCTCTGATCATTTTTGTGGCCCTTCTCTGGACTCGTTCCAACAGGTCCATGTCCCTTTTATGTTGAGGACTCCAAAGCTGGACACAGTACTCCAGATGGGGTCTTAAGAGAGTGGAGTGAAGGGGCAGAATCACCTCCTTTGATCTGCTGGCCACGCTGCTTTTGATTCAGCCCAGGATGTGATTGGCCCTCTGGGCTGTGGGTGCACATGGTTTGGATGCAACATTTATTGAACTGAAAGGAAGTGACAGGGAGAGCAAGTTAGTGCCTGTTGCTCATTAATGAACTACTCAGTTTTTACCCCATGCCTAGAATA
>NW_009954114.1:395198-470599 GCF_000747805.2 Chaetura pelagica | reverse complement strand
TAATGCAAAAAAATTCCTGCCCCTCTACTCGGCCTTGGTGAGGCTGCACCTCAATCACTGTGTGCAGTTTTGGGCACCATGGTATAGGAAGGACATGGAGGTGCTGGAGAGGGTGTAGAGAAGGGAACTAGGCTGATGAGGGGTCTGGAGAACAGGTCTTATGAGGAGAGGCTTAGGGGTCTGGGGCTGTTCAGCCTGGAGAAGAGGAAGCTGAGGGGAGTCCTTACAGCTTTCTACAACTACCTGAGAGGAGGCTGTGGTGAAGTGGGTATTGGCCTCTTCTCCCAGGTGACAAGGGATAGGATAAGAGGAAATGGGGTCAAGTTGCACCAGGGGAGGTTCAGGCTGGATATTAGAAAATAAAAATCTTCACAGAAAGAGTGGTGAGGCATTGGGACAGGCTGCCCAGGGGTAGTGGTAGAGGCACCATCCCTGGAGATGTTCAAGAAAGGGGTAGACCTGGGTGTTTCATAAGATGGTTTAGTGGTTAGGGGTTGTAGGGTGGATGGTTGGACTTCATGATCTTGAAGGTTTTTTCCAACTGTGACAGTTCTATGATTCTATGTTTTGATGTGATTGGGATTTTTACTCAATATTCCACATTAAATGTACTGAGTTTCTTTTCAGAATTGAAATCTAGTTTGGGGGGGGGGGGAAATGCCACAACCTCCCGAATATTAAAAGTTGCAAATACTTGTCTGCCTTTCACTGTTTCATGAGTATTTTCATGAATATAAACTAACTGTGCTGTTTCCCTAAACTGTGCTGGAAGACACTTAGTAATCCAGCAAATCAAAAACCTTTGGATTCTTCTTCTATCTGTTTTCACCAACTGTTCAGTACGACTTAAGCCTTCTCAAAGTCAACTTGAAGAAGACTTAGGTGCACAAGTGCAGTCGAGGCGACGCAGAGAGCAGGGCTTTGGGGGTTCAGGAGTTACTCTGAGTTGTGGTGTTGTAACCTGAGGGCAGAATTTGACCTGCTGTGTCAAATAAGACACAACATTATTATTCTGCTGTTGAACTGGTGGCAACTTAAATGCTGCTGAATGATGAATCAGCTTTCTAGCTGTAGAAAAGAACTCAAGTCACATATTGAATTAATTTGCAATGAGATAGATGTTTATTTACTTTCAGCACAGTTAATTTGTCACTTTTAAACTGACCAACTCTATTGGCTTATGCACCGTCTCTCCTGAAATTTGTGAAGGTAAGCAGGAGTGCAAAGTACAACAAATCAATATTTTTGGCTGCTGCCTTAATGAAAAGAAGACTGCAGTATCCATTATAATCATTAGGCTATAAACTGGGCCAAATTCATCCAGATATGTAAGCAGGCTGGACTCCAAGCAAGTCCATGCTTTCAACAGAATTCTGCTCAAGTGCATTATTTTTATTCTTCTGCAATATTCCATCCTAACTGTATCACGCTGTGTGCTGAGTGAGATGTGCCTGTGTTCCCCACACAAGGGGGAAACAGTGCAGAGATACCCGAGGAGCAGCTGGCCTGCATGGTGGATCCACACTGCACCATGCTGGCACACACTTGGCATGATAGCTATGTTCTTGTTCCACTGTAGATGCATATAGATGCATGTAAGTGCATCTAACTCCACTCAGCTTCACCTGACTTTGGGTGTGGGTTCCCCAACAGGCTGCTCTCCTTTCAGGTCTGAACAGTGATTCGTGGTCAGTGAGCTTGGGAGTCTTCTCCATGTTGGCCAACATGGATCTCTCTGCGTAGGGTATATGTGCAAATCTTGGTGCTGTCGCAGTTTGGCAAGATACGTGCCATCAGAGTGGGTCTGGGATTTCTTTCCCACAGTGCTGCTCTTTGCCTTGTGTTGTAGAGGATCAGTTTTAAAGATTATTGTTGTTATACCATTCTAGCTGTGAGCATATTTACATGTAATGCTACAGCATTTCTAGCCACAGCGTGGCTGCAAAGCTGCCTGGCAGAAAAGGACCCAAGGGTATTGGTTGACAGTTGGATGAATATGAGCCAGCAGTATGCCCTGTTGGCCAAGAGGGCCAACAGCATCTTGGCTTCTATCAGAAATAGCGTGGCCAGTAGGACTAGGGAAGTGATTTTTCTCCCCCATACTTGCCACTGCTGAGGCCACACCTCAAATACTGTGTTCAGTTTTGGGCCCCCCAGTAAAGAAAGGACATTGAGATGTTGGAATAAGTCCAGAGAAAGGCATTGAATCTGGTAAAGGGTCTAGAGCACAAGTCATACGAGGAGCAGCTGAGGGAGCTGGGGTTGTTCATTCTGCAGAAAAGGAGGCTGAGGAGAAACCTTCTCACTCTCTACAACTACCTGAAAGCAGATGTTGTAGTGAGATGGTGTTTGATCTCTTTTCCCAAGCAACAAGTGATAGGACGAGAGGAAATGGCCTCAAGTTGCACCAGAATATGTTTAGATTGGATATTAGAAAAAAAAATGTCTTCAATGAAAGGGTTGTCAGGCATTGGAACAAGGTGCTCAGGGAAGTGATGGAGTCACCATCTCTGGAGATGTAGATGCAATGCTTGGAGATACGCTTTAGTGGTGGACTTGGACAATTGGACTTGATGATCTTAAAGGTCTTTTCTAACCAAAAAAATTCTATGATTCTATAATTCACTGCTAAATACTCTAGTTCAAATGTGGTAGCAACCAGACATGTTGAGAGTGTTTGCCATCTCAGAGTGCTTGATGAAGTGAAATTTTACATGTGTTTAATCCCACAGCCTTGAGAATCACTTTCAGGTTTTTTTTTCAATGGATTTACTTTCCTTTTCCAGGAAGCAGAGCTGGGAAAACTTTGTAAATTGATTAAAAACTCACCTGAAGTAGAAGGCAGCAGTTCATTACCTCCTCCAACTCTGTTCTTGATTTCCCGCTGGTACCTTAGCTAGCAGACTAAATTTCTCAGGAATTCACAACTTAACTCATGATCCAAAGCTAAAAATCTGGTTAAGACTTTTCTAGAGGCTAAAGAAAAGTGGAACTTTTTTTTTTTAAATAAAGAACTAATTTGTTGATTCCTGCCTTAGTGAAGATTGAGTTTGTCACCAGCCTAGGTGTACAGTTTAAGCTCATAGATTTTCCATCTTTGACTAGTGGTATAAATGTCACAAGCTTGCTATTTAATATCCCTCTGCTGAGTGACATGTACAATTTACGGATTCTCTTTTTCCTTCTGTCTCCTGTTAAAAAACAAGTCTCTTTTGCATCCCTCTCATTCTCTTGGACTCCAGAGAGGTAATGTCGTCATCCTTAGTCAGAATTTGTCACTGTAGCCTTTTCCCATAGTCATCAGAGAGAAATGGGCAATTGAGAAACATGATTAATTTTAGCCTAAAATAAAAATATGAAACAAGTTGGTTGGATCATGCTATAAAAATGTGCAGGACTAGCTAAGAGGTAGATGTCTACCCTAAATACCTTCCTTTGGTAACAGGGAACTCATCCCTGTTAACTAAACTAACTGTAAACAAGAACATAGGCTGTCAGGTTTACATGTTAGGTATTTTGTGATGGCTGCCTTCGACCAGATTGACATTTCTAGCCTAATTTCAAGGAATTGCTTCTCAATGTGAAGCCCACACAATAATGCTCTTCTAGAAATAAAAAGTGGAAAGAAAGTTTTTAAGAGTATGAGGGATGAGAGTCATGCAACTAATATTTTATGATTTTTCATGTTCTGAGAATATGGTACTAAACAGAGCATCCCACTCTCTTTTCTATCTATAGAAAGTCACCAAGTTCTGATGCTTTGGTCTTCTTTGTGGATGTGGGTGGTAACCTTTGCCTTGTGGAACTCAAGGGCTATGGAGAAGCTTGAGCCATTTCATCATCTCTAGTGCTGCTTCCTGTCTCGTGTCCTGTCTCCCTTCTCTTCACTCCTTGCCAGTGTGCTAATTGCAGTTCCTTAGAAGAGAATTGTGTAAAAACCCTCTCTGTTTCCAGATTGTAACATGAAATGAGCAGAGATCTGTTAAAGATTTTTGTGGGCAGACAGTGTGCTCTGAGTTCTCATTGTAGTGATAGTTCTAAAAAATAGTAACTTTTCAGCCACCAGTACAAAGCACAGCACTACGAGGGCTGCTATGGGGAAATAACTCCATCTCAGCCAGACCCAATATATGAGTCCAACAAATGCATGTGGGTTTATGATACCACCTACCTTGGGTGACTAAATACTGTCTAGTAGTACCTCTTTTCTGGCTGCAGTGGGGACTTGGACAACTAGGTAGACTTATGGACTTCTTGAGAGGTTGAGTTAGATGAGATCAGTCCTAGCCTAAATGCTGACGTCTTTCTTCTCATTTTTTAATGGTCTGTGGTTCAGCTAAACAGCATTTTTTATTCAAACTCCACTTTTTAATCTGGCATGTGTTTCTACTCTGTGCACAGTTAATGTAACAGCCTGGCACTCAGAAAGTTTCTATATTTACATCTATGCTGCCTGTGGATATACTTGTAATACTAAAGGAATTGAGTTCTAGAGGAGCAGAAAGACTAGACACACTCAGCATCTTCTGCTCGAGAACTTTCTGTAGGCTTGATCAGAGTTGGTGTGGCAGTGCCCCAGGATGCAAAGAATGACTTATTCCACTGCACAGGTGGGAAAACTGTAGCAATAAGTCTTTTGATGCTTCTCAGGAAAGGATTGATACATCTTCTAAAGTCCAGTTGAAACGGAACAGAGATAAAATAGTGGTATTAATGAAATGCTTAGGGAATCTTTAATGTTCTTGCAAAGCCCATAAGCATGGACTTAATCAATGCTTTCAAAACTTACTAACCTCATTTCCTAAGGTTATTCAGTAGTCTGAGTCCCCTGATTTTCATTGGGAATTTAAATTTTGGCATTAGCTGGCACTAATTTCCACCCCTGTAGAGGCCCTCTGATAAGAAAGCGAGCTGGAGATGACCCTATTAACTTGTTATCTTTAGATGCTTTCAGCCCTGAAATTCAAATGGAAAACCAAGCCTGTCTTTTATTTTACTGAAATCTTGACGATACTATTAAATGGAAGTGGAGTTCAGATTATTATGGACTCTGTGGATTTATTTATGGTGCCAAAGATAGCAGTCTGATCTTCTGTCTCAATACCTTTTAAGGTAGTTCAAGAGTGGTATGAATTCCTGACAACCTTGTGGCTAGAGTCTAAAAAGAAGCCAGTTGGTGTTGGAAAACCCTAATCATGGCTTCAAATGACTAATAATGGGAACTAGAAACACCAGATGATATAGTTTACAATAAAACAGACCTGCCTGCACTGTTGTATCTGTTTGGCAGAAGGGAATAAATTTATTTCTTTAGAGTCCTTGAGTCTTGTCACCATCTTCTAAAATAGTTTTTGGTTATAGTATATGCAAGCTGAAGGATACTTTCATTTATTACCATTTGAACAATCTGATAAATATTTATGTGGGACCATTACTTGCATTTCCTTGAAACAAAATCAAGTAAAAATGAAAATGGTTTGTGAGACATGATTTTTTTTCTCCTCACTCATTTAATTTTATGAAAGCCTCTAGGAGCTAGTAGGTAAATCTGGGCAAACTCACTGGTAGAACTGAATTCATAGTAGTCTTGAGGCATTACTATTACAAATGTTCTTCATTTTCCTGGTGAATGTAGGCAAGTTTCATTGCCCAGAGCCAGTATGTCAGAGCCACTTAATTATCTCAGGCTTCTAAAAGTGGTTTTCAAAGTGATTTCAGGCCATACAACAAGAGAACTGCCAGTGGGTGTTGCTGGGAGATTGCTCAGGAGGTGGGAATTCTCAGTGGGGAGGCACTTGCAGCAGCCACTTGGGACTGGAGATCATCAGCCCTCAGCCCAGCCATGCTGGCTTTCCTGAGCCTCTCTGGGAAGGAGCGTGCCAGACAGATCACAGATCACAGTCTCAGCCAAAATCTGGTCTGCAATCCTGTATCTGTGTCAGGCATGGATAAAGCATTCCTGTGAGCAGCTATTTCTGAGTCTGTGGTACTGCATTATCATTGCTCTGAGAGTTATCTCTGGCAGCTTTTAATGCTGCAAGCTTTCCTTCATTTGTGATTTTCAGTTTTAGGGTATTAATTGTTAACATTTTTCTTTTTTTCCTTAGAATTGATTGTGGTGGAAAACCAAGTTTTTTTGATACATTCTGTGTCTATGTGTTTATAATTTCCCTATCATTTCTAGCTGTAAATTAGTAAAGAAAAGAGGCTTGTCTTGGTTTCACTGAAGTATTTTTTTTTTTAATTTAATAATATGAAACCTAAAACAATGAATCAGCTTATGAAGATATTTACTTTAAAGGGCCCTTAGCATCACTCTGACATACTTTCAAAGTTTCTTAAATAAGGCCAGTCATGCAGAATTGTTCCATTCAAGTTTTTCAGCTCTTGGCTTTATACCCCATAAAACAGCTCACTGTGCAATTTTTATAGCTAGCTATATTGCATGTTTTCCCTTTTTTGGAAAACCTTTAGAAGATCTCCTTTATTATTCAGGATGCTCCTGACACTGGGACATTTTGTCTCAATCTCCAAGTAATTTATCTGTTAATAAAGAAATGTGTTGTTTATATTTCCTCCTAACTGTCACCTTTATCACCCTTGAGATTTGTTGCCGAGAGTGTTTTGTATTGTCATGTGATCTGTTATTCTCTCCCCCAGTGTGTAAGCCCAGCAGTGACCCCTACATTATCCAGTACAGCATCATCTATTAAATCATACCCAGGTGCTCCCACAGAGATCTTATTCCCAAAGTGCCACTGATGGGACCAAGCCACAAGGTAGTCAGTTAAATTATACTAGAGGAAAACTGACTTCCAGTGTCTGGTGTTCAGAACCGTGCATCTGAGCACCAACTTTATTCTGGCATCACTTCAGACCATGATCCGCCTTCCCATGTGAGCAATTCATAGTTGAGAGGAAACTGGAGGAAAATCCATTTCAGCTCTTCCAAGGTACCAGTGGAAGCCCAGGGGTGTTAAGAAGTGATGTTGTTAATGCAAAACTGCAACCTTATGAGCATGTGGAGGGCAATATGAGCAATGGAGGGCAGTGTCCTCCTGGGATGTGTGTAGGAGAATGTTTCAACAGTGTCTAAGATTACATGGAGCCACTTTGGGGTACTGCCTAATTCTTTCCTGAAACAATTCCAAGAGAGAGGAGTCTCCAGCGGCCAGTAAAATCAAGGAAACATCCTGCTGTCTGACCCTTGAAGCAAGTTGTGTGGCTTTTTAGGGAGCAGTAGAACTAACTGAACAGAGTAAATCGGGAATTTGTGGGGCTAATTTGGAACAGAGGCAGGTGGTTCCACTGGACTGATCAAAAATATGGGTCCCCATTTCTCTATTCCGGCTTCAGTACAAAGGCAGGGTCCAGGATTTACCGTGGAAGCTGGATTAAAGAGTACTTTTCCGAAGCTTTTTGCAGTTCAAGAGTTACGAGTAATGATGAATCAGGCACTTGCTTGGAAAACTCTGCCAACCTTTCATTGCTCTCATTGCTAAAAAATTGTGTAATATTTTAAGGCTGTTTGGCTATTTTTGGTGTTCAAGTCTTGGAACTTCCTAGGTTTTTGCCAACAAAGGAAAAATAAAAGAAAAAAGAAAAAATCTTTCCCCTGTCAATTCTCTTTCTATTCATACGTACGTGTTTACCTGAAAATTGATGTTTGGAGATGAACTTCTGTAGCTCCTGGAGCAGATTCTTTAAATCTCTAGTCTGCTGTTTAATGTAAACATCTTTATTGCATTTTATACACTTATGGTGTCTTATTAGCATTGAAGTGTTGCCAAGAAGAAATAACAGAGAGAAAGCCAAAGCGAGTGCATGTGAGGAGGGAGTTTCCATCACAGTTGGTTTGCATTAGGCATTTGCACTAAAATGTTTTTTGTGTTTCTCACAGCTAAGTTGTCCTCTGGCATTGACCTGGTTATTTTGTCCATGGCTAACTAAAAAGGAATAGTTCAATTTAGTTGTAATTAGGTATTTATAACATCTTTTTCTTTTTCTGAGGATGTTTTGAGGACAGCTCTGCAGCCCTGTGCTTCCAGTGTTTTGCAAAAAACAGGGCAGGGATGTGGAGTGGGAAGCTCCACTGGGCCCTGGGCTACCCTCCCTAGCATTGTAATTAGGTGATACAGGGATTAAGTTGGACATTTAACATGGGGCAGCGTTCATCTTGTATGGCTTCACTTTCCTGGTTAAATGTCTCATGGGTTGGACATGAACATGCTCAGCTGAGGTGGGGCAAATCCTGCACCAGGTGCTGAAAGAAGGTCAGATGGTTCCTGCCAGTGGTACCTGCCCTCTGCTTGGTCAAGTGTTGCTGCGGTGTTCCTTGGGAGTGGGAAGTGTGCGACAATGTAGGACTGCTTGGTTTCCTCTGTGCTTTCAGCATCAGGGAAACAAGAAAGAAAACAAGAAACATGTAGCTGCAGAGATCTATGGTGCCCTCCAGCACATCCCCCATCTGAATAACTGGGGACATCAGTGCTCTGAGCAACCTGAACTAGTGGGAGATGTCCTTGCCAATGCAGGGGGATTGGATCTAGATGAATTTTAAGGTGCCTTCCTACCCGAACCATTCTGTGATTCTGTGCTGCAGAGCTTACCTGCCCCTCTGTGTAGATGCCCATGTTGGTTTTTTTGCTCTTTGATGTCTGTACCATGTCCTAAAGATACTAGCCTAACAATATCTTTGTGTCCAGCTATGTCTCAACTTTGCAGGTGTTGCCCAATGGTGACAGTCTGGTTACTGCGACCTCTCCTCAAGAGGGAGGGAGCCTGGAGCTGCTTCCTTAGGAAATGCTTTTCATTTACTTTGATAGTTCCTCTTGGAGTTGAGCAAAAAGTGTTCACGGTACATGTACCAGTGTCAGTTCTCCAAGGTGATGGACTGGAAAGGTGTGCATCTGTTGGGCTAAGGAGATGCTGAAGTTTGGGTCTGGCTTGAGCTAGGTGCCTGCTTTTGCCAGTGAAAATCAGGTTTTAATTATAAACCTGAGCTCATGGCCGTTAGCACTGATGCATCATCATCCTAGCAACTATAAGGAATGAAATTAAATTTTCCTGCTTTAATTTATGTCTGGACTAATTATGAAGAAGTATTTACATTGCCCTGAGAGTAATCTGTTTGTATGTGGTCTCAGTAGCTTTCTGGTTCCACAAAGTGATGGCTAGATCTGCCCATCTTTCACAATTGAAGACTTTGGTGTTTCAGTTTTACTGAAGTTTGCATAGCAGATTCATTTCTGATTTTAGGTCATTTCAGTCATAACAAATCGTATGCCTAATTATTTGGGGATTTTTCCTCTTAATTTGAAAGTTTTACTGAGAATTCATGTTCTGGAAATGCAACTTTATACATAGATCATTAAAAATAATTTTGCCTCTCACCACTGTTTCAATTTAAAGATTTTGCAAGAAACTCAAACCCAAACTGTGAATCAGTTAAATTTTTAATAACTTTTTTTTTTTTTTTTTTCCCAAAAGCTTTATTTTTATGAGAGAATAACTATGGGATTTAATTAAATTTGCCAGAATACTTCACGGTCCCAGAGCACCTTTCATCTAAAGTACACAAATTATTTTTCACATTTTAATGAAGGAAGCTCTTTGATGTACAACGTTTATGTAGTTTCCCATTTTACTGAAAGGGTGTGAGAGGTGTAGATAAGTTAATAGTTTGATTCTTTTTCTTTGGGTGAGAGCTGGGAATGACAATGTGGAAACTCATTAAAAACAGTGGGAACTGGAGTTGTTCAGCACCTCTGTGATGAATCTGTACTTGGCCATAGTGGTGGATGGGACAGATTTTTATGACTCCCAGTGTGTCGTTCCATGCAAGACCACCCTTCTAACACTATGCAGGATCTTGGGGCTGGTTTTAAAAAGACTGTTTCTTCTTGAGATGGTCTTCAGGAATTGGTTGCTGCTAGACTACTTCTATTGGCTGTATTAGGTGGGGTTTATTACCTTGCCATAATTATCATTAAGCAGTAACTCTTAGGTGATGGCAGATGTCCTCACAAACTTCTAATGCGTGATTTCTCTTCCCACAGTACCAGGGGTGAGGAAGTGTGTTTTATGCCCTTGGTGCCTACATGCAGAGCAAATTAGTGGTGTGTCTTCATCTTTGTAACAAGCAGTCACACCAGCCATTTGCTAATGAGATGAAGTGCCTTTTGTGAGTGTGTGGCTCTACCTTTAATGAGATACCTTCCTTTGAGGAACATGGAATTCAGTGAGGGCAGCAGGCTACTTCTGAGGTGCAAAGTGTCCTGGAGAAAGGCAAAATGATCAAAAAGTAGACAGTGCCTGTGCTAACATTTAGAGAGGAAATAGGGAGTGTTTATGAGGCAGGAACAGAACAGGCATTTAGCTGTGCTGGCTAAAGAGTAAACAGCAAAATCTGCTTAATAAATGTGACCTAAAGAATTTATGACTGTTCATTCTAGACTTTTGCCCCACATCAATTTATTGTCAAAACCCATGGCTGCCTCCCTCTAAAGATGGAAGGTAATATCTAAATGATATCTGAATTATAAAGATTTAATTTGTTAATGTTGGAAGTGGAAAAAGACATTCTGCTGGTGGAGGTTGCTGTCTGTAACCATTGCTTCAATACAAAGTGCTGTACTCCTATATTGTTAGGAGCACAGAAGGGTTCATGTTGTCTTCATGTAAACAGACCAGTGTTTAAAATTTTCTGCATATGTTTCAGCTCTTCCATGGGGATTTCTTTTAATTGCTTAATCTTTCATAATGAACATTAATCTGTCATTGGCAAAGATAAAAACCAGCTAATACTTAGAAAATCTGTTTCTTATCCAGAAGATACTGTCTTCCCTAACATGGTTCCTGAAGGGCTGGTCTAGACAGGACAAAACCAGGGTTTGCTGGATTAACTTGAATTGCTTGTGAAGAATCCCATTTTTGCTGGAGAACAAGGCTGTGATTCCAAGCTCCCTTTAACCTGTTCTGACTGCAATAAAGGCAGCCCATTCTAGGTCCTTAATGCTGCCTCCTATCACCTCCTTCCAGTGTCTGATTTTTCATGTAGGCAGTTGGTGAGCCAGTTAGATAGAGCAGTCAGAGGAGATCTCATCTTTTTTGGAGGAAAGAGGTGAAGGGGCCAATTACATGGTTGGATCTACAGCACTGAAAGCACTAGGCATTTTTGTGGATATAAGGAAGGGAGGTCAATTACAATGTTAAGGATTGGGTTATGGTTTTGATGCTTGTGTGATCTTATGCTGGATTAATGTGACTGTGATCCCATAGGTTTGAGAGCATCCCTGCATAGAGCTACTGGGGTGTAACTCATATAATTAAAATTAATACTGAGCCATATATAGACATTTATAATTTCTCCATATAGGAATTTTTTAATTCTTTTTTTGTAGAGGTTGTTTGGTGGATAGTCATCCTGATAAAGCAGGATAGAGGAATGGCTTGGCAATAACACGTGGTGAGAGCTGCTGCTTTGTCCTGGCATTGCTGTGGAAGCAGCAGCTGTGCTGGAGCGAGTAGGATGTGTGCTAACCCGGGGATTCCATGTGTTAGCTGATTAGGATGCTTATTTGCTACGAGGTGTTTATGGTGGGCCCTTGAGCCTTGAGCTGAAATCACAAGTCAGATCAACTATCAGATGCATAAAGCTGCTTTCTACATGTTACAGAGAGAGATAAAACCCCTCTGGCAGTATGACTAACCTTTTCACGCCTCACTTTACCTGTCTGTACAATAAGCCTAATGATCATCATATATTCAAAGGCATTTTTGTGCCAGTTGTGATGTTCCCATGATTAATGGCTTTAAAATTCTATGAAGTGTTTTTGATGGAAACGCGTATCAAAATGCATTGCAGTAGTTGTGTGTAATGCAGTCACTTGGGATTTAGACTTGGAGGTTTTTAAAGGAGAAGACCCTTCAGGAGTCACTTCTTTCTCAGTCTAATCACCAAGGAGAACTGTAGCATTGCAGTGACCTATTTAAGCTAGCACATATATTCCAAATAATTAACTATAGAAATATTACATTGACTGCACTGGACATACCCAAAAGCTGTGTGCTCAGGTTACCTGATTGTTCCTTTCAACCTTGAAGGACTGAATGATGCTCCAAAACCTGGCTTGCTGCAGTCCTGGGTGGAAACAAAACAGAAAATAAATTTCAGGATTAACTTAGATTTTCTTACTGTTGCTCTGTGTCTGCCAAAACTGCCATGCCTCCATTTGGCCTGGCCAAGGGACTGGCTGTATGGAGCTCTTTGGGGCAGCCAGTCCTATGATGCATCATGCTGAGAGGTAAAAAATGCAAGTGTTTCATTTGTGTAACAGTTCTTGCTAGTTGTAGAGCTGATGATCAGAGATTGAAAGAGTTGTTGGACTCTTGCCTTTTTAAAGAAAAAATGACAGGAGACCGTTTTGGTGGACTTGGGAGTTTTTGGAGGAGTTGTGCTCCAGCCTCTTGGGCGCTGTGGGAGAAGGCTTCTTTGGTGTTCTGGAGCCAGATAATACTTTCTGTGATACCGTAAATAATTTATGGAGGATACAGTGTGACGTGGGGCTCTGCTACTAACCAGAACCAGGGCAGGGGCTTTTTCTAAGGACATGTAGCAATGGGACAAAGGGGAATGGTTTTAAACTGGAAGAGAACAGATTTAGGTTAGATAGTAGGAAGAAATTCTTCACTGTGAGGGTGGTAAGACACTGGCAGAGGTTGCCTAGTGAAGCTGTGGATGGTCCCTGCCTGGCAGTGTTCAAGGCCAGTTTGGATGGGGCTTTGAGCAACCTGGTCTAATGGATGGTGTCACTGTTCATGCAAGGATGTTGGAACTAGATGACTTTCAAGGTCCCTCCCAGCCAAACCCATTCTATGATTCTGTTTCATGTTGGCTTATCCCCTGGATAGTGGGAGCACCTCCAGCCTAATCCAGCCAGCAGAATGCCTGTCCTGTCATTTGCTTGCCAGCAGTGCTGACCACCCCTGGCTGTGGGACAGTTGATGGCAGAGCGCACCCAAGATGTGCTATCTCTGCATCTGTGCTTTGGTATGATGCCCACAACATATGAGTGTAGCAAGGTGGGAAGGCTGTAGGTGAGGATGAGATGCACCGGGAGCTCAGTCCATGCTTCTCCCTTCATTTACCTTAATAAATAGTTTCAGCAGCCACTAGCTAGCCCGCCTGCTTAGAATAATTGCCGTGCCAGTAAGGAGCCCTGCCATGGTGTCCTTGTTTTAAATTTGGTATGAGGTTCACCAGAGAGGTGACAGAAATTAATCTGAGCAACTAATTCCCATTTTTGGGCTTGAGGCCAGGCAGTTCAAGGCAGCACGCAGAAGCCAGGGAAGCAGATTAATGCTGCCTGCTTCACGTGATATTTTGGCTTGAAAATGTGCTGAAGGAAGGCATCTAGCTTGGCTTCACTGCCTTGCCAAGTCGTTTGCTGTGTTATGTGGCATGAAAGACAGCAGTAGTTCTTTTAGAGAAGGATGCTCCAGCATCTCATATTCCTCTCATTTTTCCACTCTGTTTCAAGAATCATATTGACTACCCTGCAAGCAGGGCTGCAGACCTCTTCTGCCTTTCATATGATGCTTGACCTTCTCTGGTTTTGTTGTATTTTTTGTTGGTTTTGTTTTGTTTTATTTTGTCAAATGTTTTTACTTCAGTGTGTGGAAGAGTCTCCCTTGTCAGTACAATCTAAATTTCCAGCTACTCCACATCAAATGCCCCATTGTTGCCACATTGCAGTGCATTAATTCCAGAAACTTTTTTTTTTGCTTTCAATTTTTCACTAATCTGAAACTGAAGTAAAGAGCTGGAAATCTTCCTAAAGATTTCAGCAATCTGTTGCTTATTGCAGTTGGGAGTAATTTCATGTGCCAGTGTTGCAGCCTGGCCTGGATGCACAGTTAGGGCTCAGTAGTGCATTTTGTTAAATGGAAGTGCCTTAGGACAAGGCAAATGCAAAGATTAGTGATGCTACAGCCTTGGTTGAGTTTCTTGATGTCACTGTACTGAATTTATTTATTCTGTGTTCTAAAGCTGTGGAAGCCTTGGGATAGAAGATATTGCAAAGACTTTAAAGAATTATTAAACTACATGACAATAAAATGCCTTTCCCTGTCCCTAATCATTCCTATATTGCCCTTTTTTTTGGTTAAAATGGCTTTGTATTTCTAATCAGCCAGTAAGGAAGTAGGTCTCTAGGTAGTGATCTGCTAATGGTGATAAGCAAAGGCAACAGAGGGAGAAAACGTGCATGGAATGTAATGTTCCCTGGTCCTTGTCACTAGCCTCTGTTTTGACTTTTTCATTTATGGTGGCGATGAGCAGTGTTAAGAGTGTCTCCTGGGCAACATATTGCCTCGGTGGTGTGATTTATGGACCACTATTTAAAAGAAGCTGCAGTATTCTGCTTCATTCTGAAGAAAGCTTTGAAAATGTACAAAAGTTGGGAAAATGTTATCTGTCTTTTAAAAACAAGATTCTTAAACAGATGTATACATCTATTCTGTCACCATACAGATGGGCAGAAAAAGTTCAGTTGTCATGGCAGCAGAAGGTACAATATTGCAGATGAAAAAGAAATATATATATATATATATGTACTGTCTTGCCAGTTGTTATACTATGGCACCAGCTACTGAATTTGGGTTTTATTGTCCTGAAACTTTCACCTAAAATTGTCCAGACCACATTTCTCATCTGCATCCTGTGTTCCTGTGATTTGCTTTCAGAGCTCTTCACCCTGGGAGGCATTGGCATTTTAATCTCTAGCTATTTGTTTAGATATAGTTTCTCTCTTCGGTGGGAACTGGGCAGTAAGGAGTAGATGGAGATCTCTGTTCTCGTTAAGAAACTCCTAGATGAATTGAAGTTTCTATTTTGTTGTTAATTGAGATTTCCATATTGCTGAGTATGATGGGTTACACCCTTGATGTTAGGGTAGAACAGGAACTATTTAAGCTGTAATAAAAATCCCTGTATGTCTGTGTATAAAATCAGTAGACCTGTCTACATGTTTAGATCAAAGTAAAACACGTACAGTATCCCTTCTATTACATTACATACTTTTTGCTAGATAATACTGACAATATTTTTTTTTAAATCTCACATTTAGCTATCTTGGTTTTTATTTTCCCCACTGCAGATATTTGATAATAATACTATAAAACTTCTTTGTGGCTTTTTGTTTCCCTTTCTGCTCTCCTAAGCATGATGTGGCAGAGTGACTGTAGATTACTATGCTCCATGGCCATGTTTAATTCTCACTTCAGTTGCTTAATTAAATTTACAGAGAAATAGTGTAGTGTATTTGTATTATTCATCGGGTTATTCTACTCTGAAAAAACAGTCTGTGAAAATGAAATGAGATGATTCAGAGGACTGTGGTGTGGTTGTGGTTGGGAAAATGCAGAGTCCCTTGCCCACCAGCATGAGGTTGGCTTGTGCTGAGCTCCTGCAGCCCCAAGGCCTTGCAGCATGGCAGTGATGGACCTTGAGGGTGGCTTTGGTCCCTCCATAATGTCCAAAATGGGTGTACCAGCACCTGGTGGGTCTGCAGCATGCTGGTGCAGGGTGCTGCTATTTCACCTGGGGCACAGGTACCAGGTACATGATAACATCAACAGGAATTACGATACTTACCAATGGACACATGAAGGTAAAGTAGCAATTAAGTAATTCTCTGCAGGACACTAAGAGCCATCATTAAAATTGCTCCTACTGTCTTGTTTTCTGGATGGCTTTAAACTGTTTTTTAAACTGTTTTCCAAGAAAAGGACATGTGAGAGTTTTATTTTCCACCTGACTTTACTTCAGGTTGCTGGTACCAGTTATCTGCTCTGTGGATTTTGTGTAATGCTACAAATGTACAGGGTGCATTCTCTTGGTTGCTGTAAGTGAGGTGTAGCCATTTCAATTTAAATGACTTTTTTTTTTATTTTTATTTTTATTTTTTTCCCTTTTGCTGCTTGCAACAGTGTTTAATTTTTGGAATAAATAGATTGCCAGGCTCTCTGAAGGTCAAAATTGTTTACAGAGCTGTTCCCTGCTTTGCTTTTTTCCTCAAAAAGAAGAAAAAATTAAACTGGGATTTCTGGGATTTTAGGATTAGTTAATGTATTTACTCAGCCTTTAAAAGGTAATTTTCATGGGATAGAGAGATCTTGTTTACAATGTGTATAAAATGATTAGAAGGAATTAATTTAATTGTGTAAGACTATTAAGTAATCTCCTGCCTTCTGTCGTGAACCTGTCATACCTTCAGCTGTGTTGCACTTTCTACTTCTTCTTAATCTTCAATTAACTAGAAAGCCTTCTCCCATTTTTAAATTCTGTTTCTTATTCCCTTCCAAAGCTTTCTCTAGCAAATTCATACATACCCTGGTACATTCTTTCCACCTGTCATGGGTTTGTTCCTGCCACCAGCATGGGGCCCTGATTCAGCTAAATGCTTTTAACCCAATGAATCTAGTGGGATTTAAATATCAGTCTGAGTGTTTTGGAATGGGATTAGCTTTACTGAACTTGGCCCTTTATGCGAGCAAAGTCTGTGTAGCAATGTGTAGATAGAGAGCTGAGACAGAGAGAAGATGCCATCGAGAAGATGTGCGCACAGTCAGTTTGCAGTCACTGAATGTTGAGGTACCTTCCATTGTTGTGGTTTAGGATTTAAATTAATCTGTAAATCCAAAAGCCAGAGTTAAAATCCACTGAACTAGTCACAGGACTGTCTCGTCCTACTGTTTCTTCTTTTCATCCTGTCTTCTCTTTACCAGCACAATTTTGTTCCTATCTAAGGAATAGAAGTGACTGAGCCTAGGAGAAGTTAACTGTCAGCCTTGCCTTGATGTGGATGGCAGTGTTTTAATTTACATCACCTAACAAGAAAATGTCCTCACTTAAGATGATTTCTTGTTCCCATGTTATCTCCTCCTTCTTTCACAGCTGCTGTTTATTTCTTCTCTTTCCTTGTATGATCATTAAGTGTTTACGCTTTCCATACAAGGGGCCAGCACTGTCATGTCTCCTGCCTTTACTCACAAAACAAGACCAATAAATCTTTGTGCTGAATTGCTGCCAGGACCTCACATTGTCTTTTGCAGTGATCTCTTTCTGGCTTCTTCTAATGACTGGAGGCTTTTCTTTCCAGGGGTAGCATATGGAGTGGTAGCTTCCCTTGAAAGCCTCTTGCCCTGCACAGACCTAGTCTCCTCTATTGTTAACCTCAGCCTTACTGTGCTGCTGCTGTTCTTCAGAGTAGTCCATGTAATGAAAGAGCACAAGTGCAGCTGAAAGTCAGATTTCCTGAATAATTTTTTGGGTAGGTTTGAAAATCTAACCTTGTTTCTATATGAGTAATAAGGCCAAAAGCCACAAGAATGCCAGTGTCCTCATGCTTTCCTACATCTCTAATTTTCTCTGTGTCTGGGTCGGAATTTGTGTTTGAACTTGCTAGGGCTAAGTGCTTCTCTGAACTTAGTTCTGATTTTGCCCAGCAGTCACTGGCACGTGTTCTGTCTCTTCCAGTGGAAGAGTTCCCTGACAGAGCACAGCTCATTTTTCACAGGTGTCTGCTGTGGCTCTTACTCTGTTTGAAGTGCAGCAGACTTTAGAAGTGTGCCAAGTAGAAAGCTTCAACTGTTATGTTTCTCTCTGGGTGCATATTACTTGTGTGATCATTTGGTCGGATTTTACGGGTGTGTGCTAGATCTCTGTGCCTTCTTAAAAATGTGCGTGTGGCATGGAAAGATTCATGGATATGAGCCCTTGCTAGTTCACAGCCGGTAAATGAGCTAATGATGATACATCTTCCCCTCCCTGCTGCGCTCAGAATTTTTATTAAAAGGCCAGTGTCATTTGTTTTCATCTCTTGCAAATCCTCCCTACATCCTTCCCCATCCTGATAATTTCCCCTGAAAAACATCTACCTCAGTGACCTCCATTTGACTATGAAATTGAAGCACTAATCAGCAGGGCTGGTATCCGTGAGGTTTTCTAAGTGTTGCATAGTACAGACCCCTGTCTAGCTACATTAGCCCTGAAAAGGCAACACTTATGTTTTTAAGCAGTACACCCTCCAGGCATGTATAAATTGTGTAAGGTTAAACATGTTAAAATGAAGCGTTTCCCAGGCTCCAGAGCAGCCAACATGGTATTTTCCTTGTGAAACTTTTAACTATGAATCTTGGTGTCCTCTGGTTCTGCCTGTACTGTGAGCCCTGCCGTGAGCGTCTGCTTTGTGAATGGCACTTCCACATGCCAACAGCATGCAAAGCAGTCCTAAATTCCTATTACAATGCCAAATGCTCAGATATGCATAGCTCCTGTTTCAAGCAGGAGCCAAGGCATGAAGATTGGAGTGTGTGCCTCAGTGGAGAGAGATTTTCTGAGTTTTGGAAGGTGACTTGGACAGGTCATGCTCTTATCTAAAGAAATGGATTTCAGCTGAATTTTGAAAAGGACAAATGTGTGTCTGCATTATGTATTTATTACTTAATGTCAAGAAGTGAATTATGGGTTTGTGTAATAGATGTCCATAAGAGATTCTGGCAGCCTAAGCTAAATGAAAGAGCAGATTTGTGGACTGACATGTCTGTAAAGGAATTATGTTTTGACTTTGTGCAAGATCTGTTAAAATATATTTTTATTCTGTTTTGGTAATAGTACATGACTAATACATTGGATAAGTGCATGCGTGGGTGTACAGAAGCCTGCTGAATGGTGTGTTTTTTAAATAGAAATAGTCCAATTCCTGGCTTTTTTGAGTACTAGTTGTAAAAGTTGGTGATTGGAATTGCCTTGACCTTGCAAGTCACTCTTTGCTCTTCCAGACCCATTGTGTTATAACCTCGGGACCTCATTTTAAATTTCCTAAATGTGGGGTCTTCTTCCATTCACGCTGCAAGATTTTTATTAGCAAAGGAATGTGTGACTGTATTTGGGCAGCAGACAGAAATCCACACTATTTCTTATAAATACTTACGGATGCTCCTGTCCTGCTCACTGCAGGAAGACTTCCTCTCCATCATGGGAAGCCTTTTCCTCTTCCCTTCTCAGAGTCTACCTCAGGGTGATTTTCACAGAATCACAGAATTGTTAGAGTTGGAAGGAACTTCACCTAATCCAACTCTCCTGCTAATGCAGGGTTGCCTGGAGTACATTACACAGGACTGCATCCAGGTGGGTTTGGAATATCTCCAGAGAAGAGGACTCCACAACCTCCCTGGGCAGCCCGTTCCAGTGCTCTGTCACCCCCACTGTAAAGAAGTTTTTCCTCATATTTAAATGCAACTTCCTGTGTTCCAGCTTGTGCCCTTTGCCCCTCACCCTGTCGCTAGGAACCACTGAGATGACTCTGGCTCCGTCCTCCTTGCACCCACCCTTTAGATACTTGTAGCCATTAATAAGGTCTCCCTTCAGCCTTCTCTTCTCCACACTAAATATTCCCAGTTCTCCCAGCCTTTCCTTGTAATAGAGATGTTTCAATCCTTCAATCATCTTTGTTGCCCTCCACTGGACTCTATCTAGTAGTTCCCTGTCTCTCTTGAGTTGGGGAGCCCAGAACTGGACACAGTATTCCAGATGTGGCCTCACCAGGGCAGAGCAGATGGCGAGGATGACCTCTCTCAAGCTACTGGCCACATTTTTCCTAATGCAGCTAACGATTCTATTTGACTTCTTGGCAGCAAGGGCACATTGCTGGCTCATGGATAATTTACTATCTACCAGGACTCCCAGATCCTTCTCCTTGGAACTGCTTCCCAGCAGATCCACTTCAAACCTATACTGCTGCATAGGATTCTTCCCCCCCAGGTGCAGGACCCTACACTTGCCCTTATTGAACCTCATTAGGTTCCTGTCTGCCCAGCTCTCCAGCATGTCCAGGTCATGCTGGACTTTTTGCCTTGATACCTGCCCGTCTTGCCCACAGCACACTCTGGACTGATTAAGGAGAATTTCCTTTTTACCACTGAGCTCCCCCCCTTCCTTGCTTCATCATTACTTCAGTGACATCCAAGTGTCTGGCATGATGATAAATAATCCCTTTCATGCGTCACTAGTTCAGAGGGCTGAAGCTGAATCCTGATGTGTCCCTGGGCTCTCCCTAAGACCAAGTTTCTAGCTGCAAGTCATGCATTTTTTTGAAGTAATTGTATTTTTAGCACATTAAACAGCCCCTCCTTTTTTCTTCCCTTGTCTTCATACTTAATTAGTCATTTGCTAAGTAAATACCATGGTACCTCCCAAATTACCTGCACCATGAGGGAATGCAGTTCTCTGTCTCCCAAATACAATCTGTTTCTTGCTGCACAGGAATGATGGATTTGTCTCACACATAAATTTACTGGGAACATTTTTCCTAACTGTTTAGCTTGGGGCATGTTTATGTTTTTAATGATATCTCACATATTTAGAGGTTTCTCTTTTTTTTAGAGGCTAGCACTGTCTCATTTCTTGAGGAAGGATGCAGTAAAGTTTCTAAGTGTTTCTCCTCATAGCTTTCTTGGTCCTTTGAGGGTACTGTTCTCCCTGTTTGAGCTACCTATTTCTTACATTCCATCAATGTGATATAATTTGGCCCCTTCTTGATACATTCTGATTAACTACCAGTTTCTAAACTTGACAAATAGCGTATTACAGCTTTTAATGTCCTTCATATGTCTTATAGTTTGTGCATATGTATTTAACTCTCAACATCGTTCTGTAAATTTGGCTGGAAGGCAGTGCTCACCATGAGGTAAAGGTAATCAAGTGATTAAACTGTAGTCACACTCTGAACTCCTGATTTAATGAAAAAATCACCTGAATGATAAAGTGTGTAATTATGCTGATTTTTATTACATTTGGGTCACAAATGGATTCTTCCTTGTGTACAGATGACATCAATTAATAACTGTTACAGCTTTCTGTTAAGTCATGGATTTGGCAATGCTTTTATATTAAGTGGGCATAAATTCCTGCTAAATTGTGAAATGAGTCTTTCTGTATTACTACTTCCATCCACACAAATACCTGGAAAGCTCCTTCTTTGTCCTAATGCTAGAAGAGGATTGTACCATGGAAATTTCCTTCTTCTGAGAACTTGTCTTCTTGGAGAATAAGTCTTTTCAGCTTTAAAAACAAATAATTGTCAACTAATTTAGTTTTCCATTTACCTGGAACTATAGATTGATATGGAATATTTATGATGTTCAGGTCTATACTGTTGCAAGAAAACAGCTATAAAGACTGTAGTTCTTTACATATACCCTGAAAATTTGGCAGAGCCGCAAGATGCCAAATTCCCTGGGCTAATCAGAGTGTTTCATTGTTAAAGTGAGTAGGACAATGCTGCCCAGTTTCCATGCTAACACAGATCTGTCTTCTCTACTGAAAAGATGTGGTAGATGGCTAATCTGAGTGTTGAAATGAGTGAGTTCACAAAACTGTTTCTTGGCAAATTCATTACAGGTGAATGAACCTTGCCACCATATGGTAAGAGGTATGAATTGAATGACCAAATAAAAGCCAAAGTGCAGGTGAGGCTAGGAATAGTGTGGAACCATGTTTCTGATGTCTCCTTCCTCTCAGGTGAACATCTTTCCGGTGGAACCATGTTTCTGATGTCTCCTTCCTCTTTCCCCTTGAAATAATTTACACTTTTGAAGAAATTACTATTTCTAGAGGATGTCATGTACACAGAATATGTAAAGAAATAGTATGCATTTATAAATTTTATATGTGTATAAATAAATATATGCAAATTGCATAGTAGTAATTTTCCTCAGAGTCTTCATAAATCTCAGAAGAAACTGCTTTTTTTTCCCTTCAGTGTCATGTTTTGAACTTAACTCCTTCCTCCAATGTGTTGTTATTCTTTGATATTTGATTAATTCTGACTAAATTTTGTTGGCTGAATGATACGCATGGTTCTTATTTCTGCAGAAATGCTAATAAAGGGTGGCATGTCATATTTGGGATTTTTATTGAATTTAATTAATAGCGAAGTGAGTTAATCAGGTAACATTCACCTTGAACGTTTTCCTTTAAAGGGAGATAATTTCTCATCTCTTGCATTTTTGTATTAGCTGGAAAATTTCAAAGTACATTCTGGCAGCTACATTTGAATATCTTTGTAGGGTCTAGTTAAATATTCTGTTTATAAGTGCTGCTGCTTAGTGATCTAATGAGCACAATACCAGTCTCTTGCCACATTCTATCTCTCTGTTTCTTTACAGCCAGGAAATACATCTGGATTCATTCAGCATGTAAAGCTGTTGTCAGTTGGTGTTATTTAATATGATAGGAAATAAAAGAATTTTTTAGAAAGTATTTCAGTGCTTCCAAATCATAATTTTTAAGTTTGAGTCCTTGTATTTTGTACTCTTAAGAGACCTTTCATTTTAGGGCATTCAGTAGAGAATTAGATCAATGATGTAAAATAATGGCAGTGTTTCACATCTATATACTAGTTTATATTGTAGAGTAGTGTGTATGCAAAAGTATTCACTATTTTTCCTTACTGGAATAACTGAATGTGGATTCTATTGGAGTGTTGCCAGCTTCAACTGATTTTCTGTATGAACTATTAGGGCAAAAGAAACTCCCTAAAATAGGTATTCAGAGTATGATGGTATGGATGTAATTCATAAAGCTTCAGGAATGATTTCAAGAAGAAAAAATAAGGCTGTATAAAATTACATTATAAATCTCAAGCCGGGTGGGGAGGAGGGGGAAGGAAGATGTCAGAAGCATAAAGAAATTACCCTGGTCTTCAGGGAAAGAAATGTTAATTCAACACTGAATGTCTTTGAAAACTTCACCCGTTAGTATTCATATACTCCTGACTGTGCCTGGAATATTGCACACTAGAATTGCAGTGAAAGACTATGGTTAAGGTTGCAAAGTCAAAAAACTCAGGATCTAGGAAATAAGTGCTTGTATCTAGACTGTCCACTCTGGTTGCATTATTAGGCACTCTATAATTTGTATATTTATTATTATTAATAGTTGTATTATTTTTGCATGGTATTGCTCATTCAAAGCACAGTTTCTTGAGGACTGTACATTACTTTGTTTTGCTCTTATCATTACTTTATTGTGGTCCAGTTCACTGTTTTTTAACATTCTTGGGGGTCTTCTCTGACAGTATAAATTCCATTATATTTAATCGGGATTCCTTCAGTCCTTTTCACTCCTCTGTGTCTTGCTTTCTTTTCATCAGAACCCTAAATGGCTGTGGAAGTTAGGGTTAGGATTCAGCCCCAGACCGAAGCCTTTCAAGCATGCTTGATGTCAGGGGTTTCTGAGTATGAACCTGCATGTGGTCACCTGCAGGGATCACAGGGTCATTTCATATGTTCCAGCATTGCCTACCCAGTCTCCTGCTAGAACTGCAGAGGAATATTGGACCGTGCATAAGTCTGTCATATCTGTAAGTCTCTTGAGAATATTTCAGATATGTTGGGGAACCTTAAATGGCACTCGATGTCAATGTGGAGGGAACTGCTTTTTTTAGGCGTTCATTGAGCATGGGGGGAGTGGAGGTTTTTTGGCTTACAGGGAGACACCTGTATTTAGGAATCTGAATCTGGACTTGAACTTCATCCTTGCTGTTATTAACATGTTGTAGGTGGGGACCAGAGGCCCCCAAAAATTAAGACAGAACATATACAGAAACTCTGAAAGTACAGCAATCCATATTTCAAAGCACATCAGAAAGTTGCAGAAATTTCTGGGTTGGGAGAGAGGTCCTCTAGCCCAAGCAGACACCAGTTGTCTAGAAATTACATGTTGTGTCTCATCTAGTCTCTTGAGCTTCTGGTGGAATGTGCTCCTCCAAAATGCTGTGGGTGATTTGCCCTCTGGAAATGGCTCTCTCTCTCTCTCCGCTGGCTGCAAAGTAGGTCTGTCAGACCAGATTGGACTAGACAGCAAATTTTTAGTTGTATAAGAGCAGTTGGAGAGAAATTGAACCCTTCAATCAAACATAAACTGACTCCCAGAATTGCAGAAAATGACACCAATTTTGTTGCTTAGCATCTGTCTTTTTCATTAGAAAACCAGGTCCAGGAACCTTTTGAGGAGTGTCATCCAGAAATTTCTTAGCATTCTGGATATGGGTGTTGAGATTTAGGGACGATGCATATCTGTTGATCAGCCCTGAGTTATCAAGTCAACTGTTTCTCCTCCCAGGTCCATGTTTAGGTCCAGTGGACTTCCCTGTTCTGCTCCTGCTGCCACCTGATTTGAGTGGACCTCATCTCTTCTTCACTGTATTCTCTTCTTGCATTTAGATGCATTATGGGCTCTTGTTTTTTTGCAAGTCTTGGCAAAACATGGCAACATTTTACATTTCTGAGATTGTGGGAAAAGAAAAAATTATAATTTCATAGAATCATCAAGATTGGAAAAGACCTTCAAGATCACCAAGTCCAACCATCCACCTTACAACCCCTAACCACTAAACCATCTCCCAAAACATCACATACACATATGCTGGTAACTAGGGAGAAGAGTCTAACACCCACCTCAGGTAGTGGTAGAGAGCAAAGAGTTCTCCCCTCTGCCTCCTCTTCTCCAGGCTGAACAGCCCCAGCTCCCTCAGCCTCTTCTCATAAGACCTGTTCTCCAGACCCCTCATCAGCCTAGTTCCCTTCTCTGCACCCTTTCCAGCACCTCGATGTCCTTGCTATACTGTGATGCCCCAAACTGCACACAGTGCTTGAGGTGCTGCCTCACCAAGGCTGAGTACAGGGCCAGGATGGTGTTGGCCTTCTTGGCCACTTGGGCACACTACTGGCTCATGTTCAGCTGTCAGTCAGCACCCCCAGGTCCCTCTCTGCTGGGCAGCTCTCCAGCCACTCCTCCCCAAGCCTGTAGCACTGCCGCAGGTTGTTGTGGCACATCCAAGCCCTGAGCAGCCAGCTTCTCTAGGAGAATGCTGTGGGAAACCTTGTCAAAGGCCTTGACAACATCCACAGGCCTTTCCTTGTCCAATAAGCAGGTCACCCTGTCATAGAAGGAGATGAGGTTAGTCAAACAGGACCTGTCCTTCATGAACCCGTGATGCCTGGGCCTGATCACCAGGTTGTTCTGCATGTATCAGTACTCAGAATTTCAGCATAGGTGAGTTTGATGATAACATATAGGGAATTTTACTCTTTTTTTTTTTTTTTTTTTCCCCAGGAATTTCAGTAATTTTGCTGGAAAAAAAAAAAAAGCTTTATAATTTTATCTCCTTTGAGTGGAAAAAAGGGAGTAATTTCTCACTCCTTCTCTTTCAACTAGAATCATGTCTGATTTTCATGAGCTAGGAAGAGGCACTTTTATTCCAGCTGATTTCAAGATAAGGTCTTGCATTTTTTTCCCTAGCAGATTTGAGGTTAAGACCCTAATTTAAATGCATTCAAAGTTGCAGTATGTTATTTCCTTTTAATTTGAAAGGAAGATAGATTTAAAAGCAGAGCTTGTAGAACGGCTCAGATATGTTCTGTAAATTGTTTGTATAAATTATATGAGAACAAATAGCAGAAAGCTTTAACTCTTCCCTTCTAATTTTCCTTGGATTTGAACTTGTTTATTCAGAAGTTAGAGAGTATCATTTGTGGCATTTACATTATACTGAACATCAACTGCTCTCTGTTTTCATTATTTTTCATTCTGTGAGGTTCCTGGGTTCCTGTATTTCAGTGGTGTTGGACAGTCAGGGTGGACAGATAATCAGAGAATCATTTATCCTGGAGTTTTTTTTGTTTTCTGTCTCTACCTCCATCTTTTGCAGCTTGCCTTATTTTCTCCATCTGGTATTTATAGTAGTTTTAGCAATTTCAAATTTGTTTTCCTCTTACATTCCCTCAATAAATAGAAGTAAATAAAGAAGAACCAAATGCTGAAGCTCTCTGCTTTAGAAGTTTGATGGAGGTACCTGCATTCATGGAGTAGGTTACCTCCTTGCATGCCAGGTATTGATCTTGCATTGTAGGATTACTTCTGGCAGCATTTTCCAAGCAGAAATTTGAATAAATGTGTAAGAGCTTATGTCGTTGTTTGTGGAAACAGACTTTTTCATTTATAGCTCCTAGCTGGTAATGTTGCCATCTGATACTAGCTTGGTAACTTGCAGGAAGTGATTTTAAGGTATCTTGTATTTTAAAAGGATTTTTTTTAAGGCCATGAAGTTTTATCATTATTAATGTTAACAGTTTCGGACGGGATATTGGATCTTGTGCTTCACAGCTTCATACAACAATTTCTCAGTTATCTTCTGTCGTGGCCTTATGTTACTTTAACAATAAACTAAACATCAAATTAGATTGAATTCTGGATGACTTGTAACCCCATTTGTCATGGACATAACACTAGTTGTTGTTCCTAGGCTATGGGTTGGACCAGTGTGGGATTTCTGCTGTCCAGGTGCAGTCTTTCAAAAGAAGAGATTATTCCATGTGTACCTATAGGGACCTGCTGATGTAATCCTTGAAGAAGGCTAGTAAACTGGAGGTATCTTGGGTCTATTCCTGTTGGATGAAAACATGGTGATTTTTAATTTTGTACATTTTGTTTACTCGCTTTTGGGTTTTTATTGTTGTGGTTGAAGGTTTAAGTGTTTAAAATTGTGTGTGAAAAATTACAGTTGTTGTTTTGGAAATTAAAATCCAGAGGATATGCTCTGTATTTCATTAGGAGGGCATATTGCCCATGTTGGTAGGTGTCAGTGCCAAGAGTTTGGTGAGCTCCTCCTATTCGAAGCACAGTGTTTTGTACCAGCACTGCCTGTGAATGACAGAGTAGCAAATGTGACTGCTAAAGTTTCCCCTTCCCTTGTGAATTATTGGCCATGTGAACACAGAAACGACAGAAACAATTTCACTAAAAATGAATAAAATCTTGTGTTTTTTGTTTAGATTACCCAATAAATTTAATTCTGTTTCTAAGAGAAACTAGCACTGTCCATTAAGGTAAACAATTTCACAGTCCATTTGGCATCGTGCAATGAAAGGCTGAGTTTCAGAGATTGCTCAGGTACATCCTATTAGAAAAGGGAGGAAGCTCTGATAGTTTTTCATTATATGTTTATCTGTCTTCTGAAGTTTCTAGAAATGGAAAACCAAGCAGCTTACAGGAATATTGGTAGTCTTCATTTAATTTTGTCCCAAATGTGTAGCAGTTAGGAGCCACAGATGTGTCTTCTTGATAGGAACTAGTTTCACCCAAGGGTATCTTTGTTATTGGGAAGGCTCTTTCTTCTTGAATTAATCTAAAAAGCCCAAACTGAATTTTATCACAAACGAAGAATCCAGCAAATTTGGGAAAAAGATAAAATCAACTATTTCCATTCAGGTTTTAAGTTTTATATATTGTCATTAAAGTTACATTTTAAGCTGAACTTTTGCAATGAACTGAGAAACTGAATTTTTCATTCTGAACTTGTGAAGTAGAAAATTATTATTATTTTAAAATTTTTAATGTCAGAATTCTGAATTCATTGAATTAGTTGCAGTTTTAGTAGAAAGAAAAAAAGAAGGAAGAGAGATACAAAAAGAGAAAAATATATGTGCAACTGCAAAATATTTTTGGAGTAAAACTCTAAACTATTTCTGGTTTCTCCTCTGCGTACAGTTTCCTAAAGTAAATATGAAATATTCTGTGGAGAGCGAAGAGCTGCATTGTTAAGAGGAGAGTCTTAAAATGTTTCACACTGCCACCTCTTAGGTTAGCAGCAACAGTATTCACAGCATTTTAATGTTGTAAGTCAAAAACTTGTGTTTTGGAGGCACACGCAGGGGGCCTCTTTCTGCAGGAATTATTATGGGAACTGAAATTATTACCTTACAATAGACTGCCTAATCTTTAAACAGCTAAAATAAGGTGATTTCCATCCCTGCTGTTCAAGTTCAACTGTAAAAATCCTGCTCTTTCATATACCTTTTAATCACAGTGTTAGTCAAAGAGGAGGCTGAAGTACTGCATTTGTGGTTGTTAATATAGACGAATCTTTTCTTTTTTTCCTCCTCTTTCAAGTTGAGTGTGAAGCAGTTATTCTGAAAGCTGTGTAAGTAATAGCCAAAAATTAACTGTCTTAACCCATTCTCTTCTTCTCTGCCTACGTCTTCTGTGGAGCTCTTTTTCTATTCCTTATTTCAGGAGACTCCTAGGTTTTGTGTTTCTGTGTGATAGACCCATGCTAGAGGTTTACTTCCTGGTGGCTTGCTGCAGGTCAGTCTTTAGCAAGAATCTGTCCATCCTATGGGAAAAAAAGGTGAATATCCCTGTTTTTTCATCCCAAAACTCCAATGCCTGCTGGTTTACACCCATCTCAGCAGAGGCCAGGGAACATACCTCCATGTCTGCTTGTTGGTTGCATCTCTGTGAAGTTCTTGGTTGAACCAGGCTGGGCCAATGGTCACCCAACAACAGGGAGCTGCTGGGCTATGCCTGGGCACCCACATGTGGATCCCTCTGCAAGATACCAGGGAGCCTCAGGGTGCTGCTCCTGCAGCCCTGCTCGTGGCCACCTGAGGGAGATTTGCTTACTTGACCTTTTAGCTATGGGAAAGGTGATGTAAAGCAAGAGAGACTAGAGGTGTTCCAGCAAGCTATTGGCCCAGATCTGACAGTTTGAAGGCTTGTCAGGAGAGAAACTCAGAAAAAGGTACAAATGTAGGAAAGGTAGAAGAAGAAAGTGTAAACAAACCCAGAAGCTTATATCAATTGTGATGGGATTTGGCTTTGGCTTTAAGACCACCAGAATATTTTTTCAACTCTGAAGTATGGAGTTTTTTTATGGTACATTTTTCAAATCAGCATTTAATCATAGCCAGGAGAAAGGAAATAATCCTGCAGTACGTTGCACTAGTGAAGGCTGTAATAAAGCCATCTCTGGGGAAAAAAAGTGCTGTATTTTACTTCCTGTTATATTTTCTACTGTTTAGTCTCTTCTAGTTCTAAAACACTTACTTCTTGTAGATAATATATAACTTTCCTTGAGAGGCATTCAGACAACAGTCTCAGGCCAGATGCAAGGTGAAGTAATCTTTCTCAAATGGCTGAGGAGTAACAAAAGTCATCATCACTTTCCCTGTTGCTGAATTGCTACACCTGGAGGCAGCTAATTTCACTCTGAAGCTTTGGAACTGATACTGACAATGTGGTTTCACATCCTCTGAGGATGTGAAACCTGGAGGTTTATTGATGGGGGTTTTTTGTGTTTCCCCCCACCCCAGGAATTATTTTGCAGTTGTAGAATTTCAGTTTGCCTTGTTTAGCATGAAGAGTTCCATATTACAGGGTAAAAGAAAATTTGGCCTCTGGGAGCATGTGTTTTTTACCAAGGGAGAGGTGCATGAAGTAGAATGTATGTTTTATTTATTCCTCACCTGGTAAGAATTTATTCTGCCCCATCTTTTGTGTTCCTTATGAAGTACCAGTCCCACAGTAGTTGTCAGTTGGATGCATTACCTAAACTGCTCATACTTGACCCATTGCTTGCAAACACCCCAGAAACCACTTCTATCTGGTGCAGGGTTAAGTGGGATATCAGGCTGCCTGGGGGCATTCAGAAGATGCTGGCCTTGGCCTTGCTTGGCATCTCACAGCCTCTCAATGCCAAGCCTCTCAGAGCAACCTGGGAGGATTTGTGTAATCTTAGGTAGTCATTTGGGCTCTTGCCATAATGAAGAGAGAGAGGCCTCTACAGGACACAGAGCCATTGCTCCTAAGCTGTGTGCCTGAGATGGTTGTTTGGATGGTTTTGAGATGTAGTCATGGGTAAGAAGCATCTTTCCCTTTGAAGATAATTTCTTTTTGAATTTGTTCATTTAAACAGTCTGGTTAATCAGTAAGAAAGGTCACTTCTAGTTCATCTTCCATCACAGCAGGGGACGTTAGGTGAATTTTGTGTTTATCAAATAAAGGCAATCAATACTTGGAGGAAATTATTTCCAGGAAGGCAAGCAGGTTATTAGTTCAGTTGGAATGTTATTCTTTTCAAAGTGAACCCTTAAACAATCCTTAAAGGACCATAGCAATGTGTGTCCTTTCAAGTTGAGATCAGCATTTGTGTTCCTCCCTCACTCCTCCCAGGCACTTGATCCAGCTGACTGCTGAAGTTTGCCTATACTGTTTCCTCCTGCAGTGAAATCTCATCTATATATAGCAACTGAAAATAAACTAATGAACTTGGGTTTTATGCATAAACTCATTGATTTAATAAATAGATGTTATTAAGCATATAAAGGTTAAAGAAAAGTTAGATAAAGATGGCAGCTAATTAATCATGCAGACTGCTATTCCTCCCTGAGCTATATTTGGTGACTGCTTAGCAAGTGAAGGGTGAGCAGATCTGTGCTTGATTATGTTCAGTGAACTCTGTTTTGGCAGGGGAGTGAAAGCAGGTTTGTGTTTGCTTTTTAGAGACAAAAGCAGCATTCCTTTGACATGCAAGTTGTACTCTTTTCCTGCTTACATCCCTGTTTGGAGTAGTTTACCCCGAGTGTGCAATTTACCCCACTGTTTTAAGTGCCTGCAGGATTTGGCCCTGGCAGATTAACATGCATTTACAAACCCAGCTGGCTGTTTGGAAGCTCCCAAAGGAGTACTTGATTGCCAATTACGCTGTTTCTCCTTTCTATCAAATTGCCAAGAAAGAGTAACTCAATTGATTTAAAATGATTTCTATCCCACACAGTCTAAGCTTCGCAAGCAGGTTATTATGCTCAGTTGCATGATGGTGTTTTACTCCCTTGAATTGTGTTTTTGGGATTGCTCATCATGTGCCCAGTTGGACTCCATTTAGTAACTTGCTTGTGCTACATTAGCTGTGTTTCCTATCAGATAATTCTGCTTTCATCTTAGAAAACAATAAAAGTAAAAGTAAACACAACTTATGTTGAGGTACAGGCAGGTAAATTGCAAAGTGATGGTATCACAGAATCACAGAATGGTAGGGGTTGGAAGGGACCTCTGGTCCAGCCTTCCTGCTAAAACAGGATCCCCTAGAGCAGATTACTCAGCAACATGTCCAAGCAGGTTTTGAATGTCTCCAGGGATGGAGACATTTGTTATTATTATACTTACTATAGACATGTTATTATTATATAGACACTTCTAGTATGCATTGATTATTTTGTTTAAATCAAAAGAGAGTTATTGCATTCATAAAGGAGGCAAGTTGTCTGTTTTTTGGTGGTTTTGCTTATCATTTGCAGGAATTATGTTAAACAAAGGCTAATATGGTGGTGAAGGGATGTGCTCAGAGTTAAGCAGTGGTGGGATGGAGGCTGCCCATGGTACCCTGCCTCCCTTGTGCCTTGCATTATCCACAGTTTTGAATTTAAAGGATCGTGCAACCATTTGTGCTGTGAATTTCTTGCCTTATTTGGTTCCATCCTTGAATGGTGCTTGGGTTTTGAATGACTGCTCAGCTTTTTTCTCCTCCATATTCCAAGTGTGTCCTTTATTTAATTGAAGTTTATAGAGCAGAGTATGAATAAAGAATGGCTAACCTCCCAAAAGGCATCTTTCTGTAGACAGTTTTGAGTGTCTGACTAGTCTGAACATGTAGTGCTAAAAAGCACTGGATATGTGCTGGGAAAAGCTGGTGCCAGCTTGGGCTGGTGAGGACCACCATGTCTGGACATGCCAGGGTAGGCAGGAGGTACAGCTTGTGTGGGTGGGAACTGCCATGACGCCATGGGTTCGCAGGACGAATCTATGGCAGAAGAAAAGTTGGGATGCAGTTGCCCATGGAGCCTTCAACTCGGCTTCTGTTCTTCTAACCCACTTTCCTCCTCCTTGCCCACCTTCCAGTTAATGCAGCAAGTGGCACAAGCATTCCCATGGACAACAAGCTCTTGCAACTCTATGCTCCTCACTCACCTGAGAGCAGCCTCATTGCCCTCAGGCAAAGAGATAGTGTGGGGAGAAGAGCTCAGGGCCAAAAGAAGCTGCAAGCTAAATTCTCTTTTCCAGTGCTTGTTTTTGCAATTATGTTGTTTTGGCATGTGATTTCCTTGATTTGGAAAGCAAAATATAAAATAAATACCCTTGTGTAGCACTGATATATGGCAAATTAATTTATTAAGACTGCCTTGTGTGAGGTATGGATATGACCTGCTTTTCCTTTGGACTTTGCAGTTGTGTTCCTTGAAATACTGATATTCAGGGATTTTTCCACTGTAGGCTCTCAGTGACAGCTTATTAGGCACAGTTTTTTTCTACCTGCTGCTGGCACAAGTATTTTTTATTCTAGCCCTCTCTTCTGGCCTGTCTGTCCATGCGAGTGATCTGTACTTTGTAGTATTTAGGCTTCATTCCATCCTCCCCATCCTCCTTGGCAAGATGTTAATTGCTTTGCAGGGTCTTCTCTGTTTGATATTGTAACTGCACCATTTTCCTTCCTTCCTTGGCTTACAGTCTCAGACCCTTTTATTTCCAATGTCCAGAAAACCATGTTTTTGTGGGAGTTCCAGCTTCCTCCTATAGTTACAGTCCCAAATCTCCTCTTCCTACTTCTCAGATTTCATTCCTTGATTTTTCTTCTCAGCATCCTCTTTTTTCTCCCTCACATCCTCAGTTGCAGGTTAAATGTTTTTTCAAAATTTTGTATGCTGTTGGAAACATTTCTTTTTCTTTCTGTCTTGAGAGACTTCCAAGAGCACTGGTGGGCACAGTGCCTGCAACTCACTTCTGGGACAGACAGGTAGCAAAGCCTGGTACAGCCAAGAACGGCAATAGCACGAGACATCCTGTTTTACAGAATAGATCACACCTGGTTTGCAGAGATCTTGCACAATTCATCTCTGAGATTTTAGGAAATGAGCAGGAAGCATTTGTGAGTTACAGGTTTTTTTGCAGACTTGTAATTTGGGAGAGAAAACAGCATTTTGACAGAGGGAAAACTAAAATCCGTCTCAGAGTCCATCTTCCAGAAGACATGGACAGTAGAAATATTCAGCCAACTCTGATTTATTATCAGTCATAATGAATTATATGTTCTGTCTTCAATAAATTTTAAAGGTGTTCACCATGATACAGACAGTCTGGCTTGGGAAATCTCAGCCAGTTTCAGGTTACAGTTTAGACAAATAGTAAGTAAATAATAGAAAACAGTGTTCGTAAAGGCATTTTTGGGCAACTGTAACACCAGATGGTGATACCAATCACAGCTCTATTGAGTATGGGTTTGTGCAAGTGCCTGCATAGCACAACTGGTTATTTTTGATAAAGCATTAAATGCACCTGACAATCAAAAAAATCTTTCCTTGTATAGGACTGCTATGCATAAAGGTTGAAATACCAGCTTGGTTTTGGACAGTTGTTACTCTGGAATATATTAACCTCTGTGATAGTTAACATTTATTCAAGAAGTAGCCTAGAAAAGCAAGCTACAGATCGCTATGGTTGTGTTGGGTGAAGGCACTCTGATTTGGACAAGCTGCAGCCTGGTGTTGGACTGTGCTCTGTGTTTATAGAGCCTGGGTTGCTCAGGCTCCTTTAGCCACCAATTTGCAGTGAAGACGAGGGCAATTTCAGTGATGGGCAGACTTCCTCATACAAGCAATGTGTAAAGCCTTTGGAAATACCATTAAATAAACAAGACACTATTGTACAGTTGACCAGCTAAGTTGGGCTTTAGCCAGTAATCCTGCTTAGTAGGCATTTTACCAGAAGGAATACACTAGTCTAGACACTTTTTGTGATTTTTAACTTTGGTATGCAGTTACTCTGAAATAACAGGCTTTGAAAGGAAAATTGTCTGAAATGGCTAGTTCTTTACTGCTGCAAGTATTAAGGACTTTCAAGTAGAGAAAACATTAAGCACTAAAGGGCTCTTCAATCTAGTGGAGAAAGGCATAGCATGAAGGGGAGGTGTGTGAAAGCTGGGGCAGACAAATTTATATGGAAATCGAAACACGTTTTTAACAGAGTTACAGTCCATTGGAACAAATTATCATTGAAAGTATTGGATTTTCCTCTGTGTTCTCAAATTAAAGCTGACTTGCTGACTCTTCTTTTAGCCCAACAAGCTATGCTTCCATGAAACACAGATTTCTAGGATCTGTGCAGCATCAGCTGGTAGATGTATGCTTACCTGTAATGCACAGATCAATTTAAATTATTTGATGGAGTTTTATGAACTCAAATATTATAAATTTCACAGCAAGTGGTTACCTGTACTTCCCAAGTTATCCGACATGTGCCTTCGCTTAATTTCTAGCTTGCTTCTGTGGGCCTATTGGTACAGAGACACCTTTACTTTGGTTTTACTGGGTTTTGACATTGTCTAGTTGACCTGGAGCCTCACCACGTGTGAGCATAGATGGCATGAGAAGCGTGATGGTGACACACACAGGAGTGAAATAGCCACTCCCCTGTAATGCAGATGCTTCAGGCATCTCTCAGTGACCATATTTTGCACTCTGCCCAGAAACTCCTATATGTATCAGTCTCTAGCCCAAGAGGGCTTCTTCTGCTTCTTGATTAATTGGCTGTTAGATGTGGAAGCCAACCTGAGCTAGTTCCAAGGAACCCCATATTAATCACACCATCATGTAAACCGTATATGGCAAACCTAGTAAGCAGCTACTTTCAAAATCTTTGGGAGACTTTAAAGCATAGGGACAAGGGCCATACTTACATACTTTTGATAGCTAAATAAAGCTTTAGTGGTAAGCATGGAATTCCAGCAGGCAAATGAAATGAAGCATCTGGATTCCCTTATCATATCCCCCCAAAAAGGGGGAGGGGGGAAATAGTGAAGAATGAATGATCCTTGAATCCATGTGTTGCGCAAGGAGCCTTGTGGAGGAACCTAAGAGGAAATGCTTGGGAGGTACCTGTAGATTTAGGCAATACCATGGAGCAGACTTTCAGGATCATGTGCATGCATTTGCCTGACTGCCAAGTTTAAGCTCAATTTAGACAGATAGTCAGGATTGTGTTTCCAATGCCTTTATCCTTCAGGTGCCTCAAAATGTAACGTGGCAGATTGAAACATATGTTGAATGGCAGTTTTATGTCAGGAGCTGTGCCCATTCTGTGCCCTGTGAGAGAGAGCGCTGCAAAGGAAGTAATAACATACATTGGACTAATTGCACCACGTGTCCAAAGGGTACAGGAGGCTGCAGGTAGTCTGGGCATGCTGGGATCTGGCATTGCTGAGTGTTTGTGAGTTGGGCTTTGCAAGGTGCACAGCATTGCGCAACGAAGAAATTATATGCAATTAAAATATGCTTTGTGATTAATTATTTAAATGTAATTAAATTATGCTTAATCGACTGTGTAAGTGCCCGCCCACACTGGAGCTCCGCTGTGGTTTTGCATAATGCACCTCCACACCAGCCTTTCTGGAAAGGCAAATCCACTCATTAAGCAGGTGTTCCCTCACACACTTTGTTCTGGTTTTTCACCAATATTTTGCCCCAGGGGAACCTGATTATTCACTTGCAATTAGAGGAAATCACAGCCTGTTGGGGGTGGGTGGATGTGAGAGCACTTTTCACCTGCCTTAGAAGTTGTTTTTGTTGTTTTTCTTCTCAATTTTATCAGTGAATTAAGCTCTGCGAAGAAGTCTTCAGAAAGCCTGTGCTTAACAGAGGGAATGGACACTGTTCTAGGAGATTTTGTTTTCTTTAGGGTTTCTCACTTCCCCTTCCTCTGACTCAGGCTGTCTTGTTGCTTTTCTCCTTTCCACCAATTCCGTTCCCTTATTGCTTCACCTTTTTAATTTTTCATTCTTTCTGTGTCCCAGCACCACGTTCCTCTTTCATGCTTTGTCAGTTATTAGTCACTTCTACCCATTTCTTATTCCATCCACTGCTGACCTGGTTAGCTCCCCATTCAGTCCTTTTTTTCTGATGGTGTTTTTTTTGTTTGTTTTGTTAGGTTTTTTTATAACCTTCCTGTATCTGTATCTTCAGAGCATCACATAACAAGGAACAGATTGGATTCCTTACTGGGCTCATCAGCAAAGAGCACCATGTTGATGCCAGGTTAAGCTGACATGATACTAGAGAAAGGAGTTGTAAGTAGGAAAATGTGGTTATGAGATTCTTGGCTCTGTCCCATGGGATTTAAAAGTGAAGAGGGGAGGAAAAAAACAGCTCAGTAGCCTGTAGCAGCTCACTTAGAGGAAAAAAAGCAACATGCAGAGCATCAACTGTATTTTTTTTGAGCTGATTCTGAAATGGTTCCTTCAGTCATGCTACTTAGTATCATTGGATTTACACAATAAAAAATAATGTGCTTTCTTCAATTTGTTTTCATTTCCTCTTGTTGAAAGGTCTCTGAGCAGCATGGAGAACAGATACCTTGAGGACTCCATAAGCTGGTTGCACAACAGGTGTTGACACCTTCTCTGGGTGTCACACAGAGTTGATACATGACATTTCAGTTGGCTGCATGCTGTGTATACATGGTATTTTCAGTTTAAAGGAAGTCTAGGAAAGTCATAGACCTGTTGGAGCAGTTCTGCTCTGGTCAGGTCCAGACCACTGGAGGTCATAAAAATGGTCAGAGGGATCGAGTACCTCTCTTATGAAGACAGGCTGAGAGAGTGGGGGAGAGCTCCAGGGAGACCTTATATTTGCCTTCAGTAACTGAAAAAGGTTTCTAAGAAAAACAGGGGCAGATTTTGCAATATGGGCTGTAGTGACAGGACAAAGGGTAATGGTTTTAAAGTAAAGGAAGGTAGATTCAAACGAGATATAAGAATGAAATTATTTACTGTCGGCATGGTGAGACACTGGAACAGGTTGCCCAGTGAGGTTGTAGATGCCCCATTCCTGAAAACATTCAAGGTCAGGTTGGATGGGGCTTTGAGCAACCTGATGTAGTTGAAGCTGTCTGTGATCACTGCAGGGGTGTTGGACTAGATGAATTTTAAAGGTCCTTTCCAACCAAAACAGTTCTATGATCCTATGATAATTAAGGTAGTTTCTAGCTCAGCTTGTGGATGAGCCATCATCGATGCCTATGGCGTTGCAACACCTCTGGCACTTTGACATCTGTCTCCTTTGCCCCGCTCTTGGGTGGAGAACATCCATTACCTGATTTGGGTCAGATTTACATGTTGTGAGCTGTGTGTGGGCAGTGCTCAGCACCTGAGGACTACACCTTGCTGGTCATCTTTGAGCTGCTGTTTGTGGGATGCTGGTCCCCTGGAGGTGATGAACTGCTGTGGAGTGGAGGCTTCAAGCTCAATTTCTTACCCTGGAAATGATACACTGGAAGATTTTTCAGCAAATTTGTAGGTCCAGATCCCCCTGAAAAGTATATAGGCAGTTCCTCCTGATATTGGAGGGAGTTTGGTACAGAATATTCCCATGGATTTGTGCTTCTGTTAGCAAGAAGTTATAAAAGCATTTTTTTACAGAAGTTACGCTGTTGTGAGGTCTTCCATTATGAAGAAGATGAGAGCCCTCTCAGGATAAGAGTACACTTGAGGCATGGTGGTGTTTCCATTGTAGTCAATTGGTTGGGAAAATGAAGTGTCAGCTCCCCTGGGGATTACTCTTGCAAATTTAACCTGTCTCCTGGGGGCAGTGGCTATAGCTTTTCATGGTGGTACCGGTGGATGAGCTTTCAAAATTAACCCTCTCTCATTGCATGGATTGGCAGAAAGAAAAACAGAGCAGCAGATGTCAACAAACACAAGGCTGATTCCAGGCACAGCAGTACACAACTAATGTGCTTTTTTCTGGTAAGTATTCAGCTCTTGAGTCTCTGCGAGTGACAGGCTTGACCACACTGTCCACTGGGATTCTCTGCTGCTAAAAACAGGGTTTGGGCATTTTCCTACTCTGGGATGACATTGCATTGCCAGCAAGGTGGGAAAGGGCATCCACAGTGCTAAATGTTTTAAGACTTACTAATGCTGCTATCAGGATTTGTGAAGAAAATGTTAATCAGGGCTTTTGTTATGAGCAAATTTACTACGACTCATCATCCTGGGAGAAACAGTGGAAGTGCTTAACAACTTGCCAGTTTTCCTGTTCTAGGATAAACTGGGGACAGTGAGAAAGGAATTGATGGAGACTTTGATAGTGAACCTGCTGAAGTTCAACAAGTCCATCCTAAGGCTGCATTGCCCTGTAGCAGATGATATTAGATAGATCAGTGATCACTTAGCAGAAAATTAATACGGACAAACTGCACCATCAAGAAAATATTTTTTCTGTTAAGTTTTCCATTTGTTACATGGAGAAACAAGCAAACTTCTAATGATGAATTATTTGTCTTCTCATCTGCATATTAAAGAGTGAAATTATTCTTGCTCCAGATGAAGTAGAAACATGTTTCTTCTCTTGAAGAGCAAGTGTTGTCTTTGCTGTCTCAGAGAGGAATGCTTGCATAAATCTTTGCTTCATGAAATGCTGCTTCTTTGGACAGTGTGTCTAGCCAGTACTTTCTAAGAATCTGTTTTTCAAATTCCAAGGAATATTCTAAATCTATTCTCTGCATCATGATGATACAGTTATTTATATTTCTCTAACATGAGAAGCTATTAGGCGTCCTAACAAAAATGAGTGGAACCCTTCCTTTCCCTCCCACAGAACCCTCAATCCATATGTTGGCTAGAAAAAGAAATGAATCTGATCATACAGCATGCAAACACATCCTGCACAAAGTGTGCAGTTATGCATCTTATGGCCTTAGTTTTTTTGTAGTCAGACCTTTTTCCCTCCAATCTATGTATAATTAAGAGTTGCAGTCCCCTCATGTTTGCTTTAGGCATTACTGGTGATGCTCTAACTTATTGTTGGATCATCTGGCACAGCTGCTTCCCAACTTTTATAGCTATAATCTTGGGCATTAAGTGGGATGGCCAGAATTTATCCCTGCCCACGTGGAGCAATGTGTGCGTGCAGGGAAATGTTTGCTTGGTAACATTTTTGCTTTTTGGTTTTAAATATATATGCCTGCTCCATGCCTGTATTCCTGGAGGAATTGATTTTGTGTTCTTGGACTGGGCCCTGAGGATGCTCTCACTCTGACATTCATTGATTTAACCCTTATGGTAGATACATCTCTTCTGCTGGAGGGCCAAAAGCAGGACTGAAGAGAAGCATCTATGTTGGGTTCCTCCTTTTACAATCGTGCTTTATGAGGACCGAGAAAGAGGACACATTTTTCTCTCTTCCTAAGGAAGAGCCTAGGACTTGGAGGCTTCTATGCGTAGCAGGATGCTGTGTGGGAGGTGGGAGGTGCCACTACCCCAGTGCACACAAAATCTTCTGGTCTGAAGGAGGTATGTGTTTGACTGTGGAAAATTGCTTTAAGTCTTGTCCATCAGTTGGACCCCAGTTCTTCCCATGCTTTTGACTGCTTTGATCCGAAGCCTTCAGACCCACAGTGGCAGAAACTCTTGTCCAGAGGATGACCAGAGCCACCATTGGTGGCTTTTAGAAGGATCCTCAAGGCAGTTGTTTTGGGATTTTTGCTTTTCATTATTTTTTTAAAAATACTTTTCCATTTCTTCAGGGAAGGTTTCTAGACAGTGCTGTCTCACAGAGCAGCAAAGAACATGAGCAGCAGGGCAAGTCTGAGCTTTTTTTTGTTTGAGGCTTTTGTTGTTTTCTTTTGTTTTCCAGTGTGGTCCTGTGAGAATTGTTTAAATGCAGTATTTCAGCTTATACTAACTCAGGCCTGTTTATTTCCCATCCCTTAAGGAAGACTGGGTGAAAGGGACATGATCAAATTCACAAAGATTTTGAGTTAAAAAGAGATAAAATAAGGACAGACCTCTAAGTACTGGAGAGGCAGTGTGTACAGTTGATCACAGTGTTTGGGATTGGTGTGGGGTTACCTCCAGAGAAAGGGACACATGATCTCCAGGGTATATAATAAAAGGGGGAAGGTGTTAGCATTTGGCAAAACACTCATCCATGGAAGTTTTTATTGCCATAAACACAAAAAACAGATAAAGGAAACACAGCAACTGCAGCGTAATGTCATCTGCTATTTATTTCTGAAGTCTGAAACAAACGACTATGATCTAATGGAGAAAATTGTTGCTTTGAAAGCCAAAAATAAAAGGAGGTGGTGTGCCCCATTCTGTAGATCATGCCTTTTTGTTTGTGGTAAAAATAGAAATAATCAAATAAATTGGCCAATACTCAGACAATTTCAGACAAAGAGTACCATAAAATAAAGGGGAAAAAATGCCTTGAAGCTGGGGAAATAAAGTTTGGAAAGGCTATGGTATTTAGTGGGAGTTTTAGTCCAAGTAAGTGCCTTATGCTTCATTCTTATCTACATTGAGGGTTTTGTGGTGAGACCACGTTCCTCTCCTACATGATGGTTACAGGAGGTGGTGAGCTGTGGGAGTGAGTGCTTGAGCACCTCCTGGGGGATATGCATGCCACAAAAATAACTACAGTTCCCACAGATTCAGGCAAAAGTACTTCTATATTTAACACCCTGAGATTAGATCAACCCAGGTATTCAATTCGTTTCAGGCAGCATCCCACTGTTTCTGCAATGGCTGATGTGGTGGGACCCAGTGCCAGATGTGTCCTGCAGGTATTTTTTTTTGTTAATTTTGTTCTTCTACTTATGTCTGTTACTAAAAGCTTGAAATTTTGTCTATATGGAGTCAGTCCCCAAATATCACACTGGTAAAGAACTTTTTTTTCCTGTCTCTTAAAACGTTGAGGTCATTTTAGTGATCTCTGCTCATGTTTTGCATCTAACCTTCAGGTTCCTTCACTCTTTGAGCTATACATATGTATAAATAAATTGGATCAAGAGGAATTTTTTTGAAGCAAATCTCATTGTCCCCACTTACTGGGCTTTGGTTCAGGCTGATCTCCATTTTCCTTTTTGGGAAACTGAACTGGGAGGGGTGCACCTGGTCCACTCCAGGACTGTGAGCCTGCAGCCATGGGAGCAGGCTGGATCATGTCCCCCTGGCTTTGGGCTCCTCAGTACCCATTACTTTGCTGTATAGACCCTCTCTGATTGCATCATACTGCTGCTCACATAGGCATGGGCTTATTCTGTCTGATAAAGTCATTGAATTTAAGACCTGGAAGGACCATTATTCATCTTTCTGAATAATGGAGGCAATATATTACTCAGTGATTCTTTCAGCTTTGTGCTAGCACACACAGCTTAGACAGTTTTGGTCTAGGAAACAATGGATCAACTTACAGATTCATAGGGTGGATTTTTATTTATTTATTTTTTTTACAGTTACTGTGAATAAAATGTTCGATTCTACTCTGAGTTTGTTGGCATTTTCTTCTTTATTCCCCTTTATCTGTTGTTCTATATCTGCTTTTTTTTTGCACTTTTTCACTTTATCTCCTGCATCTTCTTTGATACTTCACCTTTTTGTTAGGTAAAGAAAAAGATCCTTTATTTTAATATGATACAATGATAATACTACATCTATGAGGATAGTTTCTGCCAATCCAAGATTGAGAGTTATGTTTAATAACATAAAGTCTGCTGTTACAGTGTACTTATGTTTCTGTATGGCATTGGACCTGATGCCACCAGATCTTATGATTCAACTTGTGTAGATGTTACAGCACATACCAGATGGATTAAAAAACTGCTTTGATCACATGTTTGAAACTGTTGTTGCTAGGAGGATATGAGTGAGGAGGTTATTTCTCACTAGATACTTCTGAGAACAGTTCTTGGGCTGATACTGCTCAATATTTTTAATAGTAACCTAGACAATGGTATGAAGTCTTTTCAGATGACATAAAGATAGGTGAGGATGCTAAAAATGAAGAAGTTGTCAGTGTGGGCAAAATGAGCTAATTCCGTTCTCTGATGCAAAAACAAAGAAGCTGAGAACAGATTTTGTCACCAAGAGAAAGTTGCTTAGTGTCTTCATCCCTACCATGCAGAGGTATTGAAGGCTGGCAAATTTGTGATTCTCCTAGTGAAAGCATGGCAAGATCCAGTGACTGAAAGGTGATACTTTGAAAGGTCTTGCTTTGAAATAGCATTGCTGCTGACTAGTAAGACTATGTAAGTAGTTGCAAAGGATGGTGATGGACCAGTGGCTTGGAGACTTAAAAAAGAATTAATTATTTCTGAAAAAGAAAAGCATATCTGTATTACTTGTCAGTTGTGCTTCATGCTTTTGACCTTGAAATCTAGAACTCATATATTCATCTTCTTATTGTGGCCCTTGATAGCTCTTTAGGAGAGTGAAAATTACTTGAGTAGCTGTCAACATTTGATTCAGAGTCAACAACAATGCTCTTGATCCCCTCTCCCTCCCACCAAGGTAGAGCAGGAGGGTGATTAGAAGAGAGAGACTTTGCTGGATTGATAAACTGCACAGCTTTAATAAAACACTAATGTAAAAGAAAATATATACAAATATGTCCAGGTATGTGCAAAAGCCTATTGTGTTCCCCTACTCCCTGCAGCTCCCGCAGCTTCTCCTGAGCTGGGAACAGTCCTGAAAAATCCTGGAGCTGCTGGAGAGAGCACAGAGTGATGAGGGTCAGGAGAGCTCGAGCCTGGGGGTTGGTGATGATGGATGGAGTCCTCCCTGGACGCCAGCCATGGATGGAAGAGAAAGGAAGAAGAAGCAGGAAGTTGTCTTCTGTGATCTCTGACCTTCCTCTGAGCTTACGTAGATATATGGAATGGAATATCTCTGGCCAGTTTTGCTGTCTGTCTAACTCAGCCTCCTACGGGGGAGTCATAGGTCTCCCCATAGTGTCTGAGCTGGCAGAGTAAAGGTGTGACCTTGGAGTCCCAGCAGTAACAAAAACATTCTGGCTGTTATCAGCCCAAGCTGGAACACTTTGCTACTAGTTAAAAGAAAGCTTACTGAAGGAAAAAAAGTCAGTAGAAGGAAAATAGCTTCATCCTGGCTCAAACCAGGACAGTAGCCTTCAGAAAATGTTTAATACTTTAGGCTCTCAGTGCTGCTGATAAATAAAACCAGTTCTGTGTTTCTCCTCTCAAACTTGTTGTCCACCAGGGTCAGAATGGATGAATCGCCACTTTCTTTCTCAATTTATAATTACCAGGGGATGTGCTAAATCTCTTTGTCTATTGTTGTTGCTTTTTTTCTTTGTTTGTTTGGTTTTTTTTTTGTTTTCTGTTCCCTGGGAAGAGAGGGACTTAATCTGGAGGTAAGAGACCAAACATGATAAACAAATGCATGGTCCTATGTATTTGGCCAGGGAGGCCTATTTCTGTGGTCAGGATCACAGCAATGGTTCTTGGAAGGGGGGAGATTTTTTTTCCCTGGTGTGATTGACAAAGAAATTGGAAACATTTACTCTCTGCAGTGGGGCTCATCTGTCATCTGGGATAGTAATTTTTGCCATATCTACCCACATAATTTCAGTGCCATGTCTCTAGTAAGATCTGTGAGTGCTAAGGCTTTTTTTTTTTCTTTCAGCCTCAGGCATCTTGAGAGCAGTTCACCTTAAGCTCAGTGTGTGAAAGGTGTTACACCTAGAAGCACCTGTCGCTACCTGCAGACCTGGGAGGGTGGAGAGGTGAATTCCACCCAAACGTGGGATTTTCTCTTGGTGAACTATAATAAAATTCATAAGCATTGAGCTTACATACGTATGTGTTATGGATGTCCATGTTTTGGTCCTGTGAATCTATGGAGACTCCAGAAGAAGCCTTGTTTTGCTTCAGCTTATGAGCTTTACACATCAGCAGTGAGAAACTTGGAAAGTTTCACTTGGAAAAGACGTTCTCTGTGAACTGTTTTTTCCGAAATAGTCAGTTTGACTGCAGGGACCAGTTATGGACCTCAAGAAACTGTGACACAGGAGGATGGAATTAGAAGATGGTTGTGGAACAGTTCACGTGGAGAAGGTTATCTCTACAACCTTTAAAGGCTAGAAGCTTAGTTTTTATTTTTAAATGAAAGCTTAAATTCTGCAGATTACTTTGATAAGGCAGCACATGGATTTTTCATCTCCTGTTTGTTATTACTGTGAGGTCGGCAAAGGGTTCTGCATTAAGGATATTGGAGTCAAAACACAAGAAGAAAAAAAGTGTAAAGTCTTCAGAGACCCAGAGCTACAAAGGGAAGAAAGCCAGTTGTTTTAGGATCAGCACATCAAAGCAGTTTAGGAAGAAAGTATCTGTTTGTGTTCCCACTGTATTTCCTCTTTGCCACTACCACCCCTGCAGCACGTTCTTGACCTCAGCAGTAAATTACTACAGTAAACACTTTTGTTTTTATTTATTTTTTATTTCCAGGAATGAAAAAAAAAAAAAGTGTCAGGGAGAGGGATGGGCAGACAAGCAGAGAAAGCAATATTTGTCTCCCCTTGCAGGGGGAGCAAAGCAATCTATAATTATGACTTATTTAGTTTTGATGTGCAGCACACTGAGCTGCCCTTGGAGCTGCATTTCCTTCTGTCGTGGATTGGGCACTCAGATGTAGCTACTGTAATAACTGCAGCTGTGCAGGTGTTTGCAAAATCCCTTTAAAATAGCAAAGTGACTTGTGTGTTGGTGGGTTTGATGTTTGTTTTTTTCTATTTTCCTCCACATGGAGATGATATTATTGTGTGGTTTGAAGTCTAACAAGAAGTTACTTTGATGTTCTCTCTTTCTCCCTTCCTCTTCACGCTGGAAATATAAGATAACTTCTCCCCACTGAGCCTGCCTGGAGAAAACTCAGGTTGGGAGGGAGGGAGAGGTTGTCCACTGCTCGCCTGTGTCTTTCCACATCCCACTACTCCATATTTGGAGCTGGAATTTCTTCTTCACAAAAGTGACTCCTGAGCTGGTTTATTAATCCTAACTGCACTTTAATTTTTCCCTTTTATTTGGTTAAAAGGAACAGGCAACTTAAATACAGATAATTAAAATTCACATGGTATTCTTGTACAAAGCACTGTTAGTGTTTTAGTGCTTTTTTTCTTCCTGAGATTAAATCAGTAGAGGATGGTCAGTGAATTTTGGCTGCATTTGTGTGTGTGTTGGCTACTGTTCAGAAACCCTCTTTGACTGCCTGTAATTCTGCTCCTCTCCAGTCTATCTTTTGAGAAAGGTATTTGCTTTTAATGATTCTTGCCTTGTGGTGGTGCTGGCAGCTGAGATGCCATCCCCTCCCTGAATGACAGCTCTGCTCCCAGTATCTGCTGCAGAGATTAATATGAGCAGTTGCCTCTGAAACATTTTAATCTCCCTTTTGGTTGTAATGAAAAATGAGTAATCAAACTCTGTAAATCATCACCAGCAGACAGTAAACATTGCTCAGAAGTGTTCAACACAAGGCACAGATTGCACCTCAACCTTAAATCATCACTGACTGCAGCAGGACCCTAGCAAGGTTGTCACTTGGTAAGCCAGCTTCTTGGAAAGGTGCCCTGTGGACAATGCTGCGGGGTGGCTTGTACTCCCATCCAGCCCAGCTTCATTGACGCTTCATTTCCATTTTGCATCAGGTTTTGGCTGTGGCTGGGAGGGTGGCCCCTCACCACACGTGGGACAGGAGGGCCATGGCAAGCTTGCATGGGACCTGCTGCAGGTCTTGCTACATAGGTTGCCTGTTCTTGGTGTGGAGTGAGAAAAAGGTATGTAGTCTTTGCAAATGGAGACTTGTGTTGGTCAAGCACCTCCATTGTCTTTAATGGCTCTTTTTCTACAAGTGTGCTGGGATTTGAGCTGAAGTGCATGTACTGCGTGATAACCATCAAAATTACTGGCTGTGGAAGTTTGTTCGTGAAAACTGATTTGGTTTCCTGAAAGAATAATTTGTCTGCCTTATTTTTACATGGCAATTACAAGACTTCATAACAACATTAGAAAAAAATAATGGAAAAGAATGATTTTCATTCCTAAAAATGACCTTTCCCCATTTTTGCCCAGCAATCAGGCACTTGTCAGATGATGCCAGTAACTGAAATTCCTGAAGTGCATTTTCTGCTGACCTGTTAAAAGCCCTGAAGCAGATGCCTGTACCCCAGTCATAGTGCTCAGGCACCATGTACAGCTGGACTTTATTATATTGTGTGAATGTTCTGTCTTGGTAAATGAAACAACCCAAAATCTCTGAAATTGCTGCCAGTACATGAACATCACTATTTTTGACATAACAGAAAGTTGGAACAATAGGGGAAGAGGCCACATGTTACAATATAAACACAACTTCATTAAATAAAGCCCTTCATTTTTAATGCAAGCAGGGGGATGTCACTGAGGGTGTCACCTGGACCTCACTAGCCAGGGTATGTCTGGGCTGCTTGAAGCAGCCACCATCTGTGCAGGAGAGATTGCAGGTCCACAGGAGATGGATGGGGTTAGTCCAGGAGGGCACTGGAGTATGCACCTGAGAAAGAAAACCATAGACAAGCTCATGTCGAAACCTGCTGGAAACAGAGCAAAAACTCACGCTGAATTCAGCAGCCTTTGACTGCAGAGCTGGTTTGCTGGGTTTTCTTTGGTTTTCCTTTTTTGATTGTCCTTGTATTTGAATCAAATTGCAAGTCCAAAAGAAACGAACATGTTAGCAAGGCTGTACTAGTGCATAGTTTTCCTCTATCTTCCTGATTCTGTGCAGCTCCTGAGAATTAAAAGACGATAAGGGACTGGCAGGTCCCTCATGTCATGCAGGTCCGGACCCGAGGTCAGTGGAGGCAGCAACATTGCTGGGAGAGCTGAAAATAGTACTTGACTTCATGTGCTTCTATGTGGTGAGGTTAGTCTATATATCCTAGGCCTTCAAATAATTTTCATGTATTCAATCCCATTTAAAATAATTGAAAGGGCTGTTACTAATCTGTTAGAATGAGGTACTGTTTTGCTTTTGCTTTTTTTTTTTTTTTGGTGTGTGTGTATTGTTGCTTTTTATTTGGGTGTAATTCATATTTTCAGGTTTTGCGAATTTGAGGTGAACATTTGCTAATTTTTGCTGGATGTATCACCAAGTATATCAGAGAGATGAACATTAAGTAAATAAAGAATTATTAGTAGTGTTGTTATCACTGTCCTCAACATTTTTTGTAATGCTAAATATGCAGCAATTTAAGGATATGGACAACTGGTTATCTGGCTGTGGATGACTACAGATTTCAAAATACATCTTATTTGCTAGGACACATCTGTATTGAATTGAAACAGTTCAGATAAATATCCTGCCAAATATTTTAAGTGGGTTACATGCTGACTTTAAAAATATCTATTGTATGTAAATTGCATGTTTATATTTTTGTAATTACACTTCTAACAAAATGTAACAAAACATTTATCTCAGAAAAATTCCACTCCTAGCCAGCAATTTATAATCTGTTGCAGGATTTTTGCAATAAATCTGAAGAAATAAAAACAATAAGAGAACAAATATAGTAACAGTATAATATCCTGTCCTGAGGGAAAATAATTTAGGAAACATGGAATATAAAACATAATTGCATGCATATGGCTTTATACATTCTCTATCTGTGAATAACAACAAACCCCCATAATTTAAAAGATTAAAAACTAAGATTCCAGATTGATACTTTTGTTCTTGTTTTAAATAAAAAAGAATCATATTTTACACTGTCACAAGCTCCAGTTGTAAAAAATTTTTGCAGAAATATGCAAAAATAAATACTGTGCATGGGGGACCTGTCTTCTGAGGGTTGGGCTGTGGTTGTGAGGAGAGAATGGAGGAGCCCTTCAGTTTGCAGTTGTGATGCCAGGAAGAAAATTTTTACAATGAGAACAGTAAATCCCTAGGACAACCTCCCCAGAGTCCCCACCACTGGAGTTTTTCAAGTTGTGATTGGACAGGGTGCCAGATACTCTCCTCTAGGCTGCCTTTTCCGTAAAATGTTGGACCAGGTGATCTTTGGAGGTCCCTTCCAACCTACTGTATTCTATGGTTCTGTGATTCTAACATCAACTGAAATATGTATATCAGCCTCTTTCAATAGTCCTCCTTACTGCTCAGAAAGAATTCTTGCCACTTACTGTGGAATCCTTAAAGTAACAGAGTGTTTATGCAACTGGTTGACTATGCCATTGATTATTTGGAAGCAGTGGTACCTGAGCCATAATCAAGGTCATGGTTGCTTTTCTAAGCCATGCTGGGGACATAGAATGGCAAAGCTGCACAACGTAGCACAAGGTCTCACGAAAAATTTTTTTGTAAAATAATTCCTTGAAATGTTCAGAGTGAGGATGGTAACTTATGTTCCCAGCAACTGAGTCATAAAGGCATCAGCTGAAAAAAGGCATGGAAGTTTAGTGTATCTGAGTGCAGCTTGGGGGGATTTCTTATGTGTGCACAATTTCCTTCTGTTCTTGGATATATATTTAAAAGGAAATTTATATTCAAAAGGAAATGGACACTGCAGCTCACAGAAATTCTCTCCCGTATATGGGCCCATGTCTTAAATGCAGAGCAAACATTTTCAATAGTTCCTCGCAAGAATTTGGCACAGCAGGAAGCCTGCAGGAAAAGAGCAGCTCAGGGCTGTGCTGATGCTACCACCTGTGCCCTGCGAGAGCTGGTTTTGCTGTCACTCCTAGCCTGGGGTTCAAACTAGTAGACAGAAAGATGAAAGACTAATACCTTCAATCATTTCATGGAGCCATTCATTCCTCAGATGGTTTGCTAGCAAATGCTCCTGCTCCTTGATGTTCTGGCAAATTCTGATACACTGTTAAATGGTGAATATCCATTTTCACTTGGTGTTTTTTTCTGTTTGTATTCTAGTGGTGAGAGCACCTACAAACTCAAGGTGCTACCAGCTGTCCTCATGACCTTCAAAACTGCTCCTGTGGTTGCATATTGTGCATATTTAATGAGATATTTCAATTTGGTTAGCAAAGGCAATTTACATGCTTAATTATAACTAGTAGGCTTTGCTGATGAGCCCTGTGAAGGAGCTGAATACAGGAAAAAAAAGGAAAAGAAAAAGAAAAAAAAAAAGAATAAAAAAGTTGAAGAGACACAGTTCTCCAGCAGACACCATGTGATAGCTCTGGGTGCACTCAGTGACCAGAGCCTCCATTCCTCAAGCAGCAAAAGAAATTCTGGGGCAAGTGAAATCAGAAGCCAGCACTTAGAGTAGATAGTCTTAAAATAATACTCTGGAGCAGCAGTTTTCTGAAGGAGAGAGAGATCAAGTCAGTAATACAGCTGGCTTGTTTCTTTCTGAAACTGCCTTTTTTTCATATGGGTACTGATGCGTGCACTGCTGACCACTAGAGCCAAATACAACAAAGATGCACTGGGATCACTGGTCCATACTGCCATTTATTTTTGCTATTGATCGATTCTGGTCATATTCTGAAGGGTGCTGTGTAGGCATCCTTAAGAAGCCATGTAGGATTGAATTAGAGTGGTGTATCTTCTACCCCAAGTGTCTCAAGGCTCTTTGAGCTTCTTTTGTGGTGTACATGGCTGAATTCACCTGGGCTGCTCAACACAGAAACTATAATTCCTGTATTTGAGTATGGTTCTACTTTCACTGAGACCAGAGATCTTAATTAAAATGTATTGTTTTAAAGGAATCATGACACTTGAACTGGTTGCCCAGGGAAGTTGTGGCTGCTCTCTCCCTGGAAGTGTTCAAGACCAGGTTAGATGAGGCTCTGAGCCTTCCTGAGAACCTGGTCTAATGGGAGGTGTCCCAGCCAATGCAGGGGGTTGGATCTGGGTGATCTTTAAGGTCCCTTCAAACCCAAACCACTCTATGATTCTGTGATTGGATTCCTTGAGATCCCTTTGCTTTTGCTATGGAAAAAAAGTGTCTCAAATGTGGGAAGCTTCCAGTCTGCAGAGCCTTCCCAGCAGGTCTGGGCAAGGAGGGTTGGCATGCATGGATCTCCTAGCAGGCAGTGTTTGTAAAAAAAAAACAACAACAAAAACAACGACAAAAAGAAAAAAGAGAGTGGTTCTTGAAACACAAGGGCTTTGGCTTGTCATGAGCAGGGTAATGATAGGCTATCACATCTAGCAGGCACATGTTGCTTTTCCAGCTTGATTCATTTCTATTAGCTCTTTGTGATCATGAGGAGGGAAGTAATTGGCAAGTAGACTAATAGGATGAAAGTGTTACTGCAACTTAATTTCCCAGAGAACAATTTTCCACAAGCTGTATAAACCTCCTTTTTCTTTGGGGGGGAGGGGGGGGAGCAGGGTGGGGAGGAAGGCAAAATTTCCCAGCTGAATTTTGACTGACATAATGATTGCTTCTGTCTTCCTTTCTGAGAGCTTTAACAACCAGTTGATGTAGAGCTGCGTACAGTAAATTATATTTTAAAGGGGAACCTTCACTGGAAAATAGGACCAAACACAAAACAACGTGGAGATATGCACAGCAGGAGTCTGCCAGTTCTGAGCAATCCGTTGTTCCTAGCGGTACTTGGTGCCTGAGCTGCTCTGTATCCTACCTCTGTGTCTGTCTCTCTATGTGCGTATTTGAATGTGGGGACTGGCAAGTGTAGCCAAATTTGGACCTAGAGGACAAATTCAGGAGGTCTCTGTGAATGGCAGGACTTGCAGAGGATGTGACTCCATCTTTGGATTAAAGTGGACTCTGTGTCATTAATATTTTAAATGAGTCTTACGAAATAAAGTAGCAGTTTGTCAAAACCTGTTTTCAGCTCAGGTGGTTTAAATAATGGCAGGACACAACCTCTGCAAACTTCTCACACTGGGATTTGTGCAGGTTGTTTCCCAGGTTATCTGATGCTGGTGAGTTTTCCTTTTTTATCATCTGTGGTTGGTAACTTCAGCCCATAAACAAGCTGCAGATTAACCATCCAGGCTGGAGTGTTTTGCTTTGCATTGGTAGTGCAGAGCTCCCCACTTTGAGGAGCTTTGACTCTATGGTTGCCTTTGCTGCAGAGAGTATTAGGGAGGCTCAGACTTTTGGGTCACTTGTAACACCAAATAGTACCTTCTATGCGGCTCCTCGGTCTTCAGGCATATTTTAAATATTTTTTTTAATTGAAGGGTAAAATTGTGTCATCATCCAAAATGTGGAGTGTATTAAGGTGGGTCGATCATTCATATAATTAACCTATAAGCTTTCTTTGTTTGTTTTGAAGGACATTGATTTTATAATTACCCCAGGGATAGTCACTGAAAACCCTAGAAATTTACAGCTTAATTGAAATCTAAATATTGAAAGCTGTAGGAATGTGTCCTGAGGATGCCTGGTGGCGGGGTCTGCCATTAGTGGCACCCATAAGAAAAAAGGAAATGTTTGCAAAAATAAACCAACCTCCACAACTGAATGTTTTTAAAGTCAGTTTGCTGTGACCTGAGTTCATAACCCGTAAAGTGCCTCAGGCACAGTGTTGTCACTGTTGTCTGATGGCAGAGCTCGGCTCAACTTTGCTTTGGCCTCTTTAGCTCTACAAGGAGATGTATGCAGATTGAAATCACTGAGTGTTTTTAGTGTTTTGAGTATTTACTCTTATCAGGAAGGTTGAGCCCACCCCTGGAAATTAACTGTATTGGGGCCCCTTTCTATACCTCTGGTGAGCAGGACCAAATAGCAGTGCCTGTCCACAGGGAGGCATTTACCCTGTTAAATCCTCAAATGCACAAAGTCTTGAAAAATGCACATGAGACCTCTAAATGCAGGTCTGGTGGTGTCCTCAAGTTCATACCCCCTCTATTTCTAAAGCCATTTATTTCCTTCTCTTTTATCTTGAGGGCATCACGATGGGAGTTTCTGTCTGTGTTTTGGGTAGGTGTTTGCAACCTCTGGTCCTCCCCAGGGAGCAGCTTGGCCTGAACATCTGGATGGGGCTTCTGGGCAACTGGGTGATGCAGGGAACGGGACATTTCTTCTGCTGGAAGGCCCTGAGGCAAGGGTTGACCACTACGTTGAATTCCATTGAAGTGCCAGGCAGGACAGGCTCTGTTCCTCCTCTGCTGCTTCCTGCTTGTCCTTCTTTTCTCCTTCCTCAGGAGCACCATTTGGCATTTGTATATTTCTCAGTTTTCTGCCCATGATTCAAGGGCACAGGGATGTTCAGAACTTGCTAGCATTCCGGAAATTCTGTTTAGGCTCCAAGGCTTATCAATTGCTGACCAAGTTTTGCCATCTCTTACATTTCTTTTGCTCATTGTTTCAAAACTATTTTATTGGAAATCCTACCTGTTTTCTGTCGTACTATATTAATAACCTTTGCAACTTAGCTGTTTTAATTCGTATTTTTTTCCAGTGGTGTTGGCATAAAATCATTTCTGCTTCTGATGTTTTCCAAACCTTGGCTCAGTTCAGGAGTGAAGTTAAAAGCCTCTTGGAAAGTTATGCGCCATGTGGATTGTTTAAGCAGAGGCCAAACTGCAGGAGCGGGGCCTCACATCACCAGGTTTCTTCTGTGTTTGTTTCTCTAAGAGTCTCACAGCCGCTGCAGTGTCAGTCAATATTAAATAATGTCCTACGAGTATTTAAGAAGAGCAGTAATGACTCCACTTCCCCAGACACAGCTGTGCACAGTGAAGAAAACTATAATAATAAGGTTCACTCATTTGGCAAAGCTTGGGGGCTCTAATCTTCATTTTCTTGTTCCTGCTCTGGCAATGTTATTATCTCTTATTTCTTCCCTTAAATGGGAAGAAATCCAAAGACCTGAGTCTCACAGTTGAAAACAGCAGAGAAAGGAGAATAAAGGAAGGGAAAAAATAATGGGATGAAGTCATTTTAGATGGCATTGAGGAACTGGACTATATGGGTCTTTACAAGCTAATCAGTGTGAAGAGTGGTCCGACCAGAATCCTTTCCTCCAGGGTGGATTGACAGACTCAAATGTGGTCTCCATCCAGGCATCAGGGTTTTCCAGAAGTTTGACTCCAGGAGCCAACTCTGATAGCAAGCAGGATCCCAGTTTTGGCTTTACTGCAGGGAAGTTGGCACTACACTGGCTGTAGATGCCCTGTCCCACCACCTTGTGTAGTGTGCAGTAAGGGACCATCTGCTCAGCATCCTCCACCTGAGAGCCTCTGATGCCTTTATGTTGAACAGAAATATTTGCTAAATACCAATGCTGTGGAGTTAGGAGCAAGTTTAAGTGAATTGGGATCCCATCTCCACCTATTCCTTTATAATTGACATGGTATATGAAGGCTCTGGGAGGTTCTCCTGTGCACAGGGATGCAGAGAGGCAGGGGCAATTCAGGAGGCTGCCTGATTGTGGCTTCCAGCAGCATCAGGTCTGGTAAAAGTCTTTTGAAGATCCAGTGGTGGAAAACAGGGAGAGCTTACATAGTTGCTTGGATGTGAATGGCCAGTTGGATTAATCAACCAATGACCTACCTGTGGTGCACAGCCTGCAGGAGGGGGAAGCCTTAGCACATGGAATTGGGGCAACCACAGAAATACATTTGTCTTGCCAGTGACTTTATCTGTGTTTGGGAAGACTGGCGGAGCTGGAAGCTGGCACTCCTGGAGATTGCTTTGCTGCCATTGCGGTGGCAGCTCTTGAATGGGAAACCTGTTTGTGTTGGCATCTGAACAGGTGCCAAACTGTTGCATAGTTTTAAGATGTGACACTGCCATGTGCTGTTTTTCCTGCTGCTGTGCTGTATTTCACGTATCACTGCTTGTCAGCATGCCTAGCATTGGAAAATCACCAAAAAATTACTCGGATGCATTGAAAATAGATTAAAAAAATCCATTGAAAACAGAAAATTTTCTCCTTCAATTAATAAGGTCTAAGACGTGGTCACTATGTAGTGTTTAAAAAGCAGCTATTAACCTTTCTGTCCTTAACACTTATTCTACCTTTTTCTACTCATGAATTTTGCAGTCCAGATGAATATTTGATAAGTGGTTTTAATGAATTATTCCTTTTTCTTTTTGAAGGTGAGGCAAGAAACATAAGTGCTGATGCCCCTAGCTGTATTAAAGAGGTTGTAGATAATTAAGCACTTGCCAAGGCCTGGGCAGTTTGTTGATGTTTTTGTTTCTTTTTAATTTTCTGTTGAATTAATTATGTTCTTTGAAGAGAGCTGTCATTGGGGAAATCAGAGATGTACTGAAGCACACCAGTGTTGTCTGCACTGTCATGTTCAGTGCAAGTCCAGCAGCATTATAGTGAAGCTTATGGGCAAAGATAATTATGCATCTGCCAGATGCATTGACAAATGCTCTGTGCATCTCTATGTTAAATTTGTAAAAAATTGTGTCAGCTGTAGGGATTTCAGGTTGTTTTTAGCTTACCATCCTGTGAGGCGTAGATGCTTTATCCACCATCTGTAATGTAAAAGACAATAATCTGTAACACAAAATCAGTGAAAAAATGTAAGACTGCCATGGTGTGTGGAACTAACCCATGATGTTTTATGAGAAAAGGATGGGATTTGCTTTGCTTAAAGAGTTTACTCTGTTCTGTTAGTTCACTAAATTCCCTGGGTTGCTCTGAAAGCCTCATGCATCCATTGCTTGCAGCATCACTGCTGAAGGATTGGGATTGTGATGCTGAAGCAGCTCAGTACTGTGTTAGGGACAGCAGACACAAGAGAGAGCAAACCCCATTGTCTTGAAAATAGAAAGGGCTGGATTCTGGTCACAATTCCTTTGGAGAACTGAGGAAAATCCTTCTATGGATCTGGGCAGGTTTATTGGTGGTTTTAGTGAGACCAGGCTCTCAGCTGTCCTTGCATTTGCTCCCATGTCATGATTCTTTCTTCCCCAAAGTTATGAGGTGTTTCAAAGTCAAGTCCTCACAAACACTGCTTGTCCTTACTTAGCATCCGTTGCCATGAGTCAAACTATTTGCCGGTGCTTTCCAATGCATTGACAGCACTGCCTGAATTTCTAGTAGATGACTCAGGGTGCAGTTGCAGCCCGCAAAAAATTATTCTTGGCTTGATTAAGGAACTCAGCTTTTTCTTCAGAGCAATTTCCATGAGGCCAGATAAAGGCTGCTCATTGCAAACAGAAAGAGGTTCGAGCACAGTAACCTGCTCCTAGAGGACAATGCTGTTTAAAGCCCTGAGTTAATGAGAAGTCCACAGAACACATTTGATAAGCTTTGTCATCCTTTTGTCTGCAGATCATAGACCCTGCATTTTAATTTACTATACATAATGCTTTCTTAATGAGTTCCAGTGGATAGCCATTGAAACATGGCACTGCAGCTGCCAACATGATTATGAAAACGAGGTGGTTATTTGATTTACGTGATATTCTGTTATGGTAACTAATATTTGCAGACAGGGTACAATAGAGGAAGAAAAACCCCTCCATATAGATTTGAGTATCTCAGAACTAAGGTGCTGAATCAATTTATTTTACATGTACGTGGGCAAACTGCTAATTGAAAACTAATGGAATTATATTTGAATCTTGAAAGTCTTGAAATTCTTGAGAGACTCCTGTTTGCTTTGCAACATGAAGTTCAAGCAAACCCAATAATACTAGAAGGATTTTTAAGTGTAAATGAGCTTATTAATGTAGTACACAGAAGCATGTCACAGAAGAAGTCCCTCATCTCTTCCTCAGTTTCAAAAGAGAAAGGAAAATAACTAAAAATTGGGAATTACAAAATTGTAACACTATGGCTCAAGTGATATGTTGCTGATGGTAAATTTTGTTTTGTAGGAAGTTATTTTCTTGGCCTCCTTTTCTTTTCTAATGCTCGATCCTATGAACAAGCCTTTATCTGGAGCTCTGTGAATGTATGTATGTGTGTGCACGCTGCTGGTCTATCCTGTACATCATTTTATAGCAGCACACTTGTGTCTTCTTATACAGAGGCACTATTTAAAAGATTTATAGGTTTTTCCTATTGTTTTTCCTGTTGTTTTGTCCTTTCTATTGTGATAGGAGCGACGACGTCTTTGTGTGTTAGGCAATAAACAGAGTGAATTACTGTACATATAATTTAAACTGAGCTTCTGTGTAATGAGTGAGCATGTGTGTTCATGGTGGGATGATACTGTGGGACCCAAGTCTAGGAGCAGACTTACATTTTGATGCCTAAAACAAGACACAAGCTGCTGGAAAAAAAAAAACAAATGTGTGAATTAGGAACGAGTTAAATTTTTTATGATGGCAACTTTTGTCATTTTCTAAGACCACTTGGCTTTGCAGTACTGTAATTCTTAGTGTTTATTACTATTATTATTCTCATTGTTATGATTATCATTATTCCTTTATGTGTTTGGAAAGCACTGCAGGACTAGCAGGGGTAAGACCTGTCTGTGGGTTTTTCCATTAATTTCAGTCATTCTGAAGTGGTGAGACTGAAATTTCAGGATTTTAGTCCCGAATGTTGGGACTTTCTTCACCCTTCATTGTCCCAATCTTGTTTGTCTGTCCATCACTGTCTTCCCACTTCAGTTCCCTTTCTTGATCACACATCACGTCATATAACAGATAAAACCTTCACTTCCTCCCTGTGCAGTGACCAGACCTGCTGCAGCCAGAGCAGCTGTTACAGGGACATCTCATCCTGAATCTACAGCTCAGACACCAAGAACATCCTAACAAATAAATCACAAATTCATCTCTACTCATCCCATGAAAACGGAGGTTTTCCTCACCAAATTTTCAAAACAAAGCATTCCATCCAGAAAAAGAGTAGCTGGTTTTGATTTGGCCTAAAATAAAGAGTGATGAAAATTAATTTGCTGTGAGACAGATCTCCAGTATGAAAGTTTAAATACTGAATCTTTTAAGTTTGGCAAAGTGCAGCGGAGCAGAGTCCCACAGCCGAAAGCATGTACAGTAACAGTGAGTAGACTTGAAGTGCACATTCCCCTTCTGTAGTGTGTGTGTGAATGCATATGTCTGTGTGTGCACTGTGTGAGGCTGAGTCATCCAAGACACTGAGACTCCATAAAAACAAGAAATGCATATAAAACTACACCCATCCCTAGATCAAAAGGATGTGTGTGGCACTGTGGGAGCTGCAGCGAGGTGACGGTGATGCTTGTGTTCCTGCAACGGCTGTTGCATGACAGAAGATGGTTGGGGACTGTGGCTTGTGGAGAGGTGACAGAGGTGGAAATGCCAGAGGTGTGAAGGCTTTGAAATGGCAAAAAGAGAAGGTGGAAAGGATTGATTTTTTTGCACCTGCTAAAAGGTGTAGGGACATCAAATGAAATAACCAGGCATGAAGGTTCAGAGCAAACAAACAGGAGCACGTTTTCTCCAGCATCACATGTTGGGGTTGCTCTCCCTGCTGGAGACTGAAATGGGCTCACAAAATGTGTACAGAAAGTCCTGAATGAAAAGCCTTTTGAGAGCTATTACTTACCAAGAAACATTTATTTCTCGTGACTCAAGAACCCTCTAATTTTAGGTTTCCAGAAACTGGTACGGTCTTCCTGGAGACGTCTCCCTGTGCTCATGCCATAGCCTTATGTCTGGCTCCAGGCAGCAGCAACAAGAACTCATGGTTTCGTTCAGTCCAGCCCTCCTTGTGCCTGTTGTTTTGCTGACCTTTTAAATTAGTAATTTCTTTCAGAAGTTTTTGAGGAGACATTGCGTTAATATACCTGTAATTATAATGCCGAACTCTTTAAGACTCTTGTTTGGAAGTAGGTCAATTTACACTTATTTGTCTTAAAGGTTTTTTTTCTGCTTTCTTAGTCGTAGGCTGACTTACCATCTGCCTTTCCTTGGCAAAACAAAGGACTAGAAGATAAAATTTGTAAGATAAAATTGGACTAATATTATAATTTCTCTCACATGAGGTGGGTCACTGGCAATTAGCCGTGACCATGTTTCTGAGTCCTTTTCACAGTCTTTTATGATAGGCTTCAAGCTTGGAAAACCTTTCCTGTAAAAAATCCCAAATAAAAGATTCGTTCTAATCTCAGAGGGTGCTAAGATAACCTTCAACCTCTGTGCGGACAGTAGGGAGCTGCTTGCTATGTAGCAGTTGGATTTTGCACATTTGGGAAATGAGGGGGTGAGCCCAGGCAGGTGTGGGGACGGTGCAGGGACCCTGGGGGATCGCTGAGCAGGTTGGGCTGTCTCCCCTGCTCCTCTGTTACACCACAGTATCAGTGTGACAAAGCAAAATAGTTGCCTGTAGTAGTTGCTGACTTGATACAATGACTGTTAAAATTTTAATGTCTCCATAGTTAAATAATGTACCAGTTTGTAGACAATGTGTTTGTCAATCTGGACACAGTCAAGTTTGCTAATTTCCCTGGTTTTGCAAAGAATATTCAATTAAGAGGTTAAAAGATGCACATCTTCTGCAATGTCCCAGACAGAATCTGCTTTTAGTCCAGCCTGTTGAGTTTCTTTCCCTCCAGCAGCTGCAGACTAAATGAGCAGTGGCACTTCCCCTCCTCTGTGAAGCAAAACCACGTCCTCTGGATTAATGGCTGTGCCCAGCAGCTAGCAATTGCTAGACCCCTTGTTTTATATATTATGTATGTACACAAGAAATCTGTATTTCAATCTGAGTAATCAAAGAAAAGATAAATAAAAATTTAGAAGGTGCTTCTTCCTTTGCTGTTGGTTGTTCCAGGCCTCCTGCCTTAAGTTTTTTCCTACTTCAATGCAAACTGTTCTTGTTACAGTTTTCAGTTGGAATGGTTTCTTTGTTTCATCTGCGTGTGTGTGCTTTTAAAACCTTGCAGATGTTTTTTCCTCACCTCAACATTATAGCTAGCCAGGTTTCTGGTGTTTTTGTTTTGTTTTGGCTGGGATTTTGGCTGAAAAATAAGACCTACAAGAGCAGGAGACTATATCTCAGTCCAAGGAAGAGGGGAAGTGAATCTCTGGAAGCAGATAGTAGAATGAAGAAGTTTTAGTAGTGGAGGGTAAGAAAACAAATGCCACACGCTATTAAGATTTTATTAAATGAGACGCTTGTGTAATTAATAATCATTAATTAATTAATTAATAATTAATTATAATTGTGTAAATACAGCTTTTAAGCTCTATCTGCAGCTTAAAAGGAAGCTGAAATATAAATTTACCTTTGATTTTCATCATCCTTCTCTACTTGTAGTTATTGTTATAGGATGCAACATTAGTTATTTTTTGCTCTTCTCGAAGTCAGCTAAAGCAATTGACAGCAGCCCACTTTTCCTTTACTTTCCCATGCATTCCATAGCTGCTGGATATTGCAGCCTGCCAAGTTGATTGGTGATTAAGAATTAAACAGGATAGTAAAGTTTACATGCACGAGGGCTGATAGCACACAGTGTGTATTGGGCGTATGGGAATGTCTCAGTCTTTTTGGCTCAAGCTGTAATAGCCACTTAAACCCACTTATTTTTTTCTAAACCTGTACTTATATTTTGACTAGTTTTATATTATTTAGATTTTAAAATTTTAAGTTTTGGTTTAGATAATACCTTAATGAAATATTTGAGCTTCAAGTGAGAGCAAAAGGAAAGAAAAGAAAAAAAGTAATCAGTGACTTATAATATGGTCCACAAGATCTTGGGAGAGGTTATCTGTGCCTCCACCTGAGTTAGAAGACGTGGTAAGTTGTGCTGGTTTCATTTGGTGGGTTTTTTGGTAGTGGGAGAAGGGCAACAGGAGTGGCTCCTGTAAGAAGCTGAGAAGCTCCCCCTGCTCCAAACCCAGCCAAGGAGCTCCTAGAGGGACAATAGGTGCACCTCAGCAATTAACGTACTAAAGAACAGCTATAACACCTGAGCAGAGAAGCACTTAAGGGAGAAGAGCTGTGCTGGAGGAGGAGAGCAGTGCTGGTGTTTGGTGAGGAAGAAGGGGAAGAAGGTGTCCAAGCAGAAGTTTCCCTGCAACCCATGGTGAGATGGCAGCTGTCCCCCTGTGCTTGTGGAGGAACATGGTGGAACATTCCCTGAAGGAGCCAGGAGGGGTGAATTTGGCCAGTGAACTCTCATGTGCTGCCAGTGTACTCTGATTGCAAAGCTTTGGAAGCCCCCAGGCCAGGGGAGTTTGTTCCCAAAGCAGCCCGTGACTCTGTGAGAAGCCCAGGCTGGAGCAGCTCTGGACCTGGTGGGAAGGACTCAGGAAGGAGAGGTTCGTGGAGAACTCTCTCCCATGGGAAGGACCCCATGGGGAAGCAGGGAAGGCCTGTAAGGAATCCTTCTTCCTGAGGAGGATGGAGCAGCAAGAACCACCAACCTGTGAACTGACTCTAAACCCCATCCCCCTGTGCCGCTGGGGGGAAGGAGGGAGAGAAACTGCAAACAAAGTGATTTGGTCCCAGGAAGAAGGGAGGGGTGGGGTAACATATACAAGCTCTGCTCTTTGTGTTGTCTGTGTCCTGTGTGTATTTGATTAGTGTGAAATTAAATGATTATTTTTTTCCCCAAGTTGAGTCTGTTTTGCCTGGGACCTTAGTCGGTGAAGAACCCTCCTTGTCCTTTGTCTCCACCCAGGAGCTTTGTCCTCATCCCAGAGAGTGTGTGAGGGGGAGGAGTTGAGCGAGCAGCCATGAAGCTGTTTCTTTGGCATCGTGTTGGGCCCAAACCACGACATAAGTAAACATAAAAATCACTGGAGTTGTGGGAGTGATGGAGACTGCTTTTCAATGAGAAATCTTAAAATTGTAGAGTTCATTCTACTTAGTTTATCAAAACAGAGGGAGTTGTGATTGGTGAACGTGGTAAAAGCCTTCACCCAGAGACAGTGCTGGGTGCTATGGGGATCTTCACAGCAGCAAAGAAAGGGGAAAAAGAAAGGCCTGTAAGAAGGGAGGTTGCAGCCAGATAAGTTCGTTTTCAGAGTGTGAGCCACCACTGGAACAGCCTACACCCCATCTCCCCTTGTCTTCAGGAAAATAAGCCTTAAGGGAAAACATAAGCTGCACAGCCCAATTTCTGAAGTTCAGTCAAAGATCAGATGACTAAAATGATGTTGTCTGTTATATGAGAGGTCAGATTAGGTGATCTAATGATTCTTTTTGACCTTAAAAGTTATTATTATGCACCATTATCCATTTGAGGTATGGGTAGCCCACATCTGTTACACACAGGTCATGGTTATGATACTATTTGGCTAGAGGAAAAAATGACAAAATTAATAAGTTGAATCTAAGTTTTATGTCTTTGTAGCAGATTTCTTTAGGGAAATTTCCTGTGATCTTTTATTTTTAATATAGATACAGGCACTGGCTTTGGTGATTTGTCTTGCTGCCAGATAAAGTTTGTTGAAAGGAGAGTAATGATTAATGGCAAGGACATTTGAAGATTTTTGTGAGATGGGCTTAGATTAATATTTTCATTCTTTGAGTTTTACCATGTAATGCCTGTTGTCATAAGATAAGCTGTGTGTGACTTAATCAGCAGTTGGAGAGAGATTGTTTAGTGACAAATCCAGGTACTACAGGTGGTTGTGTAGATGACTGATTAAATAATGTTATTCGTTCTGTACCAGTGTATTACACAAATACAGTGGCGTTGAGTTCAGTTGCTGTCAGTAGCATGAATTTTTGCAGGGTTTTGTGTATTAGAAGGTAACCACATAGGAAACTGATGACAGAAATAGGAACAATATAGTCGTGGTTTTTGGAGGTAAAAATTAGTTTGGTTTGACACTCTCAAACCTTTAAGGAGAGGTAAGAACTCAGCAGAGCAAAGGAGATGTGACTGGACACATTGAAAGGTGATTCAACTTTGAATAAAGTCATTGAGTCAAAGTAAACTTGAATAGTCTTTGCCTTCTGCAAAGAGATATCTTAAAACATATTCCAAAATTAAAGTTTTATCAACATGCAGATAAAGATTAGAGTATGCTAAAGTAATTTAGGGCTTGGGCACATTACAGGGATATTGTAATTATTCCAAAACAAAGTTAACAAATGCAGCATATCTAGAGTTAAGGTTAACCTTAAAAGAAATCAAACATGTTAAGGAATGGAAATACACAATCAGTTAACCCAAGGAATCTGGGCTGTGTTCTGTACTGAGGTTGCATAATATCTCTGTAATTATGGTGAGTGAATAATAGGGTTTTATTAATTTTAAAGCCCTGGAACAGATTAAATTTGTCTTTTAAATTATGTTTTCCTCTAAAGTTGTGCCTGTAGGGCAAACTTATGGTTAGAATAGGGTCTGAGGACCAGTCCATTTTAAATTGATTTTAGCCCATAAGATGACAAATGACTGGATTTGTGAGTTCTCAAGAAAATACTGTTGAACTTTCACTTGGTAGATGAAGATGTGTTATATCGTATGTAGTTTAGGCTTTGCTTTTAATGTAGGACTCAAACTGTTCTTTACTAGGGAAACTAAGTGTCACTTCTGCAGTGAAAGATGTGTAGAATGTTAACATTTGATGTGGAAAGAGACTCAGGGAAACTGAACCTGACAGAAGCGTTAAGGGCATAATTACCAAGGTGATGGAATGAATCAGGATTTGCCCAAATGTGATATTTCATTGAGTCCAACAATGGAGTCTGAAAGGAAGAGAGAAGTAAGAAGGAAAAGCAGGGTCAGAAACTGGCCAGACAAAATCAGGGATTTGCTTCTGTTCTTAATGGAAAACCAAGGAAAACTGATGCAGAGTAGTGATATGGAATGGTATGGAATAAGGGGTGGAATGTCCTGGTTTGAGCCAGGATGAAGCCACTTCCTTTTACTGTTGTGTTATGTTGTTGTTTTTTTTTGTTCAGTAAGCTCTGGATTGTTAACGCTGGAATGTTGTTGTTACTGCTGGGACTCCAAGGTCATGTCTTTGCCCTGTCGGCTCAGGCACTACTGGGAGATCTATAACCCCCCTGTAGGAGGCTGAGTTAGACAGACAGCAAAACTGGCCAGAGATATTCCATTCCATATATCTATGTAAGCTCAGAGGAAGGTCAGACATCACAGAAGACAGCTTCCTTCCTTCTTCTTCTCTTCTCTTCGTCCATGGCTGGTGTCCAGGGAGGACTCCGTCCATCCATCACCACCAACCCCCAGGCTCGAGCTCTCCTGACCCTCATCACTCTCCGCTTTCTCCAGCAGCTCCAGGATTTCTCGGGACTGTTCTCAGCTCAGGAGATGCTGTGGGAGTTGCTGGCGGTGAGGGAAGGTGGGACGCTTTTGCACATACCTGAATATATTTGTATATAATTGTATATATTTTATTTTATCATTAGTGTTTTATTAAAGCTGTGTAGTTTAGTTTTCAATCCAGCCAAGTCTCTCTCTTTTTCTCTCTCTCCTTCCCTACCTGGGTGGGAGGGGGAGGGGATTGAGAGCATTGTTGTTGAACCTGAGTTGAACTGTGACAGTCTCACACAGGAGTGAGAGGGGGTGGCTAGTGAAGGCAAGGAATCTCTTCTTGAATGTTAGTGGTTGGGTTTTGGGTGTGGGTAAGGGAGCCTGTGTACCTACCACACTGAGAGCAGTTTGTGAGATGGTGCTGGAAGAAGCCATGAGAAACACCTCCTCAGCTGCGATCTAGGGTATATCATTCTGTAAGGAGATTTTCTCATGTTACTGATCTGTAAATCCATGCTCCTGATGGACTCTGAGGTCTGTAAGTTGTCATAGTGGCCCAGATGACTGGGAGATTCATGGATCTGGTGTGGAAAATGCAGGTGCAAAGACATATCCGGAGCCTGACGTGCCAGGGCATATGGAAAGCAAATGTCTCATGGATGGGACTGTTGCTGTTTTCACCGGAGCTGTCGCTGGAAATAAAGCACCTTTCCTTGGGATAAAGGGGGATTTTGGCTTGGTGTAAGGCTGCTTTAGTGGATTTAGAGGCAGCAAGGCACTTCACAACCTTCCTGTAAGAGCAGCAACAGCACAGGACGCTGAGTCCACCATATGTTCATGTTTAATAGCAGTTTATAAGTCTGTGAATTTTGCCTACGGGATGTCTAAAGACTCTGGGGTCATGTAAATTGAAACAATGTAAAGTTTATTGTACATTTAACTTAATTTAAATACCTAAAAACAAGCACAGGGGGATTCTTACCAGTTACAGTTATTGGTTTTAATAAATACTGTTGTAATTGAATGTGATTTAATAAAAACAGTTTATTTCCAGCCTTTTTGGAGTGGGAGTGTGACTCCCTCAGGGGAAGACAACAGAAGGGGGTTAATCAGAATAACTTTTATTTTAACTCTACCAGTATTACTGAGCCACTCTGAGAAGCAGGTGGGCATTTGGTTTCATTCACGCCAACTACAGACTGAGTGTTTCAACTTGGTCATGGTGAAAAGGGCTGCACTGAGGTTGCTGCTCCAGTCTCCAAGTGCCCTGTGGAATGATTCTTGGAAGCAAGGAGGAGGCTGCTTCAGTCATTGACCAATATCGTAGTCTTTTCTGTACTAACTGGTTGAGGACAGCAGTTGACCCTACTGGCTTTGCTAGCTCAGGAGAACCTGCCTACATGGCTGCGAGTCCATGGCTTTGTCTTCTTTCTGTTTTATTCAGGTTAGTGTGATCTTTGATCTGCTGTGATCTGATGTGATCTCATCTAACATGATCTGTTTGTGTTCAAAATCCCATTTTAGTGGCAAGGCTAGCATTAATTTCACTATACCTGGGATTTCACCCTGAGCACCTGAACACCCGCAGAACCACCGTTTCTGTGCAAATCACAGTCAAAGTAATCCCACAGGATTTAAATAGATGCAAAAATTAACATAGTTAAACATTCTCTTCCTGTTATGGATTCCCAGGCAGATTATAAACCTGGAGATACAGAGGCAATTCCCATGTGTTGTTTTTATAGCAAATTCTCTAAAGCTGCCATCAGATTCAGCAAATCTGTATTGCATTACTCTTACCCAGCGAGTTTTATTGAAAACACCTGGGTAAAGCTAACAGTTGTCTGGCACCACTTTGGTCTTCAGCATCTAGAAATGTCCCCTTACTTACAGAGTATTTAGGGATCTGAATAAAGGCTTTCAGCATAGCATCGCTGCTGGGGAAATCAGTTTTTAAGGCATAGCTCAAAGGTCACCAATACATTTTTACTGTTAAACATGCCACCAGATAAGTAAAAGGAGTCTGTGGCACAATATTTGGGATATTATATTTCTTTAGATTTTAAGTTGGAATCTTTATTTCACTTAAATCAGAGCAGTTGTCCCAGAGATGGCTTTCACGTTCCATATTGTCGCATGGTCACTGTATGCCTGTTCCAAGATCACAGCAAGAAATGAGACCCATAAATTTGATGTAAGATGGAAGAGATCTTCTAGTTCAGTGGCTATGGTAAAATTACCTTTTGCTCAGCTTCGGGAAGTGGTGTGTACAGCTTGTAAGTGTAACAGTAATTTCTTGTTTGATGAGGGCTCCAATTACAGTGATTTTATCTTACCATGTTTGATTGTGTAATCTTTAGAAAACCATTTAGACATGCTGAAGCATGAGCACCAGGTGTACAGTACCATGAAATCTGTTATAAAACAGCTGTTAGCAGTGCGTTTGCCAAGTATCTCTAAATAATTGAAAGACCCAGTTAAGAAAATACTTGTTATTTATGCAGTATCACCTTGTTAGAGCTGTGTGTGGTAGCACAGCAGGCGGTGTGTAACCATCTTGCTGAAACTACAGTGAGAAGTTTTACACTCTCATAGATAGGCAACTTCGGTATTGTACGTAATTCCCTGGATCTGGTTTACAGTTTTTCCTGGAGTTGGAGCATCAGTGAAATGGAGGCTGTGAAAGTGATATTTGAGGGCTTCTGAAGCATGTGGTTCTGCCAGCAGAGGTGGCAAGCAATGGTGTAATAATAATATAACCAATAAAATGATAATTGAAACAATGATAATAAATGATAGAATAATGATAGTTATGAGGAGTATGTCTGAGCTACCATGCTGCCATAGCCCATGAGATCTGGGAGGTGCCCCTGTGCCATTGTCCTTCTCTGAGTGCACAAACTCCCTGCCTGCAAAGCTTGTTTAAAAAACAAAACAAAACACAACAAAATTTGATCCAAGATCTGAAAACACTGCAAAACACAAATAGGAGAATATTTGACAATAACTTAATAAATATTGTCCTTTAACAAAGTGCTCGCTACTTAGATGGCCCATGAATGCTATATTGTCCTGGAATGGAAATTATATACAAGATAAAAATGAAGAAACAGGCTCTATTAATGCTGAAGGGACTCTGCATGTTTCCTATCTGGGCCAGCTTTCTTGTATCTTCCTCCCTCAGTGATTCCATGTCAGTTTATATTTAATCAGATTACATAAATGTTAGTCCTTACAACTTTCTCCCTCTCATTTCTCTCCTATCATTTATTATTTAACCCTCTAGCACATTTTTTTGCCTTGCAAGGTGTCATAAAAAATAAAGTTGAGTGGTATAAATATTGCATTATGAAGTTTCTACATTTGTGACCTGTTTTTTGTTTTCCTAGATCACTAAGATACAAATATTAGTTTAAGTTTAGTGTCTTTTTGGTGTAAACTGATATACCTTGTATGCTTAAATTCAACTCTACGCCCAACTTGCATGAAGTTAAATCTCTCTGCTTATAACTATGTTGGTGCCTATGTATTGGTGTGTATTGCAAGCTGCCCTGACTGTTTGTTTGCAGATAAATATTTCCTGTGGCATCAGAAATTCTCCAGAGTGCTGAGATTTGTAATTTAAAAAGAAAAACAAATCATATAGTTAAAAAAAGTAGTTTTACAGAAACCCTCCACTTGGATTAATAGTTTTTGGTGGCAACAAATGTTGTACGTAGCACTTGACTTACATTTTCCATTTCAGTCAGTTAAAAGAATATTAGAAATACAGCGTGAAATGACCTCCATTTCAGTAAAGTTTGCCCAGTTTCTTCCAGGTGTCAGTTTTTAACAAGTTTGATCCCCAAACAGGGGATTCTGTTTTCACAGAATCACAGAATTTTTTGAGTTGGAAGGGACCTTAAAGATCATCTAGTTCCGATTCCCCTGCATGGGCAGGGACACATCCCACTAGAACAGGCTGCTCAGAGCCCCATCCAACCCACCCTTGGAACACCTCCAGGGATGGAGCCCCCACAACCTCTCTGGGCAGCCTGTTCCTGTGTCTCTCCACCCTTACACTGAAGAATTTACACCTGATATCTATCTATCTATCTATCTATCTATCTATCTATCTATCTATCTATCTATCTATCTATCTATCTATCTATCTATCTATCTATCTTATCTATCTGTCTGTCTGTCTATCTATCTATCTATCTATCTATCTATCTATCTATCTATCTATCTATCTATCTATCTATGCTGTTTATATTTATGGTGTTTTCGTAGAATCATGAATCATAGAATGGTTAAGGTTGCAAGGGATTTCAAAGATCATTGGGTTCCAACCTCCCTACACTAGACCAGGCTACACAAAGCCTCATTGAACTTGGCCTTAAACACCTCCAGGGAGGGTTTACTGAGGTATAGAGACTTGATGTAGACTCATTATTTATATCTTTCCACGTTGAATATGGAAATAACTTCTTCCCTCTGCTTCTACAGCAAGGGTGAGGTGACCAGCATCAATAAGAGACAATATCCCTGTGACTGACAGTGAATATGGCTGAGGCAGACTGTGCTGTACAGGAACCTCTGTTATCTAAAGTGCCAGGTAGACTGAACTACATATTTCTAACTGAAAGTGTAAAATGGATTATACTGGAAAAGTGTGGCATGTAAGAGAGGAAGTAGAAAGTAGAGATTACTTTAGGTACTTGGAATGGGTCTTTCATCAGAGCCCTGGAATGAAAATCCAAAGATTTAAAAGGTAGTGTGGATTGAAGCCAATAAGAACAGTTTATCAGTTTTAGTGTGCTTAAATAAATCTTAATGCAGACAGAGAATTTCTAATAAATTAATCTTAAAAAAGAAAAAAAGCCCAGCACTATGGCTCACTTTATGTAAGATAAATAATAGAAGGGAAACATTTCTCCTGATAAGGTGACAAGTATAGAATAATCTTCAAGATACCTTTTTGCACAGTGCTTTGGCTATGCATCCTAAGTATTTATGGAAATCACAGGCAGTGGGATTTCTGTGCTACTTTATTTACAGATTAATGACTTTTGAGTCATCCAAAGAAGACTTAAAGAAGGGTAGAAAATTAATCTCAGTCATTAGGGGACCCCAGGTTTCATCCACGCCATTCATAGAGTGGGTTGGAGTGACCATGGTGGGGTGATTTGCCAGAGAGTATTCTTTCTCAGGAAAGTATCTTAAATGGAGTTAAATAGATAAATAAATAAATGCCCTGGTCCTGTGATCCATTGTGAGATCTCTTTTCACGGGGTAATGTTTCATAGGTCTTTCAAATCTGTATTTTCCCTCAGAAGAATTTCCCAACATGCAGTATATGCACAAGGACCTGGGAGACAGCAGTAGAGGTAGTTTTAAATGTCTCTGTTCACCTGTGTCTTCTTTAGCATTGTTGAATGGGTGGAGCAGTTGAAAAATGAAACTTAAAAAAATATCTCTCTGATAGTTTTCCCCAAAACCTTTGGAAGTGTTGCTCTTGGTATTTGCAGTACCTAACAGTTGAAAGGGGGTAGTTTGTGGCTCAGGGGTACTGCAGTCAGGTGGTTTGCAAACCTAGTAAGAAATTGCAAACTGGGGACACCCAGCCCAAGCTCAGGGTTTTTTCAAGGTTAATGTAGCTCATGGAGGCAAGGGAAGTCTTTTCCTGTCCCTTATCTCAAGCTTCCTTTCTGTATAGTTGTTGGGAGACCACAGTGTGAGTGTTGCAAACTGCTTTTATTTTTTCCATAATTGGAGATGGTTTCCTCTAGAAATCTCCTTTCTCTTTTACAGGTTCTCTTTATCTCATAAATATTTCAGGAGAATCTGTGCAAAAGAAAGGGGCTTTTTAGCTGAAAGCATTCCCTGCTCTTCTGAACAGCGCACCGTCTGATCAGCAATTGTTCAGCACCGCCGTTGCTTAGGGAGCAGATTGCATGCTCAGCATCCTTACAGTTACGGATCATTTCTCTCTGTTCCCCAGAAGCTTGAGGATATCAACTTTTCTGACATAGCTGATTTTTTGACTGCAGCTGAGACGAAGATTTCAAACCCACTTTCTCCACAAGGGTGGCAGAGTGTAGTATTTTCTGGTCATCTTATTTTTGCTGAAATATTCGTATGATAGTGTATGTGTATTCATGTATCTGTGTCTCTAGGGACTGTCTATTAAGGGAGAAAGTGTGGAAGAGCCAAAAAGAAGGACTGAATATCTGGCATAGTTTCTCCTGAGACTTCCTCCTCTTCTATTAACCTTTCCACCACAACCACTTTTGTATTTCTGGTCTTAATTAGAATTTCGAGTGGAGCTATGGAAGGAGCGTATCTATCCCCCAGTTGATTCCTCCATCTGATTTGGCATCCAGAAGTACATTTCTTAGGAATTAATTATAATTGCTTTTGATAGAAAGCCAACTTTTTTCATGTCTTAACTGTTAATTTTTAGCTTGTTTAACATGTGATTAAGTAATGACGATAAGCTTGGATGCAGGCTTTCTGTATGTTTGTGATTTGTGTGGCTGTGTTTTATACTTCAGGCTTGGCGTGGCTAGGTGGCTATGGCATGTTAGTGTTATTTTTTAAACTGAATGGCTAATTTTCAGATAACTCTGTAGCATGCCTCTCCCTAGCAATATTCAGGTTGGAGAAGTACATTGCTGTCATGGGGATATGAGCAACTTGTTTCTCATGGGGTTTCTCCATCCCAGGGATGTTATAACATCCAGTCTTGGGTGAGAGAAAAATGCTGTAGCCTCTGCTTTGTGAACTCATCATGAGGGGCTCCCAGAGTAGTTTTTTGTTTTGCTGCTTTTTTCTATGTAACTTTTTGGTGTGCATGTTATTCCACTTTCCAAAACTAACTCCTTGTGCCGGTAACTAAGTTTTTAATCTTTGTCCTTCTCATGACAGCCAAAGATGTCATTGAGGTTGTCCAAGACAGGTTAAAACATCTTTAGACACCTTATAACTCTGCTGCTGGAATTATTTGTGACTGTCAGGGAAAAGCCTTTACTGGGTGATTTTTTTCTGAAAACCAACTTTGTAAAAAGAGTCTTGTAGCTGTCCAAGCACATTTCTTCATCAAATTCAATGAGCTTACAAGTGAGGAAGTGCTTTTCCTCCTGCCAGCTTTAAAACCCATCCGAGTGCAAATCAATACGTGGATTGTTTTCAACTGAGACAGACAGTTTGACAGAGTCATGATGGTTGTGAGTAAAGAAGGCAAAGGCTTTTCTTTAGCTCAGTGAGTGGAGCTGCATATAGGCAATACCTCCTAGGATCCCCCCTAGCTTTGTCATAAATGGGCAAAAAGTAGATAGAAGATGTCCTGTTAATGTCACATGAGGATTTCTGCTATTAATTAAGGCAATGGGTTTTTTACAAGCACCTTGCAGTGCAACATGAAATATGGGAGTCCCAGAAATGCTGTGTGGGTAAATGCTTTGTGCAGGTATAAATTGGGGTTTATTAGGAGGAGATGCTGCTGGGAGGCAGGCAGTGAAGGTGAAACACTGCTCACCTCCAGAACAACTGTGACAGGCAATTGTTAATTAAAAGCTCCAGCACAATCATGCAGATGCAATTCAGCTGGTGCTTAGAGGGGGGCAGTCAACAAGAGCTGAGAAATCACCATTTTGAGTCCATCTTCTGGGTCCAACGTGATTTCCTTTCAGCTAAGCATAAAGCTATCCTGTTTCTCTCCCAGAAAGCCAAAGGAAGCAACCAAAGGAAGAGCCAGTACATAAAGAAGTACCTTAAATGTGAGTTAAGAGGTGATTATGTTAGGTAGTGTATTTGAAGAGCCATATTCCATGAGACCAAACTCAGAGATGTTTTACCATGCATGGTAGCACGTACACAGAGAGGAATCCACCTCTAGGGCAGAAGTCTCCTTGCGTCTCTACTAGCTGTGAACAGTGGGACAAATACCGGGGTGCCAGAGGAAGGCTTATGATTATGAGAACATTTGTGTTTTTACCATATTGTTTGAGAGCTGATTAGGAGGCCATAAAAATTTACTGGACCCTGGATGTGTCTAATCGCCTGATCCCACTCAAGGGAAGTAGATTGATTTCATGATCAGCAACCAGAACTAACTTGGCATTTGCATAACTTTGCACGTTATCCAGGAAGTGGGGAAGGGAACTGAAAACATCCTTTTTCTTCCTGAGTTTAGGGATTTGCTGTTCTGTATCTGCATGCAGCTGGTTAGCAGGGGAAGGGCTGTGCAGAGCAGTGCTTGCTTCCTTTTGCCCATGTGGAGGTGGCATTTCTATTCCACCCTCAGGGCCCCTCCAAGTCAGGCTCAGGGGAGCAATTATCAAGTCTCCTGGCAATTACTGTCTCTTCTGTGCACACTCTGTAAGGCATCCTCATTTGCACGTGTGCTACTAGTTTATTTAGTGTGGTGTAATTGCTTACTGTGTTTGTACTGTTTTTCAAAGCCCACATAAATGATCCTGCTCCACTTATCTGCTATGTTAAATACCTGTTGCAGTGTATTGTCTCTCACTTTGAGTATCCTTTATCACTGAAGCCATTTGGTTCCTTGCTGTGCTTTTCTTGGTTTACAGGCTTACTTTTCCGGCTCCCTTAATCATTCTCTACTTCTCAACTCCCTGTCACGATGCACATAACAATTTTAAATTTTCTCCTTTTCTAGAAGGACTTTACATTTTTTCCTACTTTTATGTGCTCTCGCTCTAGCCCTTAACTCCAGCTGTCACTCCTATAATAGTGACTGTCAAGATCCTTCCAGACTGCATGAGGTCCAGGGCTTGGAGCATCACAGCTTGGGCCCTGGTATTTGGGGTTTTTTTGTAAGAGATGGGCAAGATAGATAAGTATTTTTCATTAGTGGTCCAGTAATTTGATAAGGAAAGCTATGTGTAATTCTGACACATCAGGCTGTAAGTATAAAAATTTGCAAAAGGCAGTAGTGGGATATTTTTTGCCTGAAGCACAACACACAAGAAAGGAAAGGGAGAAGCAAAGAGAAAATTATCCACTAGGTGAGTTACACTGAGCTACAGTGTGCTGTAGTGATGGTTCCATCTGAAACATCCATTTAATAATAAAATAAAAAGCATTTTTGTTCTAGTGTCTCTTAGTGATAAGGAGATAGATTCTCTCAAGTTAAGAAATTGTAATTAAAACTGCATGCAATTATGTAAAAACATTGTATTTGTAATCATTGTCAACACTAAGTCAAGGAGAGAAATTTAAATTTAGTCAGCTAAGAGGGGATGGAATTTTTCTTTTGAGTCTGCAAATTCATTACTGAAAAACTGAACTGAGACCTTTGGTAGAGGCTGATACGATGCTATAAGGAATTGCTGTAAAATTAAGAAAAGTCCAACTTTCATTCAGAATCCTCCAGACAGGAGATGCTTTGTATTGGCTGTTTCCTTTGGGAACGTACTCATTACAGTAACCATCAAAATAGGAATCCTTCATCTGGAGGCACTGCTTATGTTTGCTATCTGGCTGTTTGGGGAATGAGATCTTTAATTAGTTCAGGATATAAAATACCACATGTAGTTACCCTCCAACTCTTCCTTTGTTGCTGGGGTCAGTAAGTGCAGCTTTGTTGTAGTTGTGGTTGTGATGCTGTTGTCCTTGACTGACTAGCACACTTCTCTACCCTATAAACTGTCAAGATGTATTTTGCATTCTGTAAATAACATAAAAAATTGTATCCTGAAGTTGATAATAAATACATCAAGTGTGAACAGTGGTCTGGTTGACACATACTTAATATCATGACCAGTGGAGAAGTTTTATAGCTGCCCTTACTGGAGATTTTTAAAACCAGAGGGTGAGATAGGAATTTTTTCAGAGAGCATGAGAGATTTAGCATTGGTGTGAATGGCATTACGATTTCAGGCAACATTTGCTCAGAGGTTATTGCCGTAGTCTTAATGGAAATTCAGGCAAATAGACTTCTTAGAACTGGTACATGGTGTTCCTCTGTCAGTGTAGTAAGCACAGATGGCAGCAAGTCAAAGTCGTTGCTTCTTATAGCCAGACAGGGCTTAAACTAGACAAAATGAGAATATACTGTACCTTGTTTAACCTAGGTGCTATAAAAATCTAGTTCAGATTTAAAAACAGGTGATGTGGAAAGGTGCTGCTGCTCTTTTAGAAACACTGTGAAGCCATTTCCCAAACATCTGACACAGAGGAGCCTCAAAGGGCCAGCCGAGGAGGATGCAGCAGGAGGACATAGCTCTTCCCCTTGGCCAAGGACTAGTAACCTAGATTGTTTTGGGGTGGAAATTCTCTTTCTTTGCTCTTTCATGCAAGATATGCACTGGACAAACCTCATTCTTCCCAGTCTTGACTTGCTCTCTTGAGCTCTGCTTTCAATTGCTTGTGACCTTCTTCAGTTCTTGCTGTTCTTGCCACCTTGCTTAACCTGGTTTTCTCTCTTGACATCACTTCAACTTTCATATCCGCTTTTGTATCCGTAGACTGGGAAAAACACACAACTCTTCAAACATATCTGCTGCCGCCAGGCGCCCCTTCTCCTTTTCTTTTCTACCCAAGCTCCTTATTCCTGCTCTGTATTCTGGCTGCCTTCATCTTCCTGTTGCCAATTCTCTCTTTTCTCGTCAAGTTTCTGCCCTCTCTACTCCACTGAGATTGCAATTGACTAAACCCACAAATTATCACCTCCTGGCCAAATCCCAAAGCGTCATGCCTGTCCTTGGCCTTGACTTGTTTTTGTATTCACTGCAGCTGACCCCTCTATCCCCTTCAATTCACTCTTTTCTCTGTAGCTCTTGGCAGCTACGTTTGCTTCGAAGAATGGCTGGTGCCTCTTATCTCTGAAGTGTGTTGTTCAGCGACTGCCTTGGCAGCTGCGTCTTCCCCGTATCCCCCCCATCGTAGTATTTAGCAAGGCTACAGCCTTAGTTACTTTCCAGCTCTCTTTCTAGTCCTGATCTCTTAGAAATTTCATGTGTTTTGTTGCACCAGCTTCTCTTTCCTTGCTGGCTGCTCAGAAATAATACAAAAATTAATAATTATGAATATAGAAACTTCCATTGAGGTTAGAAATAGAAATTGGTATCTATTCCCAGACACCCCCTGCTAGTTCATTTGCAAGTTGCTGCAATCAAGTTTTCTGTTATCCCTTCCAGAAATTCCAATTTTCTTCTCCATCATAGGGGGTAAAAAAAGCTACTAAACAAACCCAGCTCTTTTTCTTTGACTGAGCATAGATATGGCATTAAAGGTTACTGTGAGATTTTCCTTCTGCAGCACTTCCAAAATGCCTTCCTGTATCTCCACTCTTACTGCCAGATTGACCTAGTGATATCTGGAGTTGAGATAGAGTATTTTTTGTTCTTTTGCTTTGTTTCTGATTACCTCTTTCATACAAAATGCTGCTTAAAAATCAGTAACAAAGCAAGGACGAGAAGTAATATTATAGAGAACTCATTCAGGTTAAATATAGCCTCTGCTTTTAGGGTGTTATAGTAGAGGAAAGCAAACAAACAAACAAACAATCAAAACAAAAAGAAATTCAAAGCAAAATAGGCTACAAGGTTCTGTCATGGTAGTGTGAAGAGGGTGGGCAAGAACAAAGTGCTAATGTATTTATGTATTGAATGAGGCACTTAAAGAGGTGCTATTACACACATGTATGGTAGGCTCAATTGTATGGTTAAACCTTGTACATGAAACATTGCTGATGTGAGAAAGGGTGTAAAAGATTTCAGAACCAAGTCCATGAACTGTGTCCCTGTTTTGGGTTTGGGAGCCTGCAGGGTTCATTATGAGACACCATCTGAAATTCTCATTAAATGCTTGCATTTGTTAGGGGTTCACCTCTGTGGTGTTACTTACAGATTTCCAGCAATGCTCAGAATCTAATAATTTTACTGCTGCAGTAACAATGCATATTGTGGAGATTGTTGGATAATAATGACAGTAAAAAAGTAATTCCAGCAATGTATTCTGTTTATGAATGGCTGTAACGTAGTAACTTAATATTGCTGCTCTGTTGGAAACCATGTAAATGCCTGATTATCTATACCTATTAAAAAAAGCAAACAATTATTTATAGCAGAAATAAAAATAAAGCATCTGTTTGTCACTGGGGAAAGCACACCCTGCATTGTGCTTTTATAGGCCATGCAAGGATTGAGATTTCTGCAGTCTCCAGTCTTTTAATCACCCGAGTTAATGGCTGGTGCCGTTAGCCTGCATGAACTCGAGGGAGGCTTCCCCTGCCTGGTGCAGTGCTGTGTGGTGAGGCGTTTACCCACTTTTGTAAAACTTGATCCATTTTTGCCCATTGAGTAGCTGAACATGTGTTGAAGCAAATTTGCACAGTCAAGCAGTTAAACTGAAGATGCACTGGTTAATAATGTGGGAATTTTATACAGATCTTATGTTCAGTTGGGGTATCAGTGCCAAAGTTGGTAATGTGTGTGCATGTTTGTTTTGCCTTTTTTAGGCTTGTTTTGTCTGGCTGTTGTAAGAATTAGCAGATGTTTCATTTGATTCATGATGCTAGATGTCACCTCCTGGAACTGGTGTTTTAATTAGGTGGCTCCAGATGCTTGTTTGGTAGTGAGTTGAGGCGCACTCATGCCAGGAATG
>NW_009954114.1:381586-395186 GCF_000747805.2 Chaetura pelagica | reverse complement strand
GGAATGCCAATGTCACTTTGATGCTGTTGCTGCTTCCTTGCTCATTCTGTCCTCCAAGTGATGCCATCAGCAGTGAGCATCCGTGGTCTCTCCTCATTCTCCACGTCTTCTTTGCTTTTTGATTGTGCCTTCAAGACCCTTGCAAGGACCCTTCCATGACACCTTGCTTTGCCTGTCCCCAGTGCATTGCATAAAAATTACTGACTAGATGGGTAATGCTACTGTGTCTTCCCAGGACCTTCTCAGATCGCATGCAAGATCAGAACCCTTGACAGCACAGTTTCTCCTGGAGTTGCAAACCAGGATTAAGGCACGGTCTGTGCTGCCGTTCAGTGGCACGATCACAGTGCCATTTAACAGAAATCCTTTAAACTAACTTATTTCCATGCTAACAGCTATCCTTACATAAACCTTTGAGAGTAAGCTTGTGCATGCAAGCAATGGACGGCATGGTCTGGAGGTGGGATTCATTGTGACCGTCGGACATCCATACAGAGGGAAACAGCAAGAGTAATTCCAGACTAGTGTTCAGCTTATAAATGGGTGTAATATAAAGTTTAATATTCTGCTCAGCTGTGAGCCATGTAGATACCTGATTGTCCCTGTTGCTGTATGTGAATGGCACTCATATCTAGGAAAGCACAGGTCTTTATATAGGGCACAGGTCTTACAAGGAGAAGCTGAGGGAATTGTGGTTGGCTAGGCTGAAGAATAGGAGGCTGAGGGGAGACTTTATTGCTCTCTACAACTTCCTGAAAGGAGGTTGTAGCGAGGGAGGATTTGGTCTCCTCTCCCTAGTAATTGGCAATAGGATGAGAGGAAATTGCCTCAGGTTGTGCCAGAGGAGGTTTAGATTGGATAGTAGGAAAAATTTCTTTACTGAAAGAGTGGTCAAACATTGGAACAGGCTGCCCAGGGAAGTGGTGGAGTCGCTATCACTGAAGGTGTTAAAGAAACGTGTAGATATGGCACTTCAGGTTGATAGTTAGACTTGATGATCTTACAAGTCTTTTGCAACCTTAATAATTCTATGAGTCTTTGAAAATACTCCTTGGTTCCCTAGTTCAGTTTTTGGAGACTCTACTGAAAAGCAGGAAGAACTGATTTGCCTGTTACCATCTTTAAGAAAGGAAGGTAGATCAGCCTGTGTTTCTTGTTCCTGGCTGCCTCTAGACATTAATCAAAATGCTTGCAGCCTCCTTGGATGCTTTTTTCTGCTTTGAACTGACCCCTGGGAGTATTTGGGGAGATGCCTGTGGCTGGCTCATGCAGCAGTGTGGCTGTGCTGCTCCTGGGCAGCTTTCAGGCATGGCCACCCTGCTGTGCTTCCTGCAGACCTCATTGCTGCAACTATCAGCCTATCAGTACCAAGCCTTAATCTTAGGTTAAAGCTGTCTGTGGTATGTTAGGACCATTCCCAGTCACACCTTTGGAGTATGAAATAGGAGTGCACTCCGCTCACATGTTCTGGTTGCGTAACTTTCCAGCCTAGTCTCTGGCATGATGGTTTTGAATGAAAATTTTTTCTCTTGGCTGTTCTCCTTTAGGATCTGAGTGAATTTGTGTTTTGCTTGGTCTCACTGGTGCAAGCATTCAGTCATTTAGAATAAGTGTGAAGTGATTAATCTATTTATTTTGAGAGGTTGAATGTCTGACCACAATATATTTTCATAAATTTTACAATTTAATAGTAGCCTGGTGTACTATATGACTTTTAAATTACTGCTCCAAGAGGCTATGATATTGCTGTTTGTTTCTCTCCTGCTTTAGCTCAGCATTACTCCATGAGATTAAAAAGACTGCTTGGTAGCTGGAGCTTTACTCATTCCCTTTTATTGTATTTCTGGTTCTCTTAAGCTGGGCTTCCCCCTTGGTTAAATGGGTCTAGAAGCACCTGGCTGCTGGGAGTTTTATTATTGTTTGTCAGGAGTTTCTGAAATGATGTTGTATAAGGTCTATTTTCTAAACAATGCCATCCTTCAGCAATTCCTGTACCCTGTATCTCAGGGGAGGGAGTTCGATTGCAGACCACCACATTAAAAATTATTCCATTTGAAAGGAAAAAATTACTGAGTGCTGAAAGATGCCCTATGTTTTCTTCCCAGTGGCCTGGTCATCCTGTACCCTCCCAGGGTCAAAAACAAATCTGATTCCATCTTTTAGCAGAAACAGCAAACAAACCCAAAGATATTTTTTTGTTGTTGGGGTTTTGGTCCTCACCAGGGTATGTTTATAAGGTGAAGTCCAGTTTAATGGAGAAGTTTTACCTGTTCAAAACTAGAGTTTTGGATTGTGCTTTTGCAAGTGTGCTGTCAGAGTTTTAGTGCTCAGTGCTGGAGAAGTGGCCACTTTACATCTCAATTAAGGATGGAAGATAAATGGATGGCAGTAAATGGAGGTCATAGGTTAGAGACATTTAATGGAAGAAATGGAAATGAAAATTGGAAAACAATCTGAGGGATCTTGAGAAGATAAGAGGAGAAGAAACTCAATTAGAGGAAGCCATGCTTCCTCCTGCTCTTGGATCTGGGATAGTTTCCTGGGTTTTGTTTGGTTGGGTTTATTGCTTTCACAGTCAGCAAAGCTGCATTATAAATAAATAATTAAATTCAATTTTACAATTTACTCATACTGATGCATTTCAAACAGGGAGAATACCATCTCAATTTCAAAATGTGTGTAAGTAGACAAATAGAGTTTTTCTATCTTAAGTGCAGCTTATTGATTAGCCCTAGGCAAAGCCCACACTGGTATTACTGAGGATTTAAGCATAAAATACAAATATATTTTAAAAGCTAAAATATTCACAAATATAAATTCAATGGCTAAGTGTTTATGAAAGCTTTAAATTGCATATGATGATGGATTTGTAAGGCGATCCATGCAGAGAAAGCATACTATGCATTTATGGTCTGGCCATTTGCAGAAATGGAAATAAATCACTTTTCCTATTGCCCTCTTTCATTTGGAATATATCTATGTGCAGTACTATGTGTACGTGTTTTAATACATATATCTGGCTGTACATATCTACAGTATTTCACTGAGATGAATAAGTGTGAGAAAGTGATAGAAGTCACTGTAGTTAATAATGAGCACATAAGGGTTGAGTCCACAGCAAAGCCCCTATTTTCTGTGTCTTATTTCATTAGGGCTCATGCTTGTGGTTTCCCTCAAGGGATCGCACGGCGTATATTGGTACTGCAACATTTCATTATTTCCTTTATCAAGACACTGACTTTCCCCGCCTCTTTAGGGAGCTTAGTCTGCCTCATCATAAAAGACTTTAAAATTGAACTGCTGTAGTTTATATGCCTGTACGTATACACCAGCTGGGGAGTGCAATGCTTACTCCTACAGAGAGCATCTGAGCCTTGCCCTGAACAAGCAACGGAGTGTCTAGGTGGATGCTGAGGTCTTGACACCCCTTAAATGCCAGGCTGCCTGCTTTGCTTCCCAGTGCCTTGGCTAGGGCCACAGCATCTCCTGGAAAGGCAGGCAGAGAAAGTTGGCAGAAAATGCTGTGACTTTTGAAGACTATGGTGGGACAAGGGCCCAAGTTTTATGTCTTACATGAAAGGCTACACTTAGAGAGCAGCAGCCACAGCACATTTATTTGATTCACTCTGTTCAGAGCCAAAAGGAAGCACCTACTGAGTCACTGGCACCGTGCCTAGTGATCACGGTAGGGTTGTCTGCACTAAGGCTTTTAATGTACTGCTCTGATTTGCCACGGTCTCTTGTGTATCTCAGCTTCCCTCTCCCTTCTGTTTTATTCTCTGCAGAAGTGTGTCCTACCTGTGGAAGATTTGTTAGGATTAATGTCAGACTAGTACTACACCAAGATGAGAATAATGGTACTTTCCACCAACGTACTCCAGCGTATTCCCATGTACTCTTTGACCATCGGATTTATTATTACATAGAGTAAGGGGTTTGGAACAGAAGTATAATTAGGGTCTGCTTGTGCAGGGTCTGTGCTAGGTTTGCTGTTATAACCCCAGCTCCATTTCCTCTACCCAAGGGAGAAAATTAAAGTTCTGACTATCTTAATGATCATGTGCAGTTTTTTTCCTGCAGAGGTACCACGAGGTTGCTGAAGGGGTCTTGGAAAAAATGCAGCATGGAAATAAATTCTAGTTATTTCACTTTTTGCAATCATAGCTATGTCTGTGGGTGAGATGCCTCCCTTGCAAAGCTTATAGCTGTCTCTAAGACCTTCCTATTATGAGGATGCTTAGAAGCATCTGGGATTGTTCTTGGCAATTTCTCTGGATAATTTTGCAATACTATGAGAAGAATTAGCTCAGTTGTGAGTAATCTTGAACACTGGTTGGTTTGGTGAAACATGTTATCTGTTGGGGTTGTTGTCGGTAAATGAGAAAAAGAAGTTCAAAGAAGGTTGCAGGAGCAGCCTACTGTTTTCTACATAAAATAAGACCATTAACCCCCCCCCCTAAGTTTCTAAGGAATGTGAGAGTATTTGAATTACATTCAAGGCAGAATTTTTGGGCCAGTCAAGTTGTGCTAAAGGTGATTTAGAAGCTGATGATTTCTAAGTAGGCAACTCCTCAGCCTGCCCCTTCGGGCTTCAAAAGAAAGACTAAACTCTACAGTTACTTTAACAGGGCTACAGTTAAATTCAGCATAAGGTCTGGACTGCCCTTTTTACTAATTCTGCAGCTATGCAAGTTCAGGTCTCTGTTAATGGAAGAGCCAGACCCAGTTCATTAGTGGTCTTCTAGTTTACCAGCACAGATAAGGGCTTAAGGAGTTCAATGTGTGGCTTGTGGTGTGAATCAGCTTCTCAACTACCAGTTGCCAGCCATCTGCAGGTGGCTGTGTCCTTCCTTCGGGTACTATCGACAGTGTGGGTGAAATTCAACGCCAGTGTGGTTTCCCAGCAAAGGCTCAGCATCTCTGCAAAGAATGTCTCATGGGGACTGCTTTGTGGAAGATAATTCCTGATTAGTGAAAGATCTGGGGTGTAAGACCCATTCTTGTGCTTAGGAGTGTGACCAGAGCTGCTCTTGTGTCTGTTCGACAAGGAAAACTGAACTCTCATCTTTCCTGAAATGAACGGCAAGAGATGCTCCTAGTCTTTTTGATGTTGACAGGTGTTCTGATCTCAAGTTTGGCCTCCAGGTAACCAGCTTCCATTTTTTTCTGCTGCAGTCATCAAAGCTCCAACTATAGCCGAAGCAGCAGCTTGAGGTGGTTTAGCACCCTCTGGACATGAAGGATGAAAAGGGGGCCTCTTCCTCAGTCATTCTAGAGAAGAAAGGAGAGAGTAAACCTAAAAGCCTATTTATGAAAAAATGAAATTCTTTGCTTCTGGGCACTTTAAAGCAATAATCCTGATTCAAAACAAGTCATCTCTTTTTTTTTTTGTCATGCTGACTGTTGCATACTCTGGCCCCTGTAGGCAAAGCCAGTGTGATATGAAGGAAAAAGTTACATTTTCTAGACCTAGGGAGGGTCCTACAAATGGGTCTACATAAAACTTCAGATTTCAGTGCATCCAGTCTGAATTTCACAGTGAAATGCAGTGTGTTCCCTTGCAAAAAAGCAATGTTCTGCTGCAGCATCCTGGACAGCATTGATGAAGTATATACTGCCTGGAGAGCCCTTATCCACCAGAAAATTCACTCAGAGAAACCAGGGCAATCGATAGTTCTTACAAAGCCAGAGAGTGGGCTGCCTGAGAGCCTCTTGTAACCTGAGAATTTCTTCTCAAGCTCAGCAGGGGTCTGGGTTGTTCACTGCAAGCACCTCTGGGGTGCATCCCTCCCAGAGCTCAGCCTGGACAGTTGCCATGGACATTACTTCAGCAGATGTGCTGGACATTGCTCCACTGCCAGCAGATGTGCTGCTTCTAATGCCTTGCACACACGTCCAGAAAAGGCTCTTTGGTTTCTCGCTTGCCCTCATATGTGAGAGGGAGAAGACATCAGCATGCTGCTGGCTCACTACCTTATGGAAAGCAAAGTCCATTGACTTTCTGGGCCTCTGGGCCCTGCGTTGTGCTCTTCAAGCGTCCACCTGGGCAGTGCTAGGGTACTTTTTGCCGGGCTCATGTCAGGATGCTCTGTCTACCTGGGGAACCACCCATTTCTCTGTATTCAGTGACATTTCCAGCTTGAATTGTAAAATTGCCATCCAGCAAAGGACACAATACCTTTCAACAACCACAGCTATTTTGATGACAAAGGATTTCAGATTGAGGAAGGAGCTGTTTTTCCATTAGGTGTATTTTCTCCCCTCCATTGGGATGGCAATGGAAAGGTGATTGGGACCATGGGAGGGGGACTGAGCAGGTTGGGAGTGCTGCTGCAGCCCAGCACCACCCAGTGAACCTCCTCTCTCCAGGGTACTTGGAGAAAACAGCTGGATAGTGTTCACAGATCCATAGTGCTTAAGGCCAGAAGAGACAAGATCATTTGGTTTCATCCCTTTTATATTGCTATCTATTATATATCACTTTTGTACCTCTTTATAGTGAGTGATGTTTCTCTGACTGAAACACAGCATACATTTGCTATGAAATGTCTCTCCCCCAACAGCTTGTCGTCCTCATTTGCAGATAGCTAGAGATAGGAAGAAATTATTCCAGAAATTAATCACCCACTTTAGAAAAAATAGATAGTAAAGAAGGGTATCAAGCTGATTGCTAATTTTATTTTTCCTGGCTTCAGTTTCCAATCATTAGATGTTCTTCCACCTTATTTTGTTATATTAAAAAGCCCTTTACTTTCCAATAATACTCCCCCATGAACTTTACATGGATTTTCTAATCAAGTTTCCTCTCCATCTTCTTTTTAATAAGCTTAACAAATGGAAATCTTAAGCTCTCTTACTGTAAATCATTGTCTTTGCACCTCATACTGGCTGTGGAGTTCTCCTTTTTTCATATTTTTTTTTTCTCCGTTTTTATGACATGCTTTTAAATGTAGATACTGGAGTTATACACAGTACTTCCAAGCAGAGGAGATGTGGCTGTGCTGTGCATCGGGGTTAAATGGTGCTCCAGTGCTGGCTCTGTGCATCATGCTCCCATCTTCCCTGCAGTGTTCATGTGTAAGTGCAGTGTGGCTATTAAATTCCTTTCATATGTGCTTTTTCTCTCCTTTTTGACTGCTCCTCTGGGTTTTTGTTTGGATAGAGAGAAAGATAATGGCAGATTCTGGGTTAATGTTGCTCTTTTTGTAGGGCTGCCCGTTTGCTTTGGGCTGAAACAGCAACGAAAGAGGGAAAAAGTGACTGTTTCCAGTCTAATATATAATAATAATAATAACATTCTATTTCCAGTATAATATATATATATCTAAAAGGTGAAAGACATTTGCTTTGTGGACTATTCCCAATAGTATCTTGTCTACTCTGGCCACACATCCCATGGTGACACTCCTCAGTGCTGAGATGCATCAGAAGACCCAGTGACCGTTTCTGTTGTATTTGAGCCTTGGTAAGGTCAGCTTTGCCTTCCTTGGTATGAGGGATCACTTCCTCTCAGAGCAGCTGGACAGCTGAAGTGGGTCAGCACAGGTTTTGCAGAATGGTTCCCAAACCAATCTCTCATGCTGTAGACAGTACCAAAGATACAGAGCTCCGTGTAAAGGAAGAGTCCCTTGCCAAGGCTTCTATCAGAATCCTTTTGAGCATCCTTTGCCTTTTTTCTCCATCTCTTCTTCCTGCTGCAGCTTTTTGTTGCTTCTGATCTTGTTTCTAAAATAACCAGGAGCAAACCCTTCTTTTTAAAATATCTTCCTAGCCTTCCTGAAAAAGGACACATAAGTCAGACTTTGATCTCTTTATTAATCTACTAAAGAGGATGTACAGAAAATCAGGGTTACTCTGGGCATTAGACAGATCCCTTGAGAAAAAATGCCTCTGTGCAAAGAGGTTATCATTGAGGTTTAACAGCGTTCATTGTTGGTGCTAACAATGTGAGGATTTCTGCTGGTACCATCCCCATGTTTGGCTTGGTTGAGAAGGTTGCAGAGGTGGGCACAAGATGTGCAAGAGTTTTGTAATCCCCACAGTGCTCAGAAAACAAGGCAGAACTCTTTTTGCTATAGGAACAAACAGATACAGAGGGATAAACACATATAGAAGGGTTATAATATTAAAGAAGGTTCAATTTGTAATTCATGTGTGGCTGGAAAACCAGTAGCTGCAAGTTTTTGGGGAAAAAAAAAAAAAAGTGCTAATAGAGTAGATCTGTACTATCAGCTGTTGTTCCTCTGAGTTGCATTATATATACATTCCCTCACTGGCTCTTCCTGCCATCATTTTTAGAAGCTTGAGGTATCTTCACGTTGCACGACACCTGCCACAGGTGCAAAATGGCACTCTTCATTTGCTTTTCTTGACACTTTGGCTGGAAAGTTGAGCCTGCACATGTACAGCAGATACCAAAAAGTGAACCCTGTAAATGGGCATTGCATTTTGCTGTGTCTCAGACCAAAAGAGGAAGGACCTACCTGGGTGAAAGGATACCCAACAGCAGCCCACGTTCGTAGAAATTGAATGATACGTATCAAGCCACACGGGCTTGCAGCACATCCCATTTGTCAGAGCAGTGTCACAGTTTGTCCCGTCGTTCTCAACCACTTGTTGTGCGTAGGAAACAGCACGTGGCAGCAGTTTAGTCATCACTGGGGCTTCACATCTTCTCTCAGCGTGGTTTTACTGCAGGATTTTATTGCATTGTTCAGCAGTGATGGAGTGTGTTAAGCTTTGACAGAGATTATTCATAAATGAGAGGGTTTCTTTATAGCATTTGTGCTTTTGAAGGCAATTTAATTCTTCCAGAGTTGTCCATTGTGTGTTTTTTGTTTATCCATGGAAGATTGTTTTTCTTCTTTTTTTTTTTCCCAAGAAAAAAATATTTAAGCAAGATAAATATAGAGATTTCTCTAAATAAGGAGAGGGATTTGATGGAAGATAGAGAAGCGAAAATAAAGCCTAGTCAGGTGAAAATGTTGGCACATCTTATTTCATTTAATTCATAAATGGCAGAAGATAGAGAATTTATTTGACTAAGCCTCTGGTTCAATGTCTTGATGATATGTTTAGAAAAGTGCTCTGAAATTGATGTGTAAATGACCTTGAAGATTCCGTATTTAAGTGATAGCTCCTGTTGATAGGAAGTTTTAAGCCTTCTCTGCCCCCCCACCCCCCTCCACCCAAAAAAAAACCCAAAAAACCCAACAAAAACCAAGCAAGCAAAGGAAACCAGCAGCATTTATTTTGTGTCATTTGAAGGTAAAGGTAGGGAATCTCACCTCAAAACTCAGAAGTAACATGGAAGGTCAAGCACCTAACCTAAGACGTGCCACTGAGAACTGCATTTACTGTGAACTGTACTCTCATGGCTGTGGTCTCACAGCCTTGGTGTCTGCTTTGGGGCACACAGTGAGCTGGGATCAGACTGCTGAGAAAATCCAGTCTCTTCTTGTGGGTTGCACTTCTAATTCATTATGCAACACTTACCCTTCGAGTCTGTATTAATATATCTATACACAAAAACACACTCTCTATTTCTATATAAATATTCATACAGTCATAATTAATAATACATTTTTATATGTTTGAATATCAACAAATATGTAAACATGCATATACATTTATTCTCATTATTTTGATTTGAGGGGCACTGGCCAGACCTAAACTTGACAATTGCCTTTACTTCCCCTCTATCTAAAGTAAATGAAGTTACGTTTGTGTTTTGCAGCCTGAGGCAGGATCTGTACTCAGGCAGGACACTGTCCCCAGCCTGGTGTCAAGCTCATGCCCACACAAGCTGTGCTGACAGGACTACACCTGATCTAATGACCCCTACCAGAGCTGGTCTGCAGTTATGCTGAACAGCCAAGACAAATGAGTATCCCTGACTTCAGATGGGTTGTTGCTGGCCCAGGACCTCAGAGGTCAAATGAATTTTATGTATGTAGCTGATCTGAATTTTTGACTAAATGTCTGCCTGGTCTAAGTTATTTCATGCTAGTGGTTTCCTCCATGAGCAGAAGCAGTTTTCAGCCCTGCTGTTCACCCAATGCTGCGCACACAACAGCAGTGATGGGCCCTCCTTTGGTAAAAGACCCACTTGAAGTTACTTCTGAAGCACAGGATGGTATGTCATGTCCAGTAAGCATTGTAAACCCATACATTATCTACCTATTTACCTACTACATGCAGATATATTACATTTTTTAACATATTGAATGTCCTTGTCACAATCCCGGCTGGTTGTAATATTAATGAAATTGTGTGTAAAAACACGGTAAGAAGTATATTTGCAGACTAATGCAATGTCAGTGGAAATAGCTTTGCTGAGGGTTGGCCTTCTAATTCTTTTTTACTGCCCTGGAATGTAGACATAATATTCACTGCAGAAACTGCATTACTGCATTTTGAAGTAACAGTAAATTTGTACATTCAAAGCATCAGTAAAAAAGAGAAGATTAAAAGTTAAGCCCTAGACAGTAATGCTACCTGTCTTGCATTGTTTGACAAGCATGGCTTTTTTATATATGTTTTATATTTGAACCAGAAAAAAGAATATTAGGAAGTTCTCAGCATGGATAGCCTCACAAAGTTAATATTGTTTTTGGACTCGTTCCTGAGCATGATCTTATATCCATTTAAGTCAATGGGGATATTTCCATTTGCTTCAATGGGAACTGGGTTTGCATTTTAATATGCATTAAAGCTTAGAAAATTTGTGCAATAAAAATAAAAACAAGAGGTCACACTTTGCACAATGGGGGGGGCTTAAATGAAGGCGATGAAATAACATTTAATCACCAGAGTAAGGAGCCTGGTTTCCAGACCTGCTGCCTGTGAGCAGTAGGGGGGATGAGCAATAGGTCTCCTTCACGCTCCGCTTGAGTTTGTGGCTGATGTGATGCCCCTTGTCCGTATTCAGAGCTGGCACTGGTGATTCATGGCTCAAGAAGACTTAAAAAAGGGATAAATATTATGCATGGTTTATTCTGATTCCCACCGGCTGCAGTGGCCCCGGTGTGCTGAGTCGTTCTGGCATCGGTGTTCAGGGTCTTGTCTTCGTTATGCTAAAATCTGTTTAATCCTGTGTGTTATATTTACAGTTTATCCTTAATGGAAATAACGAAATAAATATCTCCTGAAAGAGGTATGCACTATGCTTTTATGGACACCAGACCCATTTTATCTGAAGGACCTAAATAAAAAAATACATGGGTTAGGCATAATGTTAGCTTTCTTGAAATAATAAATTTTCTTCCTTAATTGGGTGTGAAATTCCTGTCTACAAATCATGCCATTTTGGTTGAATTTATGTTCATCGGTTTGATGAATAATGGGCTTACAGTATTCTAGAAACTTTTCTGTCTATGATACCTCTGCCTGTCCTTCAAAAATCATGTCTTCACTCAATGCAAGGACTCACAAATCTTTGCAGAGTCCCACTGTGTAACAATGTCTTGGGGCAGGATCCAGCCACAGGTCGAGGGCAGAGGTGGGTAGGTGGATTTCGTCTCAGTGAGGACAGGTGAGATGTATGGAAACTATTTCTTCCCCTCTCTATTTTAGACCAAAAGGTTTTTTAAAAATGTCAGTATTCCACTTTTTTCCTCGTAAGGCTGCATTTATTAATTATTTTTTCCCAGCAAGCAAGGACCTTTGGCTGATGGTTCAGTGACAAGCAAGGTGTTGTGTTTACTGCCATGAGACTCACAGTGCCTTTGATGGGTTATGAATAATTACTAGTATGAATAATTACTAGTATTTTAGAACCAGTGATTTTTTTTCTTTTCTTCCTTTGAATTTGGAGGATGAAACAGAGCCATGAGTACTTTGCTGTCAGTAGGCATTCCCTACTCTGCCTCATTCCTGTCATTGTAATGTGGGGACAAACCAGCTTCTGCTTTGTAGTTGGCTTGCACTGAGCCCCTTTGTTTGGAAGCTGGAGGAGGGAAAGGCAGTCTTAGGCTCTGGAAATATACTTTTGTAGCACTTTGCGTGGCAGAAGCTGACATGTCCATTATGCATGTTGAGAGTGAGTTTGCAGGTGCTCCTGTCCCGAGAGGCTGGAGTCAGGAAGGTGCATCTTAGTCCTTCAGTCTCCTTAAACAATTTTATACTACTTTAAGCACTAAATCTTGCATTTGCACTAGTGAGGAGCTGGCTTGGGGTGGGAAGGAGCAGACCACGTTCTGGCAGCAGTGAACAACTGGGGCTGTGCTGCTGTAGTGACCCAGCAGCTCCTGGGTCAGGGTCATAGAATCATAGAATCATTAAGGTTGGAAGGGACCTTAAAGATCATCAAGTTCCAACACCCCTGCCATGAGCAGGGAACCCTACCACTAGATTAGGTTGCACAAAACCTCATCCAACCTGGCCTTAAAAACCTGCAGGTCTGGGAATAAGTAGGCTGTTCACCTTACCTGGCCTTTCCTAGTTTTCCAGTCTGAGATGCAAGTAGCTCATATTCCTGAAAAAGGATAAGAGGAAGCAGCATCTTATCTTTGAAGGTCTTCTCAACTGAATGGCTGAGCTGATGGTATTAAGCACAATATCCCCTAGCAAAACCTCTACAGTATTTTGAAAAAGAGTTAATTAAGGAATTTTCTCTAGTACTTCTGTGTGACAGAAGCTTTTGCAAGAGTAGCAGACACTTCTCTGTCTCTGTGCAGGAACCTCCCCACGTCTTGTTCATCACGCACAGAAACTGGCAGCTTTCATAACACATGCTACTGAGTCACTCAGCAAAATCACACGCAACATTACATTTTGCATCTAGGCCAATACCTTTAGTAGAATAATATATTGTGTAGTCTTTTCCTAGTACCAAAATGTCAAAGGATGGGAGATACTGTCCTGTCTGTGACAAGCAATTGCTCCAGCCAGATATTCTCTGCATTGAGTATTTGCACTCTCCTTTTTCTGCTCTCAGCTCCCAGCCATCAGACCTCGATTTGCTTTTCTCAACTAGATTAAAGGGCGTTGTTACTCTTTGTCTTTTCAGTACCCAGTTTCTTATGGACCACCAAGTTGTCTTTTAATCTTGCTTTGAAAATACCTAACCAGAATTGAACTCCTTTCAATGTTTGTGCTATTGAGAATATTCATGAAGGATGATCTGACTTTTAGGAGGAATGTATGTGCAAAGGAGATACCCATGGAGATGGGCACCTATGTAAACACCCAAGCTGACAACTCCAATAAACACTCTCTTGCACATCTGTGGCAGGTCCATTCATCACACAACCTATGTACAAAGTACTGTCAAATGTGTAAGGTAAACAAACGGGACAAAAAAGAGGCAAAGAAAGAATGCTTGTCTCTAAGCCCTTTTTGTTTTAAGAGGTTCTCAGGTTTATTGTGACTATAGTCGATACATACCTTTCAGATAATTTTTGAGTGGACTGTGTCATTTGAAGTGGTCTGTAGAGAAGTTCAGCAAATCAGTGAGAGACGTGGGAGGGAAATCTAGTTTGCCTATTCTCTGTCCACTTTAATAACCATTCTCACTTTTTCCTTTTTGTTTTGTTTTGGTTTTTTGTTGTTGCTTTCACCCATAGTAATGCAGCATCTCAGTGTGTGCCACTTGCAGAAG
>NW_009954114.1:373292-381541 GCF_000747805.2 Chaetura pelagica | reverse complement strand
CTTTAAGAGAAACAACCACACAACCTTTGCATTGCTGGCACATTGCCAAGGCCAAAGGCTGCACTTAATTTAGATATAAATGTGCCCAGTATTTTAATCAGAGATTAATGCACTCTGTTGTTATTTTTTTCCCTTCTGTTGTTCACAATGCATGTGGTACTTGGTGAATCACATAGAGCAGATGTACTTGGAGGAATTCAGTGGTAAGCATGTCTGTGATACAGCTTTTTGGATTGATGGCTGACTTTATTTCTGAGGCTGCCTCGGGCCTGAGGGAGTGCTGGCTAGAGTCCTTCAGGGATGATGCAAAATCTGGCTGAGGGCAACAGAAAGAGCAATTTTCCAAACATGTGGAAATGCAGTAGTGCCTCTGTGGCGGAGTGTCCCAGTAGATAGGAACATCTGTTTTACTGTCTTTTTCAGGAATGCGTCTGCAAAATCTTGGGACTTAACTGTTTTTCAATCACTTTGAATTTTCAGGAACTCTGCTAGTGTTCGTAGAATCATAGAATCATTAAGGTTGGAAGAGACCTTAAAGATCATCAAGTTCCAACCCCCCTACCATGAGAAGGGAACCCTACCGCTAGACCAGGTTGCAAAAAACCTTGTCCAACCTGGCCTTAAAAACCTCCAGGGATGGGGCATCAACAACCTCCCTGGGCAACCCATTCCAGCTCCTCACCACCCTTAGAGTGAAGAATTTCTTCCTAATATCTAACCTAAATCTCCCTTGTCTCAGTTTAAATTCATTCCCCCTTGTCCTGTCACTGTCTTCTCTGATGAAAAGCCCCTCCCCAGCTTTCCTGTAGGCCCCTTTCAAGCATTGGAAGGCTGCTATAAGGTCTCCCTGGAGCCTTCTCTTCTCTAGGCTGAACAGCCTCAACTCTCTCAGCCTATCTTCATAGCAGAGGTGCTCCAGGCCTTTGATCATCTTGGTGGCCCTTCTCTGGGCCCTCTCCAACAGGTCTGTATCTTTCTTGTGCTGAGGACACCAGAGCTGTACACAGTATTCCAGGTGGGGTCTCACCAGAGCAGAGTAGAGGGGCAGAATCACCTCCCTGGCCCTGCTGGCCACACTTCTTTTGATGCAGACCAGGATGCAGCTGCTTTCTGGGCTCCAGCACACACTGGCGGCTCGTGTCGAGCTTCTCATCTACTACCACCCTCAAGTCCTTCTCCTCATGACTGCTCTCCAGGCAGTCTTTCCTCAGCCTATATTTGTGCCTGGAGTTGTGCCTCCTCATAATCTGTTTGGTTCAGGTGTCAGTTGTTACCTTGTTCATGTTTCTCTTCTAATTAGCAATATGCTGGGAAAAGTGCATCACAAAAGCTGTCCAAGAAGAGTCTTAGAGCTGTTCCCAAACGCCTCTCCTCCCTCTGCTCTCCTGGCTCTTAAAACAGTGTTCTGCCTTTCTTTTCTATCTGTTAGTATTTATAAGCTTTGAAATAAGTGAGGTCTTTTCTGTGTTTGATGTCATCTTATTCAGGGATGTTCTTGGCCTTTGTCATCTTTTCACTCAGCTAAAGTGAGTGAGAGTCTACCTATGAACTGACCCAGGGAATATTTTGTGGCTCGTGGTTGTGGCTATATCTGCCTATTTGATTTCATGCCACAGTGATGAAGAAGCAGTGCTGATAATCAGGTGTCAACATTAGTCTTCAGAGTTAACACCTCAGATGAAGATGAAGCTTGACATCCATCTAGAAGGTGGCATTCATTCCTACATGGAGAGACTGGTTAAATATTTGGCAGCATGTGTATTCTTCTGGGTGCTACCTTTAGACCCATATTTGGATAGACAACAAGGAGGCATTTTGTGCAGGACAACATATTTCCATGTGGAAAACCTGAATGAGATCAATGACCTTCTTATTTATCAAGCTGGTGTGTAGTGGTGACAGGTGAAATAACAAGACATATTGAGCAAAAGGAATTAATTTATATCTGGGACTTTTTAATAAATCAAAAGGAAAAAGAAGAACCAGTGTAGCAGAGCCATTGGCAGTTGCTAACACTTGTTCAATGATCCTTTCCTTCTGAAATACAGAAATGGAAAGTAATGGTTGCCAGGAGTCATAAAATGAAGGAATCACTCAGAGCATAGATTTATTATCAGCTCAGTATTGGTGAAATTCAGCTTCATAAAAAGAGGTTAATCTCCTAAAATCTTCTGTGCTCTTACTATGGGAAAACCCCACTTATTTCAAATTTTGTTTACAGATCCAAAATAATTCTCCTTGTCTTTTGAATAAATCAACACCTCTAGGAGTGCTTGTGTTCATAATTTTTTGCCATATTCTTGCCCACATGGATTTTATTTTATTTATTTATTTCTACAGGGTGTCATTTTTTATGGGCTTTTCTCATCCCTGCAATGTAATATCTCTTCTTGACTTCTAGACATTTTCATCACAGTTCACTACATATTTCACCCATGTTTCTACAGAAAGTCATTACACACCACAGGCTGCTGCCGACAAGAATATTTAGAATGTGCTCTGCCTTTGTCCTCCAGTATGATGTTTCTCACCTTTGTTGGGTGAATAATGTGTCTGAGGAAGAAGGACACAGACTTGATGTTACTAGAAAAAGACCTCAGCCCATACATGGCTGGAATTGGTCCTGGTTCTTTCCACTTCCTCTCTCTGTAGTTGATCAAATTGTATGGAAATACTTGTCAGTTTAAAATAGCATTAAAAAAAACAGAATTAAAAAACCCCAAATTTGAAAAAAAAAATTAGATTATTATTTCTTTTTTTTGGTAAATGTGTCCTCTGAGACAAGTGCAAGTACATCAGTCATCTCTGTTACTGTGTGGTGAGTTCTGTGCTGCCTCCTGCCCAGAGCAGAGTTGGATGGGGATGTCAGAGCCAGGGCCTGGCTCCCTAGGGGCAGGCAGCATCCCTTCCTGCTCGGTGGGCTTCTCTGTCTTATGCCAGGAGGGTTGTCCCTTAGGACAGAAGTTATATCCTTCACCTCTTGATGCTATCCTTTATAAAAACCACCTAGTAAGTCTGCCAGTAAACTTACATATAGAATGTGTTCTGCTGCAAAATGTAAATGGAGGTTGGTACTGAAGCTGTTCATAGTGCTAAACATCAGACTGTCTTCTAGACCATCAAATCTATCTCTTCTGCTGCCATCTCATGAGCACAGAGCCATGATTTCCATGGCTGCTCTTCAAGATATGGAATAGAGTTCAGCAGTTAACTTTTAAAGGAAACGTCTTCTCTGAATCTATTGTCATAAAAGGATTAATTGCTGGTATAAGCTAAAAAGTGAGATTTGATGCGTAACTTGGAAGACTGAGGAATAATGCAGATAAATTACATCTAAGCTTTACATACCCCACTAAGAAGGATTCCTGGTAGGACGGGTGAGGAGGATCTCTTCTTGGCAGCCCGTGCTCTGCAGAGTGGCTGAGCACAGAGCCTTCACCTTCCTTACAAGTGCCCAAAGGCTGACCTACACCCCTCTGCCAATTCCAATGTCTTTAAAGCTTTTCTAAGGCTGTTATAGAAACTTTCGATGCAGTCTGATACTTGAAAAATGCCAAAAGCCAAAAAAGGTACACACATCACTTACTAATGATGATCTTAGAGCACCTCTTTCCTCAGCGACTAACTGGTGATGTTCTAAATAGCATGAAGCACATCTGAGACTAAATTAAGGTTTCTTGTGTTGTGGTCTTGCCCTACAATTCTCCACAAATTTCCATCTACTAATGATATGACTTGGTGTTCTACAAACTGTCCTTTGAAGTGTATGTCAAGTTTGACATCCACTGCAGTAATGTGTCCCCCAAGATTTAATAATGCTGCATTAGGAAAGGAAAAATGTTCTTGGTATATGTGTCACAGAAGTGATGGGAAAATTCATTTGCTTATTTCATGCTGGTGTGGTTGTATATGTGTTACTGGTGTATTTGATCCTCCGTGCATTCATGGGGAGTGCTCAAATCACTGAAGGTTTGGACTATACAAATGGAAGCAGGTCTTCCAGTGCTTGGAGGTCTTTCTGGTTTAAGGGCCCTCTGTCTGTTTTTACCTGTTGTCTTCATAGTTCTGGGGTTCATTTCAGAAGCAGGAATTCCTTTAGGCAGAAATGCGGTGAGTGGAAATCCTTCATGGCAGGAACCCTGCAGACATGGGGGTACTTCAGTGGAGTGGTGGGTGCCATGGCTCTCTGCAGCTCTGCAGAGAGTATACACAAACACACTTCTGTTGTGGTTTCTTAGAATCAGGTAGTAAACCAGCTTCTGTTTTCTTACACCAGTATGTAGAGTGGCCAAACCTTCCTTTCTCTGTAATAAAAGAGGATACAGGAGCTGTATAAGAGCTTCTACTGTGTGAGCTTTTGACTGCTTGTTACCCAGGATTGACATTGTGCAATGAGTTATTATATGATTATTGTCGATACCTACTGTTTTCTGAGTTTGAATGGATTTATTTTAAACTTCCCCCTAGCTTTTCTTCTTTAGCAAGGGCACAGACAGGAGCCTGGAAAGACAAGCCGCCTTCCCTTGTGCAATTCATTGGCAATAGTGATAATTCCCCTCTACTAAGGCTTATACAAATTTGTATTACCAGCAGAAAATTATGGTGTTTCTTTTGTTACTCTGCCAGCTGCAGTCCCAGCAAAGAACTGGATATGACATTAAGACACTTGTGCAGAACCATCTTGCTGGCTTCCCTCCTGAATTTGTTGAGACTAAAGACTGAGATGTTGATCAGGGTTGAACAAACAGTGCCTGAGTTCAATTTTCCGTTTTTGTTTTATGCACAACTGTAATTTTTCTAAGGTTGGAGCATTTCTTATATGCTGAAGACTTAACTGTAGTACAGCCAAATCAAAATAGATATGACAGTTCTTTGACCTTAGTCCTGAGATTCTCTGCTTGCTGTTTTTCTGCAGGAGTTATCTACACAGCAGATATTCTTGACCGGGAGACAACCGAATCCTACTGGTTGACAGTATACGCGACTGATCATGGTGTTGTCCCACTCTACACTACCATCGAAGTCTACATTGAAGTGGAGGATGTGAATGACAATGCTCCTCTCACCTCTGAACCTATCTATTACCCAGCTGTCATGGAAAACTCCCCGAAGGATGTATCTGTCATTCAGATCCAAGCCCAAGACCCTGACTCTGGCACTAATGAAAAACTGACTTACCGGATTACAAGTGGAAATCCTCAGAACTTCTTTGTAATCAATCCCAAAACAGGTAATGAAATCCTGGTGCCTTACGGTGCAGGAAAAATGCAATTTAAAATCCTTATCAGCTTGCTCCACTTGAATCTGCTAGTGTTGCATTGCTTTCCAAACTTCTGTTTTCTGGTTAGTTATGTGTCTAAAGCACCCTCTTTTGTGTTGGTACCTGATTACACTGGCGGATGACATGCTGCAGATGTGCTGCTGCAGCCATCGCTCTTCTGTAGGTCACCTACGAGGTTCTGACTGTTGCCTCTTCCCTGTGCCTATCGGGATGAGACTTCACTACACTGAGTCTGTGGAGCAATGGTGGGAAGCAGATTCAAGCTGTTGCAATTTCGAGAACAGCATTTTATCCTCTACATGCTGATGTGTCACCACCAAAGTGAGTGGCATGACAGTTACTTAGCAGAAGTAATTAGGCTCCACATTACAGTAGCTGGATGTACAGCTTATTTCATACAAAAAGACAGTTTAGATGATTGAAAAGTCCCTCTGGCCTTAAAAAAAAAAAAAGTTTACACGGATTTCTAGCAGCTGGGGATGTAGTCTGTGGGCACAGTGTCGTGGGTACAGTGGTAATTTTAAGCCCAGGTGCTGCTGTTGGCTGGTGGTGGAGCAGTGGGCTTGTGCAGACTAGTCCTGCAGGTCTCTGTGCCTTCAACACCTTTGCTGAACTGGGCATCCCAGTTGCCTGGTTGATGAATAAGTCCCCAGCAGACATAGCCCAACATCATGGATGCTCTGCTGGCTGTCTGCCTGTTCTTGACCACAGGTAGTCCTTACTCTGCTGTGTACTCAGCTGTCCCTTGCCCTTTATTTGCCTGGTGGGGACACTTCAGCATGGTCCAGAGGGAAGGAGTCAGGAGGCTCTTTCACATCAGTAGACAGATCTTTATGAAAGTAGTTGAAAGGATTCACACAGCTCTCATACTGGTTGCGGTGCTTGTTTTGTTCTGGGATTTTGACTTTTTGGAAAAAAAAAATTGTCTGCAGCAAATTTCTAAAAAGCTAGAAAAGCAGGAGGAATAGACTTGTGAGGGAACATTTTTTAATTAGGTATAGGAAAATTGCATTCATTAAATAGGTTTTCAACATTTGGCTGGGCGATCCTATTGCAATGTGTAGCATAAGAAGGGGTCAGGATCTTTTCAAACACAAGCCCAGGTGAAGAATCATGGAGCATCTGCTGAGCCCTAAGGCACATATCTCACTTATTTTTAACACTTGAAATGGCCGAAGATGGCTCTTCCATCTGTATCCCTTCTCCCCCTCCCTACCCCATAAATCCCATCTGGGCAAAGTAGCAGAGTTAGGACTCCAGAGTGTTTAATACTTGTGCTTCCCTCCTGTTTGCTTCTCCTGCAGAGCAATCTGCTCAGCACAGCTCCATGTATCCGCATGGTGGCCGGGATGAGCCCGTGCTGAGGACCAGACATGGCGGTGCCACAGCTCTGCAGCACCAGAGCCTGGTACCACATCCTGTAGGGTGGCTCTTCCTCCTGCCAGAGTGGTGAGAAGGGATACTTTTGCCTAAAATGGAGAACTTCATTTTCAACAGTTAGCATTGAAGATGATTCATCTTCATTTTGCACTGAGGAAGTTGCCATCCAAGAACTTACAGGCTTTAGGATGAGTAATGATGCTGCTTGGGTAAGCCCCAAAGGGCCCCCATTGCATTTGGTGTGTATCCTTTCTGGGAGCTGGCTGGGATTTGTCATGATGGAGATAAACCATCCTCTTCTGTCAACTTTGGTACTAAATGCAGAGCAGTGAAAGGCAAGTGGGCCTCTTTTAATTTGTTTTTGCCTTTGAAAATGACAGGGATGATGGAATGTGTGTGCACAGAGGTGCTTGTCCCAAAAGGAAGGTTTATTGTTTTGAATACAAGAATTTTGCCCTCCCTTGGGAACTATCATCATGGGGTGAGCTCTGATTGCCTGGCCTCAGCATCAGGAGACTTTCTCCTGATGGAGGGCTGATGTCCAAGGAATAAAACCATAATGGGTTTTCCCCTGTGGTCTCTGAGCAAGCGTCTTTGAGCTGTCTCCCTGCAGTAACACTAGGTTCTCTGCCCATGCAGAGAAGTTTATAGAGTGTCAGCACCATTTGCTTGCTGGGGTTCAGCACAGCAATAACTCACATAGCACTTTGCACAGCAGCCCTAAATGTGACAGCGAGCTGTATAATCAAGATGAAAAGGTTTAACGTGAGCCCAAATATGCAGCAATTTCCACGTTCATGGGTTGAGCAAGAGTGCCTCTGCCATTGGGGCAGAGCAGTCATTTGTGAGAAAGGGGATCTTTCATTTTCTGTGTCACTTTGAATGTTTAAAACAGTGCCAGCAAACTGACGTCTCTCTCCTACGAGTAAGCAGATGCTGAGAGGCAACACAAAGGCAACATCCCACCTTTTTTACATCCTTTCATGGGAAGCAGTGGAAGTTGGCATCAACAAGAGATAGGGAGTTGGCTGGAGTGCATGGGTGATCTTTGGGTATGAAGAAGTTTCTCCAATGCCAACTCACTGGGCTTTGTTAATATACTCAGGGCTAAACCTCTTACTGGATTTGTGGTCAGAAATTAGGATGTCCTAAAACCAGATTATTCAGAGGCTCAGGAGAATAGGCAAGAGAGAGGAGTTTGGCTTCCTCCTCTGTGAAGAAGAGTGGATCGTGGTTCCCACATCCCTTCCTTAGATTACCTGGGTACATTGCAGCAAGAAATCTCCCACTGTTGCTGGACAATAAGGCATTACTAGCCTTGGCCTTTTGGTCTCTCTTTCTTATTTTTTTCAGAGTTGATGCTTTGTATCGACAAAGTTGGCTGTGATACAAAGTACAGAGAGTGCTCAGGGGGTGTCATAGTTTATGACGTGTGCCTGCTGGGTGGTGTTTCAGACATTTCTGCCCTGACTGCAGAGAATTACCTGCAGTGCTGATGGGCACAGCACAGCCTAGGTGAGGTGGATAATCCCATCTTTTTAGATGGCATTTGCTGGCTCGAAGAGGAATGACCCGGGCATTCCTGCAC
>NW_009954114.1:347786-373231 GCF_000747805.2 Chaetura pelagica | reverse complement strand
ACAAGAAACCTTTTAGTAGACAACGTGTCACTTCCTACATTTTTATAGACTGGCACAGCTCTGGGTGGCCATTTAAGGTACTGTCAAACTGCAAATGATCACATGCATTTTGAATCTGTTTGAAAGTAGTCTTCAGACCTTTCAGTATTAGCAGCTGCAATTTTCTCTGTAGGTTACAGAGAGAGGAAACATTACTCCTGCAGTAGCCAAGGGCTGCTAACAAAGCTGCTGAGAGCAAGACTTTGACATTGAAGCACCCTAGGAAGCCCACACGCTTACCAGGGGGTGGCTCCCCTATGTACTCTGGCTTGGGGCTCATATGGGTGCTCTGGGGGAGGAGGACAGGAACACGAGCTGCCCTCCCATGTGAAGCTGGCTGGGTATGGAAAGGCAGCGTGAACCACCTCCCATGCAGGTCTTTGTTTTCTCACCTTGGTTATTTTTTCTAAAATACAGCTTATAATCAGTTTTCACCTCACCCTGCACTTTTATCTTGTGAGCTGATATTCATAGGTACAAGCACTAAGTGAATAATGTAGCACATGAGTATATGTGAAGCCATAAATCACCCACGCTCGAGAACAAGGCAGCCTTGTTCTGCAGACTGGTGGAAACTGCTGCCTAAGCTTAGCAGGTCCAAGAGGGCAAACTGAGATTTTTCTTTTTTTTCCATGGGCAAGAGGTATTGTAAGGCACAATTTCATGAGGGGGTAATGTGTTTTTCAATCACCTGAAATGACTCTTCAGTGTACACGATGGCAGGGAAAAGCATCCCCCTGCACACTGGTTTCCCAGCCACATCCTGCACCCAGCAGCGATGGAAGCGTTCCTGGTGCTCAGCACCTCCAGCAGCTGCAGGTCAGCCTAAGCCCTGATGTGGCTCCTGGGAGAACCAGGGCTTTCCCTCTTATCCTGACTTTTCATGCTGGGGAGAGCTTGGGCTTGTTTTGGCAGAGTGCAGAATCGCAGGGCTTTGTGGGTGATGTGAGATGAGACCAAGGAGGAGGAGGAGGAAGGCAGAGCTGCTGGTGCAGCTGCTGGACTGCCAGGCTCCGAGCTGAGCCCATGGGAGTGCCACAGCTGCCCTGAGCTGAGAAACTAATTTGGGGTGAGAGGCTTGCAGAAGAAGGTAAATAAAACAGATGATGATGGAGTTAATAAAAAAATAAATAAAATTGATTTATTAGGGCCGTAAACTATTATTTTTGGTTTATGTATATGGATGTTAATTTCACAGCACAGCACAGGGATAATTTACTGCATTGATTTATTACTTTTTTGAGTTCTGAAGAAAACAAATGAATTTTAATTCAAATCGTTACATTATTTTGTTTAGTGTTCCAATTATATTGGACAAACCCAATAAGCTTCTCTTCAGTCTTACGTAGATGAAGTTAAGAGATATTTTAACAAACATACCAACAGACCAAATTTCACTCATGCATATTAATGTTAATGAACTTACTCTAAAATTATGCTAGTGTGTCTGAAAAATTTGTTACACCTCATTTAGTCTCTTGCTGGCACTGTTTAAACAGGAGCAGACACCTGGCGCTCCCAAAATAGTCTTTGCTGCAGTATTTAAGGCAGAATGCCTTAAATGGGTTTAGAAACAGTGTATGTAGGTCAGTACATCTTTCCAGAGCAGCACTTCTGCTTTTGAAAGTTCTCTTAACTGTCACAGCTGCACCTAGATTTGGGAAGAGACTGGATATTTTCATGCTGAAGTAGTATTATTGTTTATATAAGCTAATACGGGGTTAGTGAGTGTCAAAATATAATTGATATGAGTGCTTCTCTTCACAGTAGGCTGAGCTTTGCTTTCCCAACATACATTGACTCTGTAAAGCAAGGGGCATTTAAAATCTTACACCATGTAATAATTCAAAGTAAGTGCTGGACATTTTAAAAGACCAAACAAAATTGCCTTTTTATGACATCTCTAAGGGACATTGCATCAATAATCATGGAGTCACAGAATTGTCAGAGTTGGAAGGGAGCTCTAGAGATCATTTAGTCCAACTTTTCTGCTAAAGCAGGATCACCCAGAGCACATTACTCAGGACTGCATGCAGGTGGGTTCTGAATATCTCCAGAGAAGTGCACTCCACAACTTCCCTTGACAGCCTGTCTCAGGGCTCTGTCACTCTTATAGTAAAGAAGCTTTTCCTCATATTTAAATGAAACTTCCTGTCTTCCAGCTTGTGCCCTTTGCCCCTCATCCTGTCACTAGGAACCACTGAGATGACAATGGCTCCATCCTCCTTGCACCCACCCTTTAGATACTTGTAGCCATCAATAAGGTCTCCCTTCAGCCTTCTCTTCTCCAGGCTAAAAGAGTCCCACATCTCCCAACCTTTCCTCATAAGGGAGATGCTCCAGACCCCCAGTCAGCTTTGTTGCCCTCCACTGAACTCTATCAAGCTAAACTTAGTACTACGTTGATGTGTTTCTCACTCTGTTCTTGTAAGAAACATTTCATGTTGGTTTGTTTGTTTGCATGTGGTTTTTTTTGTTGTTTGTTTTGTTTTGTTTTGTTTTTGAAAAGTAAGGTCTGTTATTTAAGAATGAGAAATTTTCTATATTCATTGACCACTGGTTCTCACAGGTCCCACCCCATCATGGAGGGTTGGCAGCATTAATGGAGGACCTACCTGACACTGCAGTTGATGCTGTGCATGTTGCTAAACTCTTAATAAACTTCCTCTGAAATAGGGTCTTGTATGTTTTGTAAGTGAGGTCTTTAGATTTTTTGTTTGTTTGTATTGTGTAGCCTAACCTGCCATTTTGCTCCAGAGTGCATTTTAGGTGCTACAGTGATCAAATTGGAAAACGCTTATGGTGAATTTTGAGGCTAATGTCTCCCTTCTGGAGGTTCCTTCTGAAGGGCTCCTGGTGGCATCTCCCACACATGTTGGCTATGGAGCTCTGTGTTGCAGCTCCATATGCTGTGTAAACTGGCTCTGCAGATTATGTCATGCTCACTGCCATTCATCCTCTAAGTGTCCCTGCAATTCAGCTGACAAGTCCAAGACTATAGAAGACCTTGCAGAGTATGAAACCGTTGACTGTAGGCCAAGTTCACCAACAGTGGCAGTGTCCAGCCCAATATATCCATCACTGATCTGTAACTATCCATGACTAAAATAGATTTTACAATATAATTCTCTTAGCACATTAGCTGGCTTCCACTTCCTGTAATTTATGTTGTGTCAACACACAGTAAATTATCTACAGTCTTTTCTTTCACTTCTCAATATTATTTAAAAGCGTGGCTCTTAATTACTTCTTTTTAATATGCTCACTGTTAAAAATAGAGCTTCTGAGTATTTTAAAAGTTTAATTTCTGTTCTTGGATGTCTCATTCTTTACTAGACACCATATTTCCAGTGGTTTGAGCCCAGGGTTAGCAGCCACCAAATCAAAAGACCAAGGATGTTGGAGTTACATGCTTAAATCACAGTGAGGCCAAAAAACCCCCCCAAAACCCCTAGGCATTGTACAGCATGTTCGACACAATTCCTGCCTCAAGGAACTTGTCATAATAACAATAATAATAGTAATGATTAAAAAAAAACCCACTCAAAACGAAACAAACAAGGAGGAGAGGATGTAAATCATCAAGTCCATCTGCTTGCCAATGCACGTTTATCCCCCGGAGTAAATTTTCAATTAACTCCTGAGCTGCAGCCAGCAGTGATACAGACTCTTCTTTTGACTTTGAGTGAGTCACCTAGCCTTGCTGGTTTAATTTTTTTGTGTAAGTGGAAATACTTTCTTACCTCATGTGATCAGAAATTAATTCACAGTAGACAGTTTACAGATCAGATAGGCTCTGGAAATAAAAGCTATTGATTTTTTCAGGCATTTTGGCATTAATAGACATCCATGCACAGTCATGTATTCATAGGCACATAAAACCAAAGAAAAGCATCACTCCTGAAATGGTAGGATAAAAAGGAATAGAAAATCTCTTCACATTGAGTAAGTATAGTCTAGTTGCCACACCACTGATTCCACTGAAAATGTTAAAATTTGGGCTCAACCAACCCTTCTCCTCTCCCTTGCTGCAGTTACCTCCTTACTCCATCTATGTTATCTATAGAGGGGATAAAGGTGCAAGCTGTGTCACCTTACTTGAGGCTACAGTTAATAAAATAATAAATCCAGCTTTATCGTCTCTCCTGAAGAGAACTGATTTCTGCTAGCAATAGGTTTTTATTCGTGAAGCACTGAATTCAGCTGAGATTGCTGGATGTCTCTGGTATCAAGTGCCTTTTAAAAAATGGCATTAACAGATACAATGCTGCTCATAAATGCCATTTCTTTTTAATCAGCAGATTTAAACATGGCTTATAGAAATTTTAACCTTTCTTTAGATCTCCATTATGACCTTTTTAGTCCTCTTTCACATTAAGAAGCTTCGGGAGTATCCCCATTGCCTTCACTGGACCATTGTGTCCTCACTTAATCAGTGCAATGTCAGTTTTTAACTGACATTAACTCAGCAGAGACTGTCTGAAGGATAATGGCATGGTGGAGGCCAGTGAGTCAGTATTTGCTGATGGAGAAGGTTCCTCCCTCATCACCAAAAAGCACCCAACTGTCCTGCCCAGCAGCAATTCTGGAACAGCAAGAATGTTGCCACTAATTCCCTAAATATATTGTTGTAGATTACAGTAAGCATTTGTTATTTTCAAAAACATGAGCAGTGTAGATCTTTTGTAATGTGCAAACCTACCTTTGGCTACCAGCTTAGCAGTGAAACTTATTTTTCTACTTTGTCTGTCATTCCAGTTTCTCTATCCATAGATTTTCAGAAGCCACAACTAGTCAGAAATGACCAAGAATCCATACACTGTTTCAACATATTGCACTGTTCCTTTACTAATTTGTAATTAGAGCTGTTGCATTCACTTCTGGGTAACCAAATACTCCTGATAGCATTATTATCTGTGACAGAAGCCTAATTGAATGAAACTGTACCACAGGTACTGAGTTAAATCCTTGTTAATTGTATGCACAATGCATGTGCTATGGATACTTGTCATATCCTGCCATACATTATCGTGGTAATAGCAGTGAATGCTCCTACATTAGTGTAATTCCTTGTGGTCCAGGCCTGGTTTCTGGCTGGGGTCATTAGGTTGCTGAGGCCACTGAGATGTGGAGCCCTTGAGCGTGGTGTTTGTGCAGGCGTAGGGGTGTGGAGATGGAGCTACCAGGAAGAAAATTAAGCTGTGATGTTAGCCCAGATGAACTGAAGGCTTGGGAAAAGGGGAGTTGTGTTTGTGGGGTTTTTTTATTTGATTTCCTACTTCTTTTTAATGAATCAAGTACCTTGTGTTTGCTCAAAGGTCAGAGGCGCTACACGTGTCAGTTGGACCCTGCAAATCTGAAGCAGACAATATTCAATCAGCGCTTTTCCCTTTTGCTCATTTGAAGTGAATACACTCATATTGTCATCTTAAGATAGGCTCTTTAGGGGCTTGAATGGTATATCTTCACCTTATTGTATGAGTACTCTCTAGTATCTCTTCATGGATCAAAAGTTAGAGGCAAGGACTGTTGCAGTCGTTTACTCTTGGTTGACATCTGATCCTTGGTACTTAGCAACAGAGAAGATGGAGATATTTCCTGTCTAGGAGAACTAGAGTGACCTATGCTGCATATGAATATTTAAAAAATTTTAAAAAAAAAGAAAAAGAAAAAGAAAGAAAAAAACTGGAAATGTGAGTAAGAAGAGAAGACAACTGTAAAGGCATGTTTGCATAAGCCATCATAATGTCAGTAATCAACAACTTAGAATTTTTCTTTGTCTTCCATCACATAGGAGGTTGTGTCAGCACCTCCTAAATCTCCAAAGCTCTGTTGCCTTGCAGTACAGCTAAGCTGATCTGTTAAAAAATGAAGGTTAACAGCAAATTTGTGTTATTTTTCCTCTTTTCCCTTTGACTCTCTGTCTCCATCAGAGTTAGGCTGATATAACCAAAGAAAATTATTTTCCCCTGTCTTTTCCCCATTCCTTTATGTTAATGATAGTGCTTTTCTCTCCCTGAAAAAATTGACACAACTTCTTTGAAGTTAGTAGTGCTGTTGCCACTTAAGTATGTGACCTTATCTGTATAATCGTACAGATCGTGCTGCCATATGTCTAGATGCACAGAGCTTAATTTATCAGGAGACATATATGTATAAAAATAAAGCAGTATCTGGGGGCTTAAATATCAGAAGACCCCGCTAATCAAGGCTTTCATGTTGTAATAAACTTTTTGCAGAACTCTAAGAGCTCTGAAGTTAAATCTTATAAAACATCTCCCTGCAAGGGACTCTGCTTTTGTAACCTTGTTTTTACATTGATTATTATGTGGTTTCTGCTATGCCTTTAGTTCCTCATCTATTGTATTTACATGGTTTCTCCTCCCATGGTAGCTAAGTCCTTCACACTGTATGGTGAGATAGAGCAGCACCATGTTTTTCTTTTTTACCAGCAGGGAACTGAGGCAAAGGAAGCAGCTAACTCATCCTGTGCCGTAATAAGGACTTTGGTCTTAATTTGGTCTTCAAAGCCACTGTCCGCATGTGGTGCAAAGCCTCACAGGCATGGGTCCAGCCCAGACTGTCCCACTGAGCCTTGAATGCAAGTCTGACCTGAGCACCAGCCTTCTCCGCCACATTGGCAGAAGTTATCTTGGCACATGGGAGCCCCAGTAACATCTATTTCCTATCCTATTTCCTATGCTGTTTCCAATTAACCCACTGCTTCCCATCCCTGCCTTTCAGCCATTCCTCTCCTTTCTTTCTTGCCCACAGGCAAGTAAGGATACTAGCTTGCACAGGGACAAGGAGGTGGGGTGGCTCTGATGAAGCATCATCCCTAGCACATAAGGGCAGAGATGACTCTTGGGTGGGTGAAGCAAATCTGCCTAATGCATGCGCAGCCCTAAGCAGCTTGTCTGAAGCTGTCATGGAGTGAGGAGGCAAACCCAGAGCCCTGAAGTCCCAGGCTACTCCCCAAATAATCATACTCTTTCTTTCTCAATTTTACATTTGTTTGTACTTACTGTGTAATAACATGTTTGCTCATTGCATCCTGTAAATATGAGTCATTGTGATCTGCTCTGGGTTTATTGCCTTCTAAGAGAAATGTCATGCTTTTGTCAGATGAGTTACCTGCAAGGAATCAGTGCTGCAGTGATCTATATATATGGTAATTAGCAAACAGCTTTTCAGATCTTAAAGGGATTTGATTTGAAAACTAAGTAGTATTTCTTGAACTTTAACTTGAAAACAGCATCTGAGCAGCAGTGCATATTCACCATTTTTTAAATGTGGCCACAATACCCAAAAGTTAAATATAAGCCTGCTCTGCAAGAGACGTATTTTGGCAATCATTAATTTTGCTTCCTTTCACCATATGCTTGTATTTCCTGACCTTTATTTGAATAACAGACACTATGTAATAAAATGTACAGTATATAAAAAAAAACCTACTTAAAGAAGCACAGGTGCTTATGGTACTACAGCTTCAGCTGAAAAGTATGGTTTATACCACCTGAGAATTTCACCATCTTATCCTTAAGAAGATGATATTATGGAAGTATGCTGTCATTGCTCAAAGATTTTAAAGTTATTTTTATTAACTTCAGAAGAAGGTGGATTTTTAAAAAATCTCTGAGGAAACATTGTATGCCCATCGCTTATATTATTCAGAGAGATCCTTTAGAAACAGCAACCAGGGATGGAGAATTTTCTCTTTCTCCATATTTTTCTATCTGTTTGAGGCAGTTCTTGAGATAGGACCTGGGAATGAAGTAAAAATGACACAAAGAATAATTGTTGCCAAATGTAATTTATTGAGTAGGTGTGAATTAGATTGATTGAACAGACAATAAACACACACAAGCTTACCTAAAGTAAGTGCAGGGATGAAAAATTGTTAGATGGTATTAAAAGCTTAGATATGTGTGATGATGTAGATATTTTTCAAGTAAGTCTAGAATTTCTAGGGGGATTTCTCTCGCATTGTTTTTTTTTTTCTTGTAACATTTAATGTAATCCAAACTGATTAAGGGAATGTTATGTATCAAAGGGAAAAAAATAAAGCAACCACATGAGCAGAATTAACTCAAGAGTAGTCTACTGGGGCAAACTGCAGCTTTGCCTCAATAAGATGCGCATGACCTGAGTTGGTATGTGTGGAAACTCCTCAGCTTGCTTTGGGTTCTCTTGCTGAGGGCAGAGTTCTTTACTGAGCGATGCCCAGACCAGTGTAAGAGCAGAAAAAAAAGCAGGATTTAGGTGTAGTCCTTCTCGGATCAGCTGGATGCAGGGGCTTCACCCTCTGCTAGTCAGCTCGGCTCCAGTCTGTTGTTTAATCCTCTCCTCCTGCTACCCAGTGTTGAGAAGGGAGGATCTTTAGGCCTTTTTATTCATTCAGCCTGCAGAAAGGTGCTTCCTCTCCAGTTCCAGAACTTCTGTTTCTATTTTCTGCTTGGAATCACTATGCAGAATAGCTGAGATTTTACAATCATCCTGTAAGGCACCAGCCTAACCTCTTTTCCTGGCTGCTTTGTTGACAGCAGAAGTGCAGCACTAAGAACATAGTAAAAGATTTAATGGGAAAAAAAAAATAAATAATTCAGAGATGAGAACATTTCTATGTAGAGAGAGGTCTTTTTGCTTATAAACAAACATGAGGAAAAGAGATGAAAACGTGAAGAAAATAATATGCATTTTGTTGAACTGACTGTATGGTATGGTTGTGTCACACAGAAAATCCACGCAAGATGGTTTCACACATATTTGAACTGTGCATGGACATGGCTTTTGCTGTATGAATGCACACCCTCACCTCTGATAGTGCCTTCGGGTAAAAAAAAACCACACAACTAAACCCCAAAAACATATCTTCAAGATAACCTTAAATTTCTTCACATAGAATGCTGCAAGCAAAGGAAGAGGGATTATGGCTTTGTTTGGGTTTGTTTGTTGTTTTATTTTTCATTTAGCAATTAAAAAATAATTCAGAATTGAGAACTCAGTGTGGAAAAGCAAAACGTGATGCCTTTTGTTATGCTGAAACAGTGACTTACTTTTAACACTTATTTCCTATCTTGTGGCACCTTTGTAGCTATAGTCATGAGGCAGCACCCTGCTGTGCTTGGCAGCAGTGGAGTAAAAGATGGTTGCTACACCGAAAAACTCACTTGAGACAACAGATGGGAAAAAGCAGATGGGGATGCGGCAGAAAAAAACAAGGCGGTTATTGATCAGTGCTAAGTTTGTTCCTGAGCACTCTTGGTGTGACAAGGAGTGCAGACCAGGCTTTTGAAATCGAGGAGTGGGCAGTTTGGTCCCTCACTGGCAAGGTGCTGACAAGCCCCTGTGTGCCAACCCACTTTGTCCTGGGGCTGCAGCTCCCAGCACTGTGCAGAGCTGGAAGGGAGGGGGTGGAAGGGGTTTGCCCCAGATATCTATATATCTATATATAGATATATAGATATGAGATATATAACCTGCAGCAGTATCTAGGGAGAGCTTTCCCTCCTCCTCTCTCATGTGTGTATATGCTTATGTATATACATATAATATTTTGTTTATATGTACCTTTTTTTTTTTTTTTCCCCCAAAATATTGCTCAAACTGGAAGGAGGTTTATTGGGATTTTGTATTTTTTCTTAAATTAAAGGACTTTTCAGCAGCAATATTCAGAGTGGATTTTTTTTTTCCCCCTTTAATGGCATGTGTATAATTTCAGGGTTTTTTCCCTGCTTGCCTTTTTTTGTGAGAAAACAAGCACAGGGACAATCTCACATTATAAAAGGATTTAGCTGCTCTTTCAATGGGTTGTGAGGGCAGAGCCACCCAGGTAGGCTAAATTTTTCAAACATGACATCCAGCTGTCCTCCTCAAAGGTGAAATTCCTTTATATTCTGGAAAAGCTTGGTGCTCTCCTCCACATAGTTAAAAAATAAAAATCTATTGAAACTTCACCATCTCTTCTTTCAATACCGTATCTCAAGCGTTTGTGTAGAGGGGATAGAGAGACAGACCTGTTGTCTACAGCCAGGGAAGGATCCAGGAAGCTGTTGGGGTGCCCAGATGCTTATTGATAATTGTGCATGTAAACACATGTACCAGGTTTCAGATTTGAAATTTTCTTCAGCTGCCTCTCTGTGTAGGCAGTGGGACTCACTGTTAAATTATGAAGTCTGACATTTAGATCCAGATTCTCATCTATTTTCAAGCTTGTCTGGATCCAGTATCAAGCCCTCTACTTAAAATTATCACATCACTGGGGTTCTCCGTCACCTTATTTAAAATCTAAAATTTGCATCACCTTACTACGGAGGTGCCAGAGAAATTCAGTCTCTGTAGTTAATCAAGAAAAAATTAAGAGTTGATGCCTTCATAGTTTGTCTACATGAGGAAAGGGTTTCTGACAGAAGTTTTCTTTAATCTGACAGATAAAAGGCATAAATGACAGTGGAAAGTGAAGTTAGAGAAATTCAGGCTAGAAATAATCTTATTTTTCTGTCTCAGAATGATTTTAGCTGTAAAGGTGCTATTATTAAGTTGTGGTTCAGAGGCAGGAGCTGAGTGGTGAAATTGCCCTGCAGTTGTTGTCCAGGAGCTCAAAACAGATGATCTGAGCTGGGCTAAAAAAACTATTGATGCATAATGATCCATGTTTAAGCCAAAAATGACCATAGTAGTAGAGGGGCTCTATGTCAGGGCGCCTTTTTGCTCAGAAAGCTGGGAAGAAGGACCATGTCTCTTCTGGGAATACATAATTTATATTAAAATATTTTGTGTTCCTGTGTTTTCCTGCTCTGGGCTTCCTGAACAGCATTATTACTGTGCAGTGTTATAAATAAATGAACAAAAGAAGGGAGAAAAAAAAAAAAAAAAAGTTATATATTCCTGTGCTGATTCAAACAGGGTAGAAACAAGAAAATGTAAATAGCAACTTGCCTCATGCAAGAATCATTATTTTCTTGTTCCAACATGACTGAAACATTTGTAGACCACATTCCTTTTAAATCACCCTCTCACTGATAACAGAGTGTAATGGAGCTTTTCAGACTCTCTTGTTACAAATTTTTGGATTAAGAAGTTTCCTATCTGTTACAGCACAGAAATAAGTACATTCAGTGAGGTGTGGTGTAGGAGTGACTTTTTCCATTTCTGGGGTCATGTAATATTTTATCATCTTGAAGCCTTCCTGCAGTTTGGTATGCTGAGAGAAAGTAATTTGACTGTTTACAATATTTAATTTTCAATAATTATTCAAGCATATATAACTACAGACATTTACAGTATGTAGTAAACAGATGGATTAGCAATTGTGCATGTAATTAGAAATTACACTTAAAATACAAAAGTGCATTTGAATATTCAGTTGCCTTTAAAAAGAAAAGGTATAAATGCAACTCTGAGTGCCTTAGAAATCCCTTTTAGGAAGAGAGTCCATTCCATTTCCTTCCTAAATGAGTCTTTGCATATACTTTTTTTAAAATATAAAACTAAATTGTAACTAGGTGACATTTTCCATGCTGGTGTGATGTCAGAATCACCAGAGGATCACTTTTCCCACCCTCCAAGCAGAGACATCCCCTCTCCATTACTACATCCATGCTGTCAGTGGTGTGAGAAGGGGCACACTGCGCTGTACCAGCTCCTGCCTGGCACCCAGTCCTGAGTCCTGCCTCTGCTAGAGGTCCACTTGAGTCATAACACTTGAGAAATGATTTTGTTAGGGCAAGATAAATCTTTCTCAGAAATTGTGAAACTGTCAGGATGTGAAAGTACCATAAATGAATAACAGCCTAATCGTATTACTTTAGAGTTTATCCTTTCCCCACCTTGAGTTGTGTTGCAATCTTTCATTCTGTCTGGTCAAAATTGATTTGTAGGTAAGGTGGCACAGCAGCCACAAGTAAAATAATCAGAAAAGCCTGTAAATGATTTTTAGCAGTGACTTTTGAGAAGCAATTTTTTGATGCTTTTGAAAATATTACTACCTAGATTTCTATGTGGTCTCATAACAGCTCCTGGTTTGAACGCTTTGGTGCTGTGCACTTGGCACTTAAACCAGGATGTTTAGGTCTACCTCAGAGCTCATGTAGAAGCAGCCCAACTTCATTTTCTCTACTAATTTAATCTTAAAAAAAAGACCCAAACAAAAAAACCCAACAAACAACCCTCACTCTTTTGTCTGATGGATACTTTTAAAATTTAAAGGTGACAATAATTGTGCTGTAACACCTCCAAGGAATGAGTTTTACCCTGCTCATAGTGAAGCCAATAAGATTTCTGCCATTGCTGTAGATGGGTGTGGGATAGAACCCTTAGTGATTGTCTGACTGTGAAATGAGAAAATACATTTAGCTGGGTTCATATGAGACTATTACATACAAATTCTCATCTAAGATAACAGTTAGAACTGATTTCCATGGTCTTCTAGCATAGTGACCATAAATCATGTCATGAGTATGAAATACCCCTTTCCTCTCTATAGATTGCCTGCCTCTAAGGGAATTATAATTTAAGTTAGAAAAAAAGTGCCAATTTTTCAATTCTCTGCCACTTAAAGAGGGAGGGGGAATAAAATAAGGAATTATTTTAACTTTTGGGAAAAAAAATAAAAAAAATATAGTTCTTTTCCAATAGTTATAATACCATTATTTTTTTACTATTATGGTGTTACAATTTTTGTTCCTATTGTGCTGTTGACTATTGCAGTACTGTTCTACTTAACTTATTTGCTGATGGACTTTTTTTTCCTAGAACTCCTAGCATAGTGCATGAGAGCTCCTGTATTTTTCCTTCCTCTGATATTTTCTGTTTTAGAGATGGAAGCAGAGGATTTCCAGTGTAATAGGACAGCAAATGAACAGATTCATAGTCTTGAGGTCAGAGGGTTATTAGATCACCTACTCTGACCCTCTGCACAATTCAAGTTGTAGGAAGTCACCTAATTGCTCTTAGAGTGAGATATCTAGCTGGTGTTTGACTGAAGCCTGTATTCCAGGAATATACTTTTTTAAAGCCTGTAAGAACTTTTTTTTTTTTTTTTCCCTGATGCTTATCTCCTTTATTCTTTGAAATGCCTGGTTTATTTTTCATTTGAATTTGTCTGCCCCTTCTTTCCAGCGGTTGTCTTTGGTTGTACCTGTCTCTGCAGGAATAAAGCACCCCTTATTCCCTAGTAATTTCTCCCTATGCAGGTACTTATATGCATTAATCAAATTATTAATTAATTAAAAACAGTATTGTTCTTCAATGCAGAGAGGGGAAAAGCATGGATTTAATTAGTGGCAGATTGTCATTGATTTCCATATAGAAAAATGCAGGTTGTTCTGCCTCCATAAAGCTGTTTGTAGTCGCAGTCCAACAGTGACCTCCAAAGTCCTTGCTCCCCAGGTCCCCAGCATACAGGAAGGACCAGGGTCAGGTGCAGATGTGGAGGTCTGAAGTAGTTCCAAGAACCTTCCCAACAAGAAACAGCAGCTGCCGAGGCAGCAGAGAAGACATGCCAAGTTATCTTTCACAAAAGTTATGACTTGTGGCTTTGCCTTCCACAGTAAGCTGATAGCTACTTAATTTTACTTTTGTGTGTGTGTGTAGATAAGAAGCAAAAGCATATGGCTTAGCCATTCAATCATCTACCATGGCTATTCCTCCCCTTCCCTAGGGATAAATTACTCAGTTGTTTTTATGGCTAGAGATGAAAGTTTTTTGGCTTGGGGGGGCAGTGATCCCATTGAATGCTTCCTTTACTGTCAGAAGTTGGAAAAGTTGGTGTTCATCTAAACTCATAGCAGACTTTTTGGGGGGAGGGGACCTAGGCAGATGTTAGCTTTCTATACTTCACAATATATATATTTAAAGGCAAAAAAACCCCAAACAAACAAAGATAAAGACTAAAGTTCTGATATTTCTGATCTGTATGGCAGGCACCCTGAGACACACCCTTTTGCTTCCCCTTTGTTACATTGGTTTCAGGCTTGCACACATTGCAATGTGGGTTTGTCAGGTCATAGTCAATGCAGGACATGGAGTAGTGCAGAAGAACAGTCCAGTCTCATCCATCTCTTCAGCACTGCGGTCACACCAAAGCTCCAGAGCTGATGTCCAGGCTGTGGTGTGATACTCTTCCATCCAGGCGTGGGTTCTGTCTGATATACAGGATGATTCTTGCTTCCTTACCTGCCAGCAAGACTTTGCTCAGTGCACAGAAGCCAATGTAATAAATCAGAGGGGGTTCTGCTTTTAGAAAATGGGGTGTCATGGATGAGGAATTGGCTTTAGGTGATGCAGGAAAGTGGTGGGAGAGTCATGAATTTGAACTTGGCTCCTCTGAACTCCAGCTACAAGTCTGAACCACCAGATATTACGTTGCATTTGATGTAGCCAGTTGGCAATTAATTCACTTATGTATTAACAATTCCTCATTAATGTGAGGTGTGGGGTAATTAAGACCTGGACTCCCTCCTTAGCTCTGTCATAAGGCTCTTGTGTGATCTGGAAATGTCTCTCAGGGCCACTTACCCTGCGCAGAGATCAGGGCTTTGTCCCAGGCAGCTGACTTAATGCCAGCAGTGCAGGGCTGGTGGCCATGCACGCACAGAAATCCTGACACAGCTCCCAAGAAGGTGTCACAGCTCCTTTAGAGAATGGGATGATCTGAATCAGAAAAAGAAAATACACTTTTGTTGTTTTCATTTGCCTTCTGTCTTAAGGTAGACTGAACACATTTTCAGTAAATACAGCTTTGAGGGACCATTGTTTTCATTTTGTTTCTTGTAAATTAAAGCAAACAGTCTTTTGTAATTACAAAAGCTTCAAGACCTGGAAATTCAGCTAAAACACTGAGTGTCAGGAAAACAATGATAAATCCTTGACAGGACCCATACCTGCCTTCAGTGGAGTGAAGTATATGGTGACACTTGTGTGCTTGGCTCCTTCCAAAGAAATTCTGTGTCTGAAAGCACAGCTTTATGACTGTGAGCAGCAGCAGTAATGTTCCCCCTCTTCTTTGCAATGTTCTTGTGTGAGTTATTTCATTACTGCCTGTAATGTGCTTTGAGACCTTGGATTGAAGAGCAGAGTGATTATTACGGCAGTTTAATAATATTGTTTAGAAGGCTGTAATATGCTGCAGTGCTGAGTTTCACAGAAATGCGATCTGCATTCAGTCTAAATGCTCTCCATCACCAAAGTCAACTCACAGAGTCAAAGTCACACTTGGCATTGCTTCTGCTCCATCTTTAGCAGCTCTTGAGGAGCTCAAGGTGCAGCATGGTGACCTCCCATCCCTCAGCTCTTTGGCAGGACACATCTTCAGCCCTGATTATTCTCACCCATCCTTCACTTTCACTGGCATCTTCATCCGTATTTCAGGCTCCCTGGTGCATGTTGAGGTGTTTTGCCTCAGGGTACCATGCCTGTCCTTCTCCTCCAGTTTCCTTCACAGCCTGGTTTTGTATGACTCCATGCCAAGAGGCTGCTGTAATGCTGTTTGGGTTATCCCTGTCATTAACTCCAGTCATTAACAGAGATTTGTGATTGCTTTCAAAGATTTCACTGTGGCTTCAGTCTTAGGTGATCATCACCTATTACAGCCTAGTTTGTTCTCTGAGAAGGAAGCAATAGCTGCTGCTGTAGGTTTCAAGGCCAGAAGGAGCTGTTGTGATTTGAGACCATCAGTCAATGAAAAAGCATTTTCCCTCTTTTTATGGGAGGGAGAGTGTGAGGATTTCATTGCCTTCTCAGAGCCTAAAGCCACAGGACTGATTCCTTGGTGCTTAGAGCTGGGGTGCTACCTCCAAGGCAGCCCCTGCTCTACAGGGGGAAATGAGGTCTGAGCTCCCAGAACTCTCTGTGTCCACGTACCTGCCAGCCTGCCCAAGGACTGTGCTTGTACCTGTTAACTGAGAGTTTTTTGGATGTTGCAGGATTGTTCAGTATCTGGAGAAGAGCAAATATTAAAATACTCTGCAAGTTGAATGACCTTTCTCCACCCATTTCTATGACCTTTTATGTATTTTGCAGCTTTCAAGACTGTCGTGCTCTTCTACCTATTTATCCCTCTCTTTTTTTTTTTCTTTAACAAAGGCAGCTGTGAAGTTATTGAAAAATGCCATTTGCTGTTTAAATTGGTACCTGAAACTCTGTAGTCTCTGTACTGTAGTGTCTGTTAAATTGTGTTTTGTTCTGTTGTATTCAGATTTTTATATGAACCTTTAATGCCACATGTTCAAAATACCTTTCAAAAATTCATTAACCAATCCATGTAACATCTCCAGGTAAATACAGACTTGGTCTAGATAAGAAATATTCGTAATAATACTGTTCAATACCAAATTGCATTACAACTTATATAAACCAGAAGCCTAAAAAAAACCCTCCAGCATCCCTCCGTAGTGAAAGCAGAGACAAACTCTTCCAGAGGGCAGTTCTTCTCATTCTGGTTTTAATTAGAAGGGACTGAATGACTCTTTGAGAGTCCCACGTACTTTAGCAAAACTGTTTGGAGCCTCACCACCGCAAGGTACAATATGTGGCTCCAGATCAGAAGGCCAGAAAAGGAGGGAGATGCTTTAGGGTGGGAATTACCATGACTTTGTCTCTTTTGTCCTCTTCTCTTCCCCCATCTCTCACCGGGTCAAGTAGCATGAGAAATCCTTTTATTCTCCTTTCCTTTTCTTTCCTAGCCCCAGATCAACACCACTTTCAGTAAAACGAGAGGAAAGAAGGGTATGGAATTTTATATATATATGAGTGTGTGTGTCTGTGTGTGTGCATGTATGTATATAGGCTTCCAGTTTATTTTCATCTTCTGCTTGCTCTGGGAGTGAAACAATTAGTTTTTGTCCACATTTGAGGTCTCTGAGGGCTTTTATAGTATAAATAGTGAGAAGAGCAAAGATGGCCTCTTCCACCAAAGAAGTAATTTAAGTTTTTCTCTTACTTTGTCATGGAAAATGAATTAAAAGAAGCTTTGAGGTTTGGCTTTTCAGATTGATTCCTGGCCTTACATGTCATGTGAGACACATAAATGTAGCTTAATGATAAATTCCAAAAGGGAAAGGAAGAATTAGGAAGGATGTATCTGAAATTACCTCTTTGCCAGCCAGCTATATGCTAGAATATAATTTCTAACTGATTATCATCTAGTAACAATTAAACATCTTTAACCTTTTCAACCTCCCGTGATTTGGTGCACTAATGAAAAATGGAAAATGAAGCATGCGTCTCTCTGAAGAGGTTACACAGAAAAAAGATGTTGAGTGAGACTTATCAAGGTTTAATTTGCATAGCAAATCTGGCTATTACTTAAATTGTCTTTTAGAAGACAGTGTCCAGAGAAAGAATAAACTTCTGACACTACTTAATAATCAGATTTCAAAGTTGAGAGTAATCAGGTGCCAGGCATTGATGGGGTTTTTAGTTGTTGTTTGTTTGTTTTCCTTTTCCTTTGTGTTAAAAGAATCCTAGTGTAATTTTTAAAGTACCATTTTAATCACCTTCTCCTACTTTTCTTGTAGGAAACATATCCCTTAAGATTTATCTGTTCTACAGGTAAACAGGCAATTTCCTATTCATAGGGGTGTCAGAAAATTAGACTTGAATTTCATCATTCTGACCTGGTTTTCCTTGTTCTCAGTAGAAAAAAAAACAACAACACAACAAAACTGCTGCCACATGGGCTGAAAAGTAATCTGCAGTGACTAATCGACTGCAAACATGCATCGCTTGGGTATTGAAGCAGATAAAATTGCCAGTCATTTTTTAAATCAGAGTCTCAATATTTTTTTCTCCACAGTTGCTCTGGGCTCTGGCTAATGCTCACTATTCAGGAGTCATTAAGGAGGAACACGTTGTAGCCATCACAAAGCACAGATTGATCAGTTTAAGCTTTTTCTTTAAAGATGAGCAAAAAGGGCTATACATTTTGTATATTACAATGATCTCCTAAAATGAGACTGGGCTGTTTTCCTGAGTCTGCAAGTGTTCTGTCAGTTCTGCCTCTGCTGCAGCTGTTAGTGTACAGATAGGCTGTGTGGGTTTCTCCAGGAGTCTGTGCTGTGAAGGCTCCTGTAGATCATGTTGTCTTCAGCCTTCTGCAGTTTGAGGTGGTTCCCCAGTGTATCAGGGGCAGGCAGCAGAGCTGGGGTCTGGTGGCCACATGCAGAAGCCATGAGGAGAAGGGGATGAGGTGGTAGAGACCCTCTGCACAAGCAGCAACCGAAGGTTTGGAGAATGAACAGTAAAACCCATGGGCTTTTGTAGTAGGTGATGCTCAGCTGCAGTCCTGATTGATGCTGTGATAACTGGAGACCATTAAGTTTGGTATTGGAGCAAAGATGAACCTTGGCACAGAGATTTTTTTTCCTTGACATCTCCACAGCAGACTTGCCTAACAAGGGAGAATCTCTGTGTGATCCCAAGAAGATGCCCCATATACAGCCTCAGGACAGTCTTGCCTTTCACTTGTCCTGCATCTTAGCCTTGGCTCTGTCAGACATCTTTCAGTGCTTTTCTAAGAACAAACCAAATACTTCATACTAGATTTATTGTCTTTCCTTCCAGGCTGTAGCCACATTCGTCCATTAACATAGCTTCTGCCATCCTCATGTGAAGTTTTTGTCAAAGTTTTAAGTTATATGCTGCTAAAACTCAGCCAGCTGGTCAGCACTTCAGTACTGATGTGGGGAGCATTGCAGAGCCTGACTAAATACAGCTGCGTAGGTCTAGGCATAAGGTGTGGGCTGAAATCCAAACATTGCACAAACTACTGTTGTTCAGGCTCCTGGAACCAGAGCATAACATTTCAGAAATATCACACAGCAAGTGCCTCAGGTTTGGCTGCGTGTGTAGGCATGAGGAGAAGGCCAGAGGATGGGTGATGGGTGGAGAGGCTTCATGGTGGGGAAGGAGGGGAAGCTTTTTTAATCTTCAAAACCATACATGAACAGCATGGTAGCAATCACAATAAACCTGTAATGGACACACTGCAAGAGAAGCAGATGCTCCTCAGTGTCGGTTCACCCCCACTGCAGTGCAGAAGGAAGTTTGTGATGGAAAGGAGTATGAAAAAAGGGGGTGGGGAACACCTGCTGAATTTCCTTATGATATAAAGTCTGAGGGCTGTATTCAAAAATCATTGAAAAGGAGAAGACAGCTTATCTTCCCACCCTGTGTGTTTTGTTGCTTACATTTGTTTCTAAATCTGGTGAGAGCAACCTCTAGGTTGTCAATACTGAGTCCCAGCATTGTACTTCTGTTAATCAAAATGACTTCTGGGCTTACAATGGACGCAGCTCCAGAGTGCCCATGGTAGCTTTGCTCAGCTCCCAAGTAACCTGTAAGGAGGCGAATTAATGATGAACAGTACAGCTTTGCATAGTACTTTTAAACAAGGTATAAAGAGACAGTAAAACACAGGGAAGGGAACTCAGAACCATTGGTCATTTTTTATACTGTCAAGTACCTTCATACAAATCATGTACAGTTTGAGCTTTCTTCTGAACAAACCCTAGATGTAATTCGTGAAGATGTCTCTCAAGGCAAGTTTGACAAAAGGGCAAACTTCTCATTTTCCCAGAGTTGACATTGACCAAAACATCCTGAAGTCCTTGCAGAAGAGCAGATCCTGATTAATGTCTCAGTGACAGGGTGAAGGAGGGTGAGCAGAGGCTGCGGCTGCTTCTCAGTCTGTCATTGTGGTGCCTTGTCACTCAGGCACCTGCCACAAAGAGCACACCAGCCTATTTTTGTTCCACATGAAGTATGTGTTTTGAGGTTTTTCTCTGGTACGAAACCTGGAAGTGAAGGTCCACACCCTTTGTTGTGCTAGCAGACATGAAAGGTAGGTAGCCTGTGTTCTTTGTTGCGTAAGAGGCAATGTACAGGGGGGTCAAACAATTTCCCCTCATTTATTCTTCATAGTAGAACACAATCTATAGGATCTTTTCATTAGAAATACTTTTTTTCTGGACAGTTTTTCGACACCTAATATACAGTTCAGTGTTCTATAACAAACAGCTTAGGACCAGCTCTGAGTGGGAGAAAAGAAGGCACTCCATTTTTAAAAGACACTGATTTTGTGAAAAGTCAGTGATGTCCCAACATATGCACTAGTGCTGCATTATCTGCCTTTTTTGAGTTATGCTGGAGCTCTGTGGCCAGCTGGATTTTGAGAGCAACCTTCTATAGGTTCTTTCTTTACATAGCCAACCAAATCTGTGGCATTTCAGTTCCAAAATGCTCCAGGATCACTAGGACTGCAGATACAGACGAGATTGACTGCATAAACTACAGCCTGTGCAGAAGGTGTGTCATATATTAAAATATTTAATTTAGTCTTACCAGTAAAAAAAATACTGGCTTTTTGCAAGCATAAGATGAAAGGTAAGAATTGTTTTACATTAAAGTTAACCTGGTAGTCTGGTGCCAAAATGTCACTAGGGGAGAAGTTATAGCACTTGTAGTTGTATTTTATGAGAAACAGCTTTGTAAAATTCATAGTTCAGCAAGACTTCAGAGCAATGTTGAATTATTTTTATATGGAGAGACACCGTACTCAGAATTCATTGCCATACACGTGGAAAAGGCGTATGCACACCTTTTCTTATTTGTTGTTACTGTAATCCCTTTTCTTGTGTTTATCTGGGTTCTCAGTTTTTACTTTTATTAGCTGCTACAAGGCACCAACCGAAAGACAAACCTTACACTGCAGTTGTTGGAGTGTTCAAGGAGAGGCACAAGCTCTTCAATATAAAAGGAATGTCTAAATCCAAGAGACAGTTTGCCTGAGGCTTTCAAAAAATATTCCCCGGGTGACAGCGTGCATAAAGTACCAACAGCTCCTGGTGAGAAATGTACATTTTTATGTCTACATGTACAGAGTACAAATGTGCATTATTCTCAACTCCAGTTTCCATGAGGGTAAAGAAGCATCCAATAAAAACAGTCAGGTGAATAAACCAGAGTCTGTTGCTGTAGATAACTTTCTTGGAAAGGAGCACAGTGCGCCTGGTGCGAGGAGCTGGTTTGCATGGGTAACATTTCTAGTGTGAAGAAAGTAGGGCATTCTGAGCATATGAAAGAGAGAGGTGTGCTGAGCTTCATTAGGGATTCTAGTCACATTTTCAGTACAAGACAAGACAGACAATGTATCGTGCGTGTTAAGTCACTTCAGTGGTTTGCTGTGTGTTCCACATGTAGGTTAAACATCTTTACTTTTTCCCTTTAAATAAAGGTGGGTATGTGCAAGACTGACATCTCTGAGGTTGTGTTTTAACAAGAGAGCTAAATGGTGGAATTATCTTAGATTTGCTTTGGGTTCTGATTTAACAAAGGTCTTTTCAGCTACAGCATCTGTTTCTGGGCTAGCTTTACTGGACTATTTTGTATCAGAATTTAGTAATGGGTGTACTCTCAAAGGTAGTTTAGATCAAAAGTGGTGTTTGTAGCTTTTCTGCTGTGGTACATGGTGCCTTTTGAACAAGTCTCAGTATCACAAACTTCTTTTTAAAAAACAAAAATTGTAATAAGACTCCTCCTCCCAACCCAGAATTCAGTTCTGCATAACCTAGAGTGTTTGACAGCAGTCTTCAGAAACATCTCTAAAGATACTTCCAGGAATTTCAGGCTCCTAAACACAACCCAATAGTCAGTGTAGCTTTTGTAAAGGATATCTGTGTCCCCAGACATACTGGAGTTGTACAAATGAATTTAATAAATTCAATTTATAGAGTGTATTTTGGTTTTTGGAAGGCTTCCTAAAAGGCCTTTTCACCAAATTCTATTAGAAATTGAAAGCACTGAAAAGTTCTCTGTCCAATATTTTTGTCTCCATAAAGGGTTTCTACAACACAAGAGTTTTTTGTAGTTCTGAGTGGGATTTCAAGCTACATTTACTCATTTAGTATTTGCAGAAAGAAATCCAGTAGGATCCTTGAATTATTTTTCACCAACCTTTTTTTTTTTTTTTCGCTTACTCTGGAAATTCTGTTGTGTGGCTCCCAGAGGCAGCCACGACTATGTCTAATGATCTGTCCACACTGCGGGGGAGCCACAGCCGGTGCATCCACTGATATTAAAACTACCTTGAAGATGAAATTTCTTTTGTACATCAAACCTGGTTCCTCACCCATTAGGAACAAGAAAGGGAAAAGGCCTGCTCAGGCTATAAGAGCTTTTAAGAGTGAGTATGGGAAACCGTCATGTGGTCTTTACAGTGTGTTTACTATTAAGTTGTACTTTTCAACTGCAAAAGTTGGGATGGACAGAAGGAATTTCTTCCTTGAATTATGTCTTGCCCAACTGCTTGAAGACAGGACCTCAGGGTCTCACTTTTTACTTTGATTTCATACCAGGAGAAGATTTATTCCAAGGGCCTTTGGATTTGAATACATAATTTCCCACCAAGCAAAGGTCTGTGGAATAATCTGTTTTACTAGAATAATGTTTCTTACCATCCTTTTATTCAGTGCTGTCCCAGTTTGTCACAAAAGCTGAACATGCAAGAAGAAACAAGAACCAGCAGAATAAATGAATGCAAGTTCCCATAGTTGTAAAAAATCAATAAATAGAACAAAATCTGCCTTCTGTGGCAAAGTTTTTGTATATTGCAATCTAAGAGTTTTAAATTTCTTTAGCTGTGTTTGTACTTCTGCAGACATAAATTTGATTTGATTATTGTACAAGGAGAGTGTACAACAAGCAGTGCCTAGAAACTGAATCTTCCACTGACTGCAAATCAGTATAACTCAGTTGATTTAGTTAGGATCATGTGGGTTAAAAAAGACGCAGAGTTGGTCCCTGGCATTACTAATAAATGAATAGAAAAAGTGGAAAAAAAAGATGCTGTAACAGACACACACACACACATATATGCAGACATTACTGTACTCATTTCTGTGCAATTTAAGAAGAAAAATTGAAAAGTATTTTAGTAAAAATGGGAATGTAAGCATTGGCAACTTTTGGGTAACGTTCTGTAATTTGTGTTTTGAATACATGGATATCTAATTCTGAAAGTGTGAAAAACACAACAATTTTTTTCAATTTTCAAACCCTGAACACTACATTAAAATGTGATTTTCTATTCCATTGATAATGTAGAGTATTCTATAGAAAGTGAGACAGAAGAGAACATTGATAAGTTTAGTTGATAACTGTTGTTATATGTAACTTTAAATATTTTATCTTTATTAAAAGTCAGACCTGCCATGACTTTTAAAGTTATCATGTAATCACAGAATCGTATAATAGTTTAGGTTGGAAGAGACCTTAAAGATCATCTAGTCCAACCCCCCTACCATGGGCAGGGACACCTCCCACTAGACCAGGTTGCTCAGAACTGCGACTGTCATCATCCTCAGAACCAATCTCTTCTGTTTTATCTGGCTCTGACCACATTTTGGGGTTCAAAGAAGCAGGTAATAACATTAAGATCCTAAAAGCAGAGACAGTGTTGCAGCATGTTGCCATTTCCCTTAAGCTTTATGGTCTGCAACCCACTCAGAGGTTTAGATCTGACACAATTTAAAAAGTTGTCTAGACACATTCCAGAGCAAGAGGCAGCAGTTACCACTGTCTTTCAGAATTAGTACAATGATTATATTCTACTATTATTAGGAGTATTATTAGATGTGTTACATTTTTCAAAGAGCCTTTACACCATGGGATTGTGTTTGAAAACACCACAGGCTGCTGTTTGTGCCTTCTGACTTCATTGCTTCTGCACAGATGTAATTAATAGGTTAGTAGGCAAAGAACTGTATGAAGTCTTCATTTTGAGGTGTTGCTGTGCAATTGTGCTTTATTTTATTTATTTGATTGCTTTTTACAACACAGATACAAATTTGGAGCAGAATACTTATTTCATGAAGCATCAACTTGCTAAATCCCATTATTTATGTTGTTGTTTTTCTCATGTCAATCATTTTCTCTTCAGCAGTTTAAGATAAACCCTAGTTTGTATATTCTCTAACTGATGGCTGGAGAGCTGATTTGAATCCTGCCCCGTTGCATAATCCAGTAAAACCTTATACATACGCAGAAAAAAACACTTGAAATTGCCAATGGAAAGAGCGTGTGTAAAAGAGAGTTGACTTTTTTTTTTTTTTCATAGTAAAGTTGTTAATTCTTTTGGTAGTACATATTATGTCCCATTTGTTCAGTAACACACATTAAGCAAGACTGCATAACATTTGTGCCTTTGTGCCCATGTTTCACAGCTTGTATTTGCTGAGTGCTCAGAGAAGGGTCATGTGAAACGAAGTTCACTGAACTGAAATGGTAAATATTCAGACTGAAGTATGGTGCATCATTAATTAAAAATAACGACATTTGCATTTTAAAAGGCTACAGTTGTGTGTCAGTGATGAGATATCAATGCTCTTTGGCCATTAGGAGGATGCACTGCCTGAGCAGAGCCCCTGCTGCACAGTGGAGGAGGGTGGGCTGCATCTTCCCCCGTAGGGACCAAAACAGCCTTGCCCTTTATAGATGATGTACTTTTTCCTGGCTGCTACTGTCCCTGAACTAAATAGACTATGTGAAAGCAAGAATAAATTTGTGCAAATAATATACCTTAAACTTAGTGTCAGTCTGAGGTTCAGCATAATCCCGAGCTATTTATAATCTATGAAACTGATATTCAATGGATTCAGTCAGCTTCTTCTAAAATGATAATAAATTTCTGTGATGTTCTCTAATACCCTTATTTTACAAATGCATGAAAACCAATATCCTTTTCTGTGCCTTATGTAGAAGCACAATTACAAAAGGACAGTGATTGCTGGAATAAGGAATCTGCTTATATACTGATCTGGCTGCCAGTTCCTTCTTACTGTCTCCTAGAGCAATCCAGTAACATTTGTATGGCAGCAGGTCTTTCAAAATAGTCATTCTTGCATTAATTTATTAGGAAACCAAATGAGTCAATCCATCCTAAATCTTCTGAAACCTGTGGTGTGCCTCTTGCTCATGTAGTGGGGGATCTGCAAAGCTCCGCTCTCCTTCCCAGAGCCTCCCACATGGCAGATGGGCTCACATTCCTGAGCACCGCCCGTGGGACAAAGCTCCAAATTCTCCATTTTCCTCTTGTAAATGGCAAACAGACATCCTTCTTGCCTTCACCGTGCAGCAGATAGCCCAGACAGCAAGGAGTGAGCTGAAAGATCACAATGATGCCCTCCTGCCTGGCCATATTCCCCTCTCTCAAACATAGCTTTGAAGACCTGAGCGCACTCCAACCCCTGAACTAAACCAAGAGAAATGCCATGGCAGCACTGCTTGTGCCTCTGCATGGGTGGGTGTTGCCAAGTCAGCAAATTGAACCAATTCTGAGCCTTTTCTTTCCCCCCCCCCCGTCTTTTTTTTTTTTTTTTTCTCGCTTTTTTTTTTTTTTTTCTTTTTCTCAC
>NW_009954114.1:328016-346830 GCF_000747805.2 Chaetura pelagica | reverse complement strand
CCTTTTTTTTTTTTTTTGGTTCCGCTCATTCACTTTGATGTCCTATTCAGCTAGATTAGGCCTGAAGAAAAAAACCCAAGAAAATATCATATCATATCATAGAATGGTTTGAGTTGGAAGGGACCTTAATGATCATCTAGTTCCAACCCCCCTGCATGGGCAGGGACACCTGCTACGAGATCAGGTTGATCACGGCCCCATCCAGCCTGGTCTTGAACACTTCCAGGCATGGAGATTCCACAGTTTCCCCAGGCAACCTTTTCCAGTAACTCACAAACCTCACACTAAAGAATTTCCTGTGTTGTTCCTCCAGCAGATACCGGAGTGGTTGAAATCCCCCATGAGGACCAGGGTCTGTGAGTGTGAGGCTGCTCTCATCTGCCTGTAGCCACCCTGATCTGGTGGCCTGTAGCAGACTCCTACTATCACGTCTCCTGCTTCTCTCTTCCTTTTAACCCTAAGATTTCAATTGAGTCCATAAGATTTCAGTTGAGTCCTCCTCCATTCACAGGTAGAGCTCTACAGACTCCAGATGGTCATTGTTGTAGAGGGGTTCATTCATCAGAGAAAGAGGAGAGAGTCTTTGGCCAGACACTGGTCAATTTAGTTAGGAGGGCTTCAAACTAGTGATGCTGGGGGAGGGGATGCTCAACTCATCCCACACCCACCACATTGAGGACAGAGCCAGTAACATAGGCCCTGGACCTGCAGGGCGGTTGCAGGCCAACAGGAAAGCATCTGACCTGCAAAGTGTTATCCCTGCCAGCACGACTACTTTGAAGTGGGACCATCTTAAATGCTTGTATGTGAATGCAGGGAACATGGGGAATAAGCAGGAGGAATTGCAGATGTGTGCATCCCTGCAGGGCTACAATGTTATTGGTATCACTGAGACCTGATGGGATGACCCCTGTGACTGGAGTGTGGGGGTGATTTGGTGTAAGCTGTTTAGGAAGGACAGGCAGGGCAGAAGAGGAGGGGGTATATGACAAAGGAGAGGCACAGACTGAGACTCACAAAATTTGAAATGTTGAGTGACTAGAAACTAGCAGTTCATTTTGCTGAATAGAATTTCATTTCTTTAGTAAATCAGTTAAGTTTTATTTATTTTTCCTTATATTTCATCTATCATTTGATACAAAGTCTCACATTATTTTAAAGTATTGTTTCTGGACTTTGTAATTGAATTCTGGTTTGCCTTCTAGTGTAACTTGATACAGGAATAAAATATAAAATGAAGTAGTAAAAGTAATGTAGCAAATACAAAGAATCACAAATCTAGCATAGCAAAGCATAGAACTGCCTTAAAGTGTATGCAGATTTAAGGTACAGTCCCGGTTAGAAAAAGGTTTCCAATTTAGTGTATAGTTACAGTTTAGTTACAATTCAGTGTGTTTTAATGATTACCAGCCACTGGACTGAAACTTACTTTAGAGAAATAACTAAAAAGTACAGCTGCAAAACAAGATTAGAATTGATTATTTAAATGAATGTTTCCTGCTGGGTGATTTAAATCATGATTAAAAGAGGTGATTTAAGTCACTTCTATTTATATCATTTAGTGCAGTTTGGATACTGGCACTCCAAGTCCAGAGATGTTATTTCCTCTCCCAGAATGACAGAACTGGCTCTAGTAAATCACAATTAAATTTCAGATTTACTTCACTAGTTATTCAAGGATTTTTTTTCTCCCTGTGCTTAAGAAAAGTACATTTGCATCACAAGTTATCTGCTTATGGTTGCTTACTATCTTGCTGATGGTTGTCTGTCTGTCTCCTAGTTTACAGTGACTATAAACCATACATTGTACAGTATGGTCTGGCTTCTATGGTAAGTTTTGTGTTAAATTTTTGGTTTTGTTTCAGGGAATAAACTTATGCAGCAGGAGAATTCTTTTAGTGATAGCAAATAGAAGACATAAGAGCTTTCACTATAACCTAGAGGTTGATCTCCATCAAACCATTATTGAAAATACAAGTGAGCATAATGAAGTCTTAAGATTTTTGAATATCAGTTGCCTAAAGCCTGAAAGAATGAATTTGAGAAGCTCTCTCACTGATTTAAAGAAGTGGAAAAAGCACAGATTTTGTTCAGTCAGACATCCAAGGTTATTTTTTTCCCTTTTGGAACATTCATAATTCTTCTGATAAGTAAATTTGATGATGTGTAATGCATTTAATATAACAAAAGATGCACTGCCTTCTCTTCTTTGTACTTCTGTTGCAAATCTATCAAGGAGCAGTAATGGCATTCCTGGGGTTAGGGACATTCAGAAAGTTACCATCTCATCACATACTGTGATTATGTGGGGCAGTTTCATAGGATAGCTGGAGTTTAGTCTTACAAAAAAGTCTTCTAGTGGAATCCAGTCCTGCTCAATAGTAAGTGAACTTTCCTCAGTGAAAGGGCATATTTTTTAGGAAAAAAAAATAAAATATAGCAAAACCAAAGGCTTTCAGCTGAAAGACCCAATATTATGCTGTCAATGTCCCTAAATTAACCAAGTGACTGGTCTACACTTGAAAAGATTTTTTTGTTAGTGTCGGAAGGGATTGGTCATCCTCCTTCAGCTAAACAACTCATGTATCCTCTCATACATCCCATGCAAGGAGGCATAAGTAAAGGAAATCAGTCTCACAGAAGCTAATCAGAGTGCAGAACTCCTACATACCTTCTCCTAAACAGGTTTTCTGATAGCATTTGGGCATTGGAGTCGATGGTTCTCTGTCCTGTGAATCACAGATCTGGCCCTGGTAGAGGAAGAGTGCCTTGGCAAGGAAGGAGAGCTTTCACTGTGGTCTGCCTATACAGCTATGACAGGGATTTGTTTGGTCTTCACTCTACACAGCACATTTGTTTAAAAAAACCCCAATGAACAAAACCTGTTTATAAATGGATGAAATAATTTATTTTCTCAAAAGTGTTATCAGGCCATTATTGTATCTGAGATTTCTGTGTGTGCTTCTTAGGAGGCAGTGCAGTGAAGTGATAGAATAGGTGAGCCATTTGGTTTAGTCTCAGAAAAGGAGACATCAGGTTCAAGAGTAAGTGCAGGGAAGGGCAGGAGTTGCCTAGCTGCGTCAAAGGGAAGCAATACATGAAGGTGTTCAGTTCCCTCTGACCTTGTCACACAGTGGGGAGAAGGGTCTCAGATACTACTGTCAAAATCCAGGCCTTTTGGGATGCAAACAAGACTTTGTTTGAGAGGTTACAGTGGGGTTTCCACACCACTTCCTGCAAGTGTGGGTCCTGAGAGCTGGTCCCTCTCAACTACCTCCACAGAGAAGTTAAGGAGAGGCCAGCAACTTCATCCAATGTATATTTCATCAAATATACCACAACTGACAAATTCTTCCTCATATATTCAAATTAGAAATTTGAATTATCTTTCAGGTGCTTTAGAAACTGAAAGAGCATGGTCCATTCTGCTGTTTGCTTGCTTTCCTTCTTTCTGTTTTTCTTCCTGGTAGATAAAAAAAAATAAAATAATTCTTTGTGTCCTCAGATAAGTTATTTATTGTGGTTGAAGATGATTCTGCTGGTTACATTTTTCAAAAGACCCAAATCGGCCTGTATCAAACTACTCATGACATAAGCACAAGTAGAATGGACACACACACATCTCCATGATACCTTGGGACATGCTGAAATGATGTGTCTTCCCAAGTCCCAGTTCCATTTTCCAGTGGAGATACCCAATGACAGTCTGTTCAGAAGTGCTACCCAGTATTTCTGGTGGTGCACTGAGCCAGTGGTTATGTGTGAATACGGACTCATTTTTAATAGAAAAATACATATTTCCCTTAACTTATGATTGTAGTTATTAATAACTCCAGGACAGCTCTTCAGGTTGAGCTTTTCCTAGTGAACTTGATAATAAAAACTCTGGTGTCTGATTATTAGAACTAACTTTACTGTCTTTTTCACTGATGCAACAGAATTTGGAGGCGAGATGATTCTTGGAGAATGAGATGTCGAGCTGTGTCTCCAAGGCAGTTTCCTAGGTATTTTCTGCTTGTAGAGGCTGGCTGTTAGAACTTTGTCTTTTTTAATTTAAACATAGCAAAAAAGAAAAAAAAGAAAAAAAACTGAGTCACTTACAATCCCACCTTTTTAATTATTTTTTATCTAATACTGACGGGTTCCCTTGAACTTGAGTCACTTGTTTTTCCATATCCAACTCCTGAATACCAACAGCCCTCTTTCTTCTTATGTTGGGAGTGTTCATAGAATTCTCAGAGTAGGTTTAAGACACGTGTTTTACTCAGGTTCTGGAAGGTTTCACCTTCATTCAGGCAGAGGAGTCAGTACTAGAGCTCCCCCGATCTGTGTTGAGAAATTCTGATGATGCTAAGTGAAAATAAAATGAAATAAAATGAAATAAATGAAATAAAATGAAATAAAATAAAATAATTTGGTGCTAAAAGCACAGTTACACTTGGCAGGTTAAAAATAATAAGCAATACCAGGTTATATGCTTTGTAAAGAAAGGGAAAATAATTAGATGCTTTTGATAGAGGTAAAAAGACTGTTTTTCTCTAAGCAGACTAGTCTGGCAGGTATATTACACCTCTATGGGACACATGCAGCACTTGAGCATTGTTGGAAATGTAATACTGCATCACTCTCAGTGAACCACTCAGTTTTTTCAAATAAGACTGGTATTGTCTTAACAATGATATAAGGGAGATAGTGCCCAGCTAAACAGAGAAACTGAGGAGAAAGTATTGAAGGGCAAAATATGGGTTACTTGAATTTAAAATGTACATATGTTGGGATGTGATGATGGGAGACCTCATTGCTGTCTACAACTACCTGAGTGGAGGTTGTAGTGAGGTCGGTGTTGGCCTCTTCTCCCAGTGACCAGCAATAGGACATGAGGAAATGGGGTCAAGTTGCACTAGGGGAGGTTCAGATTGGATATTAGGAAAAATGTCTTCACAGAAAGAATGGTGAGTCATTGGAACAGGCTGCCCAGGGAGGTGGTGAAGGCACCATCCCTGGAGGTGTTAAAAAAATGGGTAGACATGGCATTTCAGGAGTTGGTTTAGTGGTTATGGGTTGTAGAGCAGACAGTTGGACTTGAGGATCTTGAAGGTCTTTTCTGGCCTTAATGATTCTATGATTCTGTGATTTATTGTAAAACTCGTACATATCTATTGCTTTTGCTGTGGATATTTAGCAGTCCTTGTGGCTAGCACCAGACAGAGTTCATAAAAGCCATATTTTGTGAAATAGGAACAAATTAGATGGAAGGTATTGAATTTTTTTATCCTTTGTCATTGTTGGAAGTTCTAATCTTTCTGTCATGTTTCTGGTGCAGTGGATAATATTCGAACATACAAAAGCAGTAGACAGGGAGGTGTTTACCCTGCATTTCACGAAGGATTTTATTTTCATTTTTGCCTAATTTCACTGTGTCTCCATTTTGATTATGGCTTGCAGTCAAAGCAGGAGAAAGCAAACTGCAGAAATCCAAGAGCCAGACTGAGTTTTGTTTGCTTGCTGGTGGAAGAGCTTAGGTGACTGTATGTTTATGTAATGTTAACGGTGGCAGAAAATTGACTGTGCTGGCCATAAAACACCAAGTAGCCTCTGTCCATTACTTCTCTGTTGTGTGTGCTACAAGCTCTCAAAGCATGAAGAGTAGAATTGAAAGCTTCTGTGAATGGAGATCCTGAATTGTATATTATTTTTTAAGTGCTATAGGATACTTCAGGATGAAAGATGATATGTGAATAGCCAGATGAAATTGATTGTTAACCTTAAGCATCAAGCCAAAAACACCTTGATTTCCTGGAACCACAGATGTAAATCTTGGCAGAATCACCTCAGTGTTTATCCCTTACTGTTACGTGAATTAAAGACTTGACATTTTATTGTGTTTTCTTCTCTTGGATGAGATCTTAATGACTGAGACCCCATCTGATATATGTGGCTATTACACTCCATTACCACTTTCCATAACAGTAGAAATACGCCAAATCACTTCAGAATTTTGTATTGCATTATGTGCTGTTTACTAATTGCCTACAGCCTTCAATGCTGTAGTAGCTGTCCATCAGGGGAACGCCTCTTTGGCAGTGCATATCTCATTGCATGACATTCTGTTTCTGATCATCATAACATGCTTAGTTCTTCCTGAAGGACATGTAGAGCTTGAAGTTCTCAAGACTGCATGTTGTTTCTAAGCTTTCTGGATTCCTCTGCCATAAATATATTCATCATTGTAAGTTACTGCTATTTTTACATTATTGAGATAATTCGTAAGAGTAGCTCAAGAGAATATTCCTATTGAGTCCAAGGACTTGCATAATTAGGAAAACTTACTTTCTAGAGTTTCTGAAAAGCTGTTGGCCTGGCCACACTTCACCCCAATGTGATGTATTACAGGCAATTTTGGTGCAAACGAACACAAGCACGCTATTCTTACATGACCACTGAACCATACCTCTCGTAGTCTCCAGCAAAGTTCCTTGCTGAGTGTTGTATTCCCAAGTCATTGACTCTGAGACCTTCAAAGTTTTAGTGTGGATTTTTTTCCTATTTTTGAGTAGAGAAAATAATCACATTTGCATCTCTGTGACTTAGCCCTTTTAGCCTTGCTATTTTGGACAGTCACTGTATGATTTTGAAGCTGCTAGGTTTTTCCTGGGGCTGGGGCAGGTCATCTTTAGCAAGATTGATTTTCTAATAGTTTGCTTCAAAGGGCAGAGAAAGTCATGAATGTGTCTTTTCATTTGATATTTTCTGACAACGTAAAGGACAGACTCATTTTCACCATTTGCTGGAAGTGGTCTCCAACAGTAAAGCTCCTGTTAGAATATTATTTATGGAACGCAAAAGTATTACAAAGTCCAACCTGATTAGCTAAAGTGGCTCTTCTCTGTAATCCATTACTCTAAGCTGGTGCTTGATAGATGGATGGTTATTGCCCTGTTTGTATTTAAAGTAGTTATTTCTCCAGTTATAAATTTGCTGTCAGTTATTTCTAGCTGTCTAAAAAGCCAGTGAAGTCTGTTTAGAAAACTTGTAGTGTTTTGAAATTTAAAAATATGAAATGTGCTCAATATTCATAAAGAGAACAACAGCAATAAGATTAATATTAAAGTAAATATGGCCATAATCTTTCCTAATCACCAGTGACAGAGGGGCAGCTGCCTAGCACTGGCCATCCTTACTGCAGTTGTAATATTACTGTGCATTACTGTTGGTTGCTTTTTGCCCTCTCATAGAGATGTTTGCCAGGAGCAGGGGTACAAAGCAGATATGCCCTTGAAATTATCTTTGTTTGCCTTTGCCCCCAGTTTCTGAACTGAAAATTGGTGTTCAGATCTTTCTGCAAGGATGATCAATACTTTATTTTCATGATAACCATTTGACTTTCCTCCAAAGTAAAAATATTAGCTATCCAGTTCAGGGAAGACACAGCTCTAGGGCCTGGTAGCAGTATTTTGAAAGATGCATACAGTACCCAACTAGAGGATCACTCCTCTATATGGCATGAATTTTCTATGCCATCCTTAAAAGCTAAGGAGATGTTTAGAAAGCATGGTTTCTTCATAAAAGAAATAGAAAATAAATAGATGTCTTAGAAATTTTCTTCTCTTTTGCTCCTGAGATCACTACAGTGTCTTAGAATTGTTATCTTCCCAAAACCCCATATGAGTCTATGAAGCTGCTGAATTCTTAATTTTTGCTGCCTAATGCTTTATTCTCCTCCTTGCTTATTTTTGTTTTATCCCCTTCAATCCCAAGTATCCTTGTACAGCTTTCTCCAGTGCAGCAAAGTTGAGTGTGCCCTTGTCCAACCCAGAAGCTCCTCCACTGTCTTCAGGGGAGCTACCTGAAAACTGAAGCACTTGCATCAATCAGTCTTGGTACAACTCTGCACAAAGGCTTGTGAAGCCTCTGTCTTCCATCCAGTGATACCACACTTACATTTCTACTGCCTTTGACACAGTATTCATTGACTTTCTGTAAGTTACTAGGTTTAGAAATAGTAAGCAGAGAAATGTCCTTCCAGCCATGGTGAAGCATGAGATGTGTGGTTATTAAGAGGTTCCTCAGATCTCATATTTCTAAAGTAGTGCTGAATTCAGTTTTAAAAGCCTGTTAGTTTTCATTTGGAAGTCTAATTGCCACTTTGATAGGCAGTCTTATTGAAGAGGACTGTTTAAGAAAGCTGACTATTCCTTTAATTCACCTTGTAGCATCAAGACTACCAAACTGAAATGAAGATGGTGTTTGTAAGTGTTCAGCACTTCTGAAAATAAAAATTCTTACCTATACACCTAGGTAAGGGTCAAAATTTCTGGTTTAAGGCAACCTAATGTTAATAAAAGCTAATCTGGGGATCCTTGTGGATACATACATTCACATAAGATGAGTGTATCTAGATTTCTGTTCAACTTCTAAAGAACGTGTAAAACCTTGGAAATACGGATTCTGATTTATGCCCTGCTGGAAGGCTGGTGGATAATTGCAACCATGCTGTTGTCTTTCTAAAATTGAAATACATCTATTTCTGTTTGCGATGATAAATCCAATAATAAAATCTTAATTGGAAAAAAGCAATTTGTCGGAGTAGCAATTAGCGGTGGAACAGCTGCTTCGTTAACATACAGATGCAGGGTAATGACTTCTGAATCAAATGGGACTTGGTGAGCTCTCTGGTGAAGAGGTTCCTCCTGACACGATATGTTACTCATTTTGCTTTTTCTGAGTGTTGTGTTTTCTGTTGCTTATGAGTTTGACTTGCTTTAATACAATGTTATTCAAATGTTTCTGACACCCTTCTCTACATTATCCAGGTTTTTTCAGTGTAAAATCAGAAGCAATTACATAGCTCGTATTCAGATGATTTACTGTGTCAAACCTAGTCTCCCACTCTGATGTTTGAATTTGAGAGAGTGATTAAAAATTCAAGTAGTTTTTTCAGCAAGGCTGCCAATCCATGGGGTTATGCTGAGAGCTGTATTAGAACCCCAGGTTCATGGCACAGATGTTGTGTCCACTGCTCGTCCTTTGCAAATCTGGTGCCATTATAGGCACCACCATTTTGGTGGCACCGTAATTTCTGTTGAATCTTTTTCACAGGCCAAAGTCTTAGGCAGAAGCCACAAAGCCTTTGATGAATTTCCCTTTTGATGGTGAAAACTCTTACGGGGAAGGAATTTTGGGCTGTAGTTTCATTTAGTTGTAAGAAAGAAGCTGGGAATGTAGCCCCACTGGTAGACCCTCATATCTGTCTGTCAACACGAGACTACAAGATTCAGTTTTCAGTGGGGCTGAGTAGCCTGTACATGGCCATTGGAAGAGCTGAAACCTCAGCTGTCTGGCACCTCTGAAGTCAGACCACCTTCTAGGGACCTGCGTTGGAAAGGCTGGGTGTCTTACCATGTGTAAAGACATTTCCTCTGTAGCAGACGTTGGATATTACTTGAATGTATAAACAGCTGCACAGTTTTCAAGTCTCTTCTCTCCAGCTGTTCTATCATTTAGTGCTTTGTTTTTTTCCTGCTCTTGAAATCGCTTTCCCAGATATGTGGGAACACTGAACTCACTTGCCTGGTTTGTTGGCATGATTAGAGTAACAATACATGGTTGTCTCATGGGGGCAGTAATACCAGAAGCAATTCATGCTGAAAATAAGTTAATCACTACATGAATATTTGATAACCTGTTTACCAAAAGGTATCGTCACTGTTACGGTGACCACCAGGCAGCCTTGTGAACAGGGCAGAGTATTAATTCGAAAATCAGTGATAACTCTCAAGAGAGGTCTCTGTTTTGCAGTCCAGTACTGTGTTCAGCTTAAAGGATAGTGAGTAAATATCCCAGGAAAGCCTAAAATCCACATTTTCAAAGGTATTACTTTGGTGCCTAAAGACTCAGTCTTAGGCATTTGATTGCCTTTTTAGCTTAGTGCATTTGAATATCCTATTAAGTGTCTTTCTGTATATTCAGGAAGATAAATATTTCTGCAAGTCAACTGTTATCCTTAATGGCATATTCACTGGGCTCTAACTGAGATTTCTGCATCACTTATCTTGTGGGTTTGTGGTTTTTTTCTAAGTCTGTTTATAGTTCCTACTTTTTTTATAAGTGTTGTTCCTTGGCATTGCTTAATGTCACACCTAGATAACAGAGCTGAAAGAATAAGAGAAACAATGCTGAATATTCCTTGTTGAAAATAGTGGCATATGTATTATTTTCAGACAAAAGTTTATGGCTTTCAGGGTCCTTTTAACCACTAAATAACAAGCTGAGAATACTTGTATCAGCTTTTTCTGTCCTAAATAAATAATCTGTTAAAACCCAACTTGCTACAAAGCACAGCAGTTTGTAGTCATACCCTTGTGACATGAACTCAATATGTTCTTCAGTAAGGCTTGCAATGATAAATACCCTATTTTCACTGTTTTCAGTGACTGTACAAGGTGCAGAGCTACTGAAAGTCTCAATGTGAATGCTTGCTTACTTCTAGGTGTATTTCTTGAGTGGTGTTTTTCTGCAGCTGTAAATACTCAAAGAAAAAGCTCATGTTCAGTTGCTGTTGTGAATTACAAGTAGCTTCTGTTGTAGTACTATGTTTGCTTTCTGAATTAACACCCTCTGGAGATCCCTTCTTAAATATAAAGAGTTGCTCTGGAAGATGTTTCTAAATACACCCAAACCTCTATACTGAAGAAGTATTGTGGCAACATTTGGAAGAGAGCCTTATGCTCTTCACTCTCAAGTCAGTTATGTCTGCTTTCTGAAAAAAAGTTTTGACAGGAAGGACATTGTTGCTGGTATAAATCAAGTATATTTCTTCCACACAGTGATTTTTTATAGCCCAACTTATTCTGTGATCATCTGATTTGTGTCTTTGTCTCTGTGGCTGAGTGTACCCCTGATATTTTTTTTATCATTGACCAGCTCCAACCTTGGCAGGAAGATAGACCTCTTGAAGATGATTAAGTTCTTTCAGGTGGCAGTAAGGATAAGTAATGACAGGAGGAAAGGAACTGACAGAAGCAAGTGCTGTAAATTTGTGACTTATTGGACACTGGAAAAGCTTCATGATGGGCAATCAGATCAAAAGGTGGAAGGGTGCAAAGCAGAAGTACTTTGGGATATTGTAACCAAGGGCATTTTTGCGGTTTTCAATCACTTGGACCTCAGCATCGATCTTACAAGACATGAAATCTGAGGGAACTCAGTTCTGGTACTCCTGCACCTTGCTATTAGCTGCGAGGTATGTAAAATACTACCACAGGTATGGGGCATCATTGTAAACCATCATGGTGTTAGTGATGTGTGTTTTCATGCTGCCAAATCTCACCTCGGCTCTCAGAACACCAATTGGGTCCAGTCCAACTCAGGACAAAAGGACTGTACAGCTTGCAGAAAGTTAGGCCACCAGTGGTTGACAGTAGAGACGGAGATGTATCGCCTAAAATGTCAACAGTGCAAGGCTAGCCACGTTTTGCTGTACTTGACCATTGTTTTTTTACAGTAATTGAGCTTGTCAGGGTGATGATGAAAATATTGTTTTCTATAAATAGAGGTTTATCTCATGGCATTTAAAACAGACTGGGAACTGGCAACTTGGATAGTTGATCCCAAACCATTTTTAATTGGCAACATGGTGCTGCTTTTTGCAAGTAGCACTGAGGGCTAAAAGGAGTTCGGTATTCCACCTTTTATTGGGTTTGAAATCTGATCAGCCTCCCTAGCAGTGTGTGGAGTGGAGCCATGCTCATGGTTGCAATTCCACTCTAATATCATCCACGAGGCTGCCTGCTTTCTGCAATTCCTTTGGATGTGACATGCCAGCTTTAATAAAACGTGGCAATTTCAGGCACATGGTGATAATCAGTTTGTCTGTGGGCTCTGAGGAGATATTAAGTGGTGAGGTTTTGGTCTTTTCTTACAGCAAGAAACAAATGCTTCTTAAAATAACTCCAATATTAGTTCCTGATGAAGTGCAAATCCAGCTTTCAGCAGTCTGCAAAATGTGGCTGCTGATGGCTACAGCTATTTGATACTACAAAAATACTTTACATGCAATGTCATAGTTGGGTCCTGAGAAGGGGAATGAACTCCTTGACACACACTTCTCTGGTAAGAGGAGGTAAGCAACTGAGAGGAAACATGCTACTAGAAGAGCAGGTGGGTGTTGGTGCTCAGCTGGGAGCTCGGTGGAGCTGTGACTGGGGCAGTTGACCAGTTGTGTGGGGGACAAAATGCTGCAAACCTGCACTGCATCAGCAGGAGCATGAAGGAGATGGTAGGACCATCTCTGCTGGTGCAAAGATGGATGCATTGTTTTTACCTAGAGACAGCTATGACACAGTAGTTGTAAGTGGCAACAATCTCCCTGCACTGCTCATTGGCAAGGTGACCAGAAGAGATGCAGCAGACCTCCACAGGGGCCAAAAGGCCTCATCAGTGGGATAAATGACACAGATTGTCCTGAGTTTCATCAGCACTCAGTGCAGGGGCTTGGGTGATCACATCTTTGGAAAGGTTTGATGATACAAAAGGCAGGTCAGGGATGAGCAGTGCAGCATTAATTACTTTTTTTGGTGATTCACATCCTAACTTCAGCCCCAATTCTCTGCCTTTTTTTTACTGCCCCCATGGCTTTGCTCTGCCACGTCTGCAGACCGTCCTCTCACAACACCTCTCAACACACTTAATCAGTGGTGAAACATGATGTTAACTGATGTGCTAACTCTCTTCAACACCTCTTGGAGACTGGGATCTTACCACCAAAAATGACTACAGGCTACTGAAGTTGGCTCTTTAGAAACTTGCCTCCATGGCGCTGTCAGCATGAGCCCTTGGAAAGGCTGAAACAGCATCAAGAGCCAAGCTGTTGCTGTCAGATCTACTGGCCAAATGCACTGGGACACTGTTCTCTCTTTGGTTTGCTTTGAAGTAATATTGTGATCAGTGATATTGTGAGTCCCACCAGAGAGCACCATGCTGTCTTGTGCTCCCACAGCAACCCTAAAGTCATCTCCCCAGCACTGCCCCCCAAGCTCCACTGTAGGGTGTCCCATCTCCAACTGTGCCTGGAGACCTTCCAATCCCCCTGTTTTAGGACCCCTGGCACTACTACAGCAGTTGTGAAGAGGGGAGCAGATATTAGGAAGATGCTGTGAGCATTAGCTGCCTGGCTGCACAGAGAGCTGCAGCATGAAGGAGCACCATCTGACCAGGCGGTGCCTGTGAAGAAGTGCTAAATTTCTCTTCAGCAGGAGCCCAATCTGTTCCTGAGGCGATTATCAGCCTTTCACACTCCCTTTGCTCTTGGCTTCCCACAAACTGATGGGCAGACCCTGAAGCACACGCCTGCCTGCTGGCCTGATCCCTTCAAGCCTACCCTTCATCTCACTGATGGGAAGTCTGTTCCAGCTCTGCCTGGGCAGAGGAGACCAGGAGTCTCCCACCATAGCAGGTGGCCTCTCCTAGGAGGGAAATGAATTTTTAAAAGTTTGAGCTTTGTATCTAAATGATGATTAAAAGATACAAAGCTCAAACCATCTGAAACTACTCTTATTAAAACTGTAAGGTTAGATTTATTCTGCTCTGTGGCCTGGGAAAGCTATTAAACTTTTCACTTCTTGCGAGCTGGGCAGCATGTGGCTTCTCTGTGTTCCTCTTGTTAGGTTGCATATCTGCCAAAGGCATTTCTCACTCCTCCTTTGGTGGCAACTGGTACGTTAGCTAAATTTGCTCCTTCCAGCAGATGGTGACGCTGCTGCCCCGTCTGTAAGCGTGTGCTGCCTGAACAGCTCGTATCACTCCTGCTCTTCTCCTTTACTTGATACCAGGCTAGAGGCTTCCAAGGGATTTTCTTACATCCATTTTATATGACACCTTTTCACTGGACTTGTTAACAAAAGTAAAAACCAGGCTCATTTTTTCAGTAAGTGTTATGGGAATGACAGAGATCTAGGCCAAACTTTAGGGGAAGCTTTTTAACCATAAGGATAGTTAAGCACTTCAGTGATGAAACGTGAGATGCTATGAAACATCCTCAGGAGTAGTAGAGTAGTTAGAGAATATGTGTAGTGGTAAGAGAAGTAAAGAGATAATCTCTTGCAAAGGGTTTAGGTATTGCTGATCCATCTTTGGGGCTGTAGATGGACAGAACTTCTTCAAGTCCTTCTAGTCTTGTCTTCTTTTATTAAATGTGTTGATTAATTGGTTGTTCTGAACATGTTGTCCACCCTGAATGTGGGTGTCTGAGCAATGAAATGTGTAATAAAAATAATTACATAGTAAGGTGCATTTTAAAAGGCAGTGATGACTTTCCATTGATGAGAAAATGTGTGTATACATATATATATATATATACATATATATATATATCTTTCTCCAGGCTCAGCAGCATAACACAGTGTGCAAATCAAACCTGCAACTATGATGCAGGTAGAAGGCTTTTTATTCTGCAAAATACTTAGGAAGAGGAAGCCCATAAGGATTTTTTAGGATGACTGAGACAGTAGCTGATCTAAGCCATGGCAAGAGAAGGGTGTCTTCATAGCTATGAGTTTGGTAAAGCTTTGGATTTGTGACTTTTCAAAGGCCAGAGTTATTGGAGGCTGTAAAGGTGCTATAAACAGACCTTGAGAAGGACACTAGCCATTTCCAAAGAGAAATGGCCATTTTCATTAGTCTAGAAGCTCCTGAGAAGACTTAAAAGGGAGAGCATCTCTAAACCCTGGTTGAAAGAAAGAAGTCTTGCCACTGACCTGCTTACTGCAAATAGGACCAGCAAATAGGGCATTTTTAGTTTTTTCTGTGGTAAGGGGTAAGAGTCCAGCCATTCTGAAATGCAGCACATAAGTAAATAAGTCCTAGCCAGTTAGCAAACTTGTCACTGTTAAATATAGAGATCAGTAGGGTAAATAATACTTCCCAGTATGTAGCATGTGTAGGCAGCTGAGTATCAGCTGCCATGTAACTGATCCTGTGTAAGTATTAAATTTGCTGGTTTTATATAAATAAATGCTCAGCTGCGTTCTTATATTTGCTTTTATACCTGGAATTCCCTCTCTGATTTTATAATTAGTGATGTTGTAGTGGTCATGTTGAAGTGTACACATCTCGGATTTACATAAAGCATTGAAGAATGGCACTGGAAGTTTAGTCTAGATATGTTAATTCTTAATATTATTTAGTGTCACTTCATTGTTGCTGGTTTTTTATAAGTGTATAGTTGCATTATACATACAAATACAATTACATATCTCTGTGATATAGCTTTTTTCTCCCTGATACTAATGTTTGGATCTGGGAAGTTGCTAATGTAAATAAGTGAACTTTGCTTGAATACTAAAGGTGAATTTTTCCTCCCATCCTTCTGTGAGGATGTGTGTTCTGCAGCACAGGTTGTTTAATGAAATACTGACTTAGATGTACATCCTTTTTTCCCCCAAAGTGGGGTAGTTTCAGAATCACTAAAAAAATAGCTTAAGATGGCCAACCCAAAATGACTGTTTCCTGTACTCAGTGTCTATTTTGCATTACTTGAGGGAGCATAAGCCGGATGAGAGGCTTGGGCAAGAGTAAATCACTCTTGCTGCATCAGGATGCTTGTAGCTTGGGAGCCCACACATCCTATATTGTCTTGGTGCAGTCTCGTCCCTTTTTGTAAAGATCCTGGATCAGTTTCTCTGTCTGAAGTAGGTGCCATGGTTCAAAATTGCTATGAGTTGCCCAGTGGCAGATTGAGTTAAGCTGCAAGGACCATCTTCTACCTGATCGTCTGGAGTGCAAGTCTCAGTCTTTATCCCAGTCCTGCTGGGACACAGACTTTGTTCCCTGCCGCTTTCCAGAAGTTACCTCTGTCTTCATCTGATTTTGGTCTTGGTTTGGACAGAAAGTTAATTTGGGCTCAAGAGAAGATCTGATGTACCATACAGCTCTTGAGTAGTTGTGGATGACAAGTTTATTATGAACACATCCATAGTCCTTAGTTTTAAGTGCTGTGGAATGAGGCGTGTGGCAAAATAAATCAGAATATTGGTTTGAAGGTGCTGACAGGTTACCAGTGCTCAATCATTATATCCAGCTTAATGTCCAAGTCAATAACAGTAACTGTGATAAAATCTGCATATTATTTGATCATGGCTTGTTTTAAAGTTGGGGTTTAGCAGCTGGTTGTATGCTTGAAGTGTTAGCCATTGGACTAATTTGGCTTTATCAAATTAAAATTTTGTTTTATGTTTTCCTTATTTACATAAACATTTTGACTTCTGGGATTTTTTTTTTTATTTATTTATTTTTTTTTAAATAAGAAGCTGCAAGTTTAAGTACCACTGAGCGCATATTATGAGAGGTCTTACATTTTAGGTTTCACTGACATTTCCTAAAAATTTTTCCTCAGGCTTCTCAGGCATTGGTTTTCAAAACAGCTACATTGCTGAACCATTTGAGACTTTGTAGTAGAATGTATGTCACCTAATTTTTAAAAGCAGTAATATGAGTATTTGCTTTTGAGCTTGTTTCTCAGAATTCCCTAAGTGCTCAGTGAAAATAAACAAGACCCAATTCAGACATCTGTGTAAGGATGAAGGATATTCCTCATTGACTGCTGTCCTATTTGTGTAGGAGAGCTAAGCAAGCTGTAGTGATGTGCACTCTATGTGTCTGCATTTGATTAGGGGACTCCTACCCCTGCCTCTCATCCACCAGCACTGAGTTGCAATCCTTGTCCTTCCAGTGCTGCATCTCATTCAAGCTCCCTTTCTAGCTCTGCTGTTCTAAAACGTGCTGGCTCTGCCTCTACACTTGAGATACTGTCTAAGGGAAGGCTTTTTTATTTTTTTCTGTGCCCTTTCTTCTGGCTTTCCTTTCTGCCTTTGTAATTTACAGCTTTCCCTCCCATTACCACATTTCTCCTTTAATTTGGAGCTTTAATACTGAGAGGAATCTTTGTGTTTGGATATATATGAGATAAGGCTACTCTGGTTGGCATAAGCTTCTGAAAAAATAGTCTTTATAGACCTCATCTGCACTAAATGTTCTGCTACTTCACACTAAGACATCTGTGATTCCTTGTTACCAGTTGGGTTTGCACAGTCACAAATGCACAGCTTATAAAGTCAGGTGAGTTTGAAACCACAGGAGGGTATTGTCAAAGTCACAATAAGCAGTTTCTTAATGCTAACTTTGTTGGTTAGGAAAATAGAAGAATGACTCTTCCCTCTGAAAACATAGTTCCTCAGCAGAATTCTTTAGTATGTTTTTCACAGTTTCCTTGGGGTTGTCAGTGGCTTTTTATAAGTGAACTGCAAATAGCCTGTAGTATTAAATATTCTATCACAGTTAGGTACAGTTGTCCTGGTTTGAGCCAGGATGAAGCCAATTTTTCTTTTTGCTGATTTTTTTTTCCTTCAGTAAGCTTTCTTGTAACTAGCAACAGCGTGTTCTGCTAGGCTGATAAGACAGAGGAATGTTTTTCTAACTACTGAGGCTTCAAGGCCGCACCTGCACTCTGCCGGCTCAGACACTATGGGGAGATCTGTGACCCCCCCGTAGGAGGCTGAGTTAGACAGACAGCAAAATTGGCCAAAGATATTCCATTCCATATATCTACGTAAGCTCAGAGGAAGGTCAGAGATCATATTCTCCAGTTACGTGTGCAAGAGCTACTCAACAGAACAAGGCCAGGAGATGGTTCTTTCAAGAATGTTGCACCAGTCAACAACCAGGATGGTTCATCGACCTCTAGTGCTCAACCTTAGAGATGCCCTGCCTCCAGCCAGGAGGAGGAGAGGGACAACCGAGTTTATTGGACTGTGTGGATTCGGTGGCCTGGCACATTAGAACCACAAAGATATAAAGCTTTGGTGGACACTGGTGCACAGTGCACACTAATGCCATCGAATCATAAAGGGACAGACTCCGTCACTATCTCTGGAGTGACAGGAGGTTCTCAACAACTGACTGTTGTGGAGGCCGGTGTGAGCCTCACTGGTAAGGAGTGGCAAATGCACCCTATAGTGACTGGCCCAGGTGCTCCGTGCATCCTTGGCATAGACAATCTCAGGAAAGGATACTTCCGTGACCCGAAAGGGTACCGGTGGGCCTTTGGTATAGCAGCTGTAGGGACTGAGGACACTGAACAGCTGCGTACTTTGTCTGGCCTTTCAGATGACCCTTCTGTAGTGGGGTTGCTGAAGGTTGAAGACCAACAGGTGCCAATTGCCACTTCAACAGTGCACAGACGACAATATCGCACCAACAGAGACTCTGTGATCCCCATTCATAAGCTGATCCGGCAACTGGAAAGCCAAGGTGTGATCAGCAGGACTCACTCACCCTTCAACAGTCCTATCTGGCCAGTGCGAAAGCCTGATGGCGAGTGGAGGCTGACAGTGGACTATCGTGGCCTGAATGAGGTGACACCACCACTCAGTGCTGCTGTACCGGACATGCTAGAACTTCAGTATGAGCTGGAGTCAAAAGAAGCTAGGTGGTATGCCACTATTGACATTGCTCATGCATTCTTCTCTATTCCTATAGCACCAGAGTGCAGGCCACAGTTTGCTTTCACCTGGAGGGGAGTCCAGTACACCTGGAATCGACTGCCCCAGGGGTGGAAACACAGCTCAACCATTTGCCATGGACTGATCCATGCTGCACTGGAGAAGGGTGGAGCTCCAGAACACCTGCAGTACATTGATGACATCATTGTGTGGGGTGACACATCAGAAGAAGTTTTTGAGAAAGGTAAAAAGATCATCCAAATTCTTCTGGATGCTGGTTTTGCTGTAAAAAGAAGCAAGGTCAAGGGACCTTCACAAGA
>NW_009954114.1:278078-327876 GCF_000747805.2 Chaetura pelagica | reverse complement strand
AGAAGAAGAAGGAAGGAAGTTGTCTTCTGTGATCTCTGACCTTCCTCTGAGCTTACGTAGATATATGGAATGGAATATCTTTGGCCAATTTTGCTGTCTGTCTAACTCAGCCTCCTACGGGGGGGTCACAGATCTCCCCATAGTGTCTGAGCCGGCAGAGTGCAGGTGCGGCCTTGAAGCCTCAGTAGTTAGAAAAACATTCCTCTGTCTTATCAGCCTAGCAGAACACGCTGTTGCTAGTTACAAGAAAGCTTACTGAAGGAAAAAAAAATCAGCAAAAAGAAAAATTGGCTTCATCCTGGCTCAAACCAGGACAACAGTGTATTCATCAGTTGGTAAAGTGAGCTTGTCAAAAATCTCCATGTTTGTGTGCTTTAAATGATTTTGAAATAACTTCAGCAAAGATGTAGGAAGAGGAATTGTATCCACATAGCAAGTGTTTAGTGAATGTAAAAGCATGTGTATGGCTTGTAAGGAGCAATCGTTGGTCATGATAAGCCTTACTGCAACGGTGACACTTTATTCTTTGTGAAAAAGGTGTGTGTATTTCCCATTAGGAACACCCTTAGAGAATTTCATGTCATTAAGGCATTTAAAAATTTTTTACTGTGCATTTTTTCAAGCACTGAACAATCAGAATTAAAAGTAATACCAGATAATGAACCTGTGCTACTTGTGGCCTCAAGGTATGGAACTTAATAGGGAACCAGCTAATGAGAATAACCACAGTAGTACTAGGAAGGATAAAGAGAAAAAAATGAAGAATTATAAGCCCTCATGCTCCAGAGCCAGTCATTAATTGGCAGGGAGGTGTGAAGAAACTTCCCCGGCACACAGGGTATATATTTTGATGGTTTCCCTCAACTTCCGCAGTCACATCTGATACTTATGTACCCTGTGAAGATGAAGGTGGCAGAGTTAAGAATTGCACTGGTCAGATATAATAATTTTTAAAATGAAGATGCTAATTATGCATTGTTTGGCAGCTATATGGAGCATTACATTTCATTGTGGATATGAGTTTTGTTAATTAGTCAGTGGAGGAATTATTCCCCTTCCTTGGGAAAAAAATGTATAAAAAGATTATACAGGACTGGAAGCAGGAAGTCAGATGTCTGTTTGAAAATATGGGTGAAATAGTGAGTAGGGTATATATAAAAAAAAAAGAATCAGACAATGACGAAGAAAAGTGTAATAAATCCAGCTGTACCATACATTGTTAAATGGTTTAGGATTTCAGCTCACCATTCCGTCTGCATCTAGCATGACTTTGGTATTGCTCTGTAATTGTCTACAGTGCAACATAAAAGACTTGCTAAATCTTGAACTTGACTGGAATGTATTTTAAAAGAATTTTGACCTTAAAGCATTTTGAACCAATTTGTCCAGACCCTGAAAACTAGGAATGCCTGCTGCTTTCTGTCCAAACCATGACATGGTTATCTTCATAAAAGCAGAGCTACTGTTTAGCTCAGCCTGCTCATTCCTTTTACTTTTTCTAAAGCAGAAGCAAGCTGATAGTTTTTATTCACTTTAGCTAAAGCTGTAGTGAGTTAATAGCAGCTGCATGTGTACTAATTGATGATTAAAGCTTTGGTAAAATGGGCACACTACAAGCCTGAATAAATCCTTCAGCAGAATATCTCTAGTATTTTTAGTAATCACTCACCAGGGCAAGAGGTGGCCAAGAACAAATCTGCAAAGGATTTTACTGTTGTTACATTACCCTCTGAGCTACATGAAACAACAAGGGAAATGAAAGACTTGATCTTACCTTGTGATAGATGATGGTGACATGAGCTGGGGGTTGACCATCCAGTCCTCTGCTGCATAGCCCAGTAATGAATTAAGAATTCACTCATTGACCTCTTCTCAAATGAAATTTGTCCCACAATCACAAAGACTTCTTCTCACCTTAATCTACTTTTCAAAGGAGATTTTATAACCTTATGTCTTCAGGAGGAAAAGGAAAATAGCCTATTAATTGGGAAAGTTTTTCCCTTCACTATTCTTTGCTGACAACCCTCAGAAGCCTTTTTTACTGCTTATAAAAAGTGATCATCTTTGCTTGATTATAATAGTTACAATGAGAGCGAGATTGATGTGACACTAAAAATTAATATCATTGAAAGGGTCAGCACTGAAAATACTCAATAAGATTTTTCATTTAACTATCTCATTTGGTAGTGACTCTCAAGTAACATAAAGAAAAAGGAGACTGTTTTGATTTAGCTATTTTGTGTGGGTAAAGACTAAATTCAGAGCTTTGCCATTCCTCAGAACAACACTGAACCAACTTGATTTAGTTTCTTTTTGTTATAAAAGTCATTCTTGCCGTCCGTTTTGTCCAGTATCATCTCTCCAAAGATGAAGAAGATATCTTGGCAGCACAAATTATAGTTAAATATTTTTAAGTAATGGAAATAATATAATTCCTGATAGTCCATTTAAAAAAAAGTATATTAACTCTGGGACTCAGAAGATCACTTTCACAGATATTTTATGCAATTTATCTACTGCTTTTCATAGCAGTGTACAGCTCTTCCAGCAATTGACTTGGTCTGACTTACTTTAAATTCATGAATCACCCTTGTGATAGTTTCTACAGATGGACTTCTGTGTAATAAGTATTCTGTAAGTCAATTTAAGAATATATATATGTATGTGTGTGTGTGTCTTTTTACATACAGGATTCTAAATGCTTCCATTTTTCAGAATGCATCTGAGAAAGTAAAAATCAGAATTTATTTTAATTCTAATTAATGTCTTTGCAGTCTAATAAATATGCAACAGTTGTTTATTATTAGGCTAGTTATAACGAGAATCTAGACCACAAAATTTCTGTAAAGGTTCATTAGTAATACAGTAAAATGATGTGCAAAAGTATCTGTCCTTTCCTCTGATGTTATATTCCCATCCTCTAATGTGTTAGTCGAGTGAGTTCTCAGCACCACATGCTCTTTGAGAGATGAGTATGATGTTGATGATGGGGTTTTGCTTCTTCCCAATTTTGGTTCATTTGATTCTTTTTTTTCCTCTGTGTTTCAATATCATGGTAGTTCATAGGTAGCATTCTGCTGTTCATTCACAGGGTTAGTTGTACCACATTTATTTACCTGTGCTAACCTTTCTCTGTATGCAGCTTGATTTCTTTTTTGTTGGGGCGAAAGAATCTGTGCTTGCAGAAAGCTAAGCAGAACTGAAGTTAAAATAAATGAGCTAATGATGCAACTAAGCCAGTTTAAAATCCCAAGGCAGTCAACAGGCAACTAATCGTGGGGTAATTTTGCTTCACAGCAGGCCAAACAAGGCTTCTGACTTCTGACTGCAGAGCAAGTGACAAGCACAGAGAAATTTTATTGCCTTTTGCAGGTGCAGTGAAAAGCAACCTAAAAGTCATTCAGGACCAGACAAGGCCCAACAAAGTTTGGAGGCGTGCATAGCTCATATGGCTAATTATTGTTGTAAAACTTGAGATATGGGACGAACACCAGCATTTAACAACAGGGCTCTGACTGGGCCACAGCGCTTATTCCTGCAGGGTATATTCTTAGGACTGCAGGAAGAAGAGTTTGAGAATAAGGTAGTTGCAACAAATGCAAAGTTAAAGGAAACAAAAGTGTTACCCCTCTGCAGCTTGATTTAGTGATGCTTTAAGAAAAAAAACAACAGGGAAAGCCAGGTTCTGTTTCCTTCTCCGTCTGTGAGGTCTTTCACCCAGGTCCTGCCTTACCAGGAAGCTTCTTGGCCTGCCAGCTGTGTCCCAGGTTACACGATGGCTCTCGCTGTGTTAAACCTGTACAGGAGCTCCTCCTTCCACCAGCACTACACACAGGATTTCATCACTACCCAAACCTCTCACAGCCAACAGTGCTTGGTGTGTAAGAGCTTTCCCACTGACTGCCACTGGCAGCAGGGACTCGTTTCTGAGGCTGCATCGTGTTTATGTGAGGATTTGGATTTGAACAGCTCACACCCTTCTCTCCCCTCAGGGCATAAAGAAGCCTGTACCAGACTGCAATATGTGATACTGGTGTCTTGATGGAAGTGAAGGCACGGTGAAACACAAATGTTCAAAGAAACTTCCTTCTCTGGCTCCAAAAGAGCCTGGCAATGAAAAAGGAAGGGTAATAGAAAGTATGATGGCCCTTTTCCATGGATATATTGACATATATTCCATTGTATTTTAACAGATTGAAAGCTCCTGATGCTGGAGTGCAGACAGCATGCTCTCAGCAGCAGGCTACCCATGGTCATATACATTAATGCTTGGACTAATTGCAAATACAAAGATCTATTTCCCTAAAGTTGTTACACATTGATTACAGTATAATCTAATCTAACACAGATTTTTTTGAGGTGTTACTGTTGTGAAGCAGTAGGACCATTAGGAACCAGAATTCTTTGGCAGTCCCTGGTTCTGTCTTAGACAGTTCCTCACTGAAAGTCTTTCCACATTATTCCTTCGTGCTTGGAGCACACAGTGTTACTTCCCCATTCTGAGCTTGACTACGTATTGCCAGGCATTTTTAGTGGAAAACATTTGGAGGGGTTTATGTAGCCCTACTTCTTTCTTTTGTCCTTTGGCTTCAACTCACGGGACATCCTCTGTCATCCTCCCTTCAGGGGAGCTGGTCTGCAGGAAGGACAGTCTGTGGGGAGAGAAGGAGCACAGGCAGCTTCATCCCTCCAGCTTATGTTCCAGGTCCAATACTGACACCCAGGAGGTTGTTGACAGGGTGTGGATGATCATAAAATATCATGAAACCAGAATCTAACTGGGGAACAGAAGCAAAACTGCTCTCAGACTGATAGTAGCAGATGCTGTCAAGTTTTTAACAGTTGGAAGGATGTATGGGCTGAGTAAAGAGAAGAATTAGAGATGTTCCCCCTTTGGATCAGAGCTATATAGTAGATTTGCTCTATTACAGCTTGTGTTGACCAGAGATTTCACTGAAGCAGAAATTATTTCTGCCTGCCAGAGCTCTGATCTTCATACTAATTTTAAATTCCAGAGAGAACTAGAGGAAGTAGGCAAGTGGTGGATTGAATGGAAAAGCCAGGAGAAATGGATGCAGCCACATAACATGAAGGGTCCTGTGTTGTGGCATTGAAGACCCCTTGGTTAGAGCAAAAATTTACAAAGTGGGCTGCATTGCATGTAGGGAGCATTGACTGAATACAGGCATCAGTGCAAGAGGTTATATGGTGCCCTGGCTCCTGTATCACTACTCTTTTCCTTTGAACTTGCACTAAATTTTTTGTTCCTACTTGGTTAAGAAGCAGCTATGTTCCGAACCGCTGGGAAGCCGGCACTGGCGGGTTGGGGTTAGCACTGTGCTCCCTTTGATGCAGAGCCTGGCCTTTCTGTGTTTGCTGTACCTCACAGTCCTGTGGAAACTCTGCTGGCTTTATCTCTTAGTCATTTATCTGAAGCAAATCAACTTGGCAAACGAAGTAAGATTATTTGCAATAATTGTGTCATCATCTCTCCTCCAAGGAGATCTCTTGGGGTGGATGTTTGTGAATATATCATTATTTGGAATGCAAAAACATTATTTTTTTTTTTCCTTAAGAGCTACAGGAGCTATTAGGGCATGAATGAACTTCATAGCTTGTGGAAGTGATGTGGCCAATAGAAAATGTTAACATTTAGTGTTGACAGAATAAGTATATAGGATTTTTTTGCTAATTTGGTCTGTTTAAGTTCAGTTTAAGATTCTGCTTACATCTTATGAATTTGCTAGGCCATGGGTGCAAATATTTTGGGGTTGAGGAGAGTATTGCACACTGCACCTTGCAGCCCTCCTATATTTGAATGAGTTGGGCACTGTAACAAGATGTAAAGAGTGTTGAAGTATCTGGAGGAGGTGCTGGCTCAGCTCTGTACCAGAATCAAGAGTACATACTGGGGCGTTTCCCAGGGTCCCCTTGCCCAGCTTAAAGGTTTAAATACATTTCCAGTCAAGAAAGGGCCATAGGCCTGCAAGCATCATCTAGGGAATTGATTCTTGGGAGAGGTTTTCCTCAAATAAGGCTAGGTACAGGGCACATCCACATCTGAAGGAAGTGGTTCTCTTCGTTTGTTGGTGTCAGTTGGGTGCAATTACCCTGATATTTTACTGGGCTGTAAATGAATGAGTAATGATTTTATACCATAAAAGAATCTATTTGGTCCTGCTGCCTGTGTGCACATGCAACCAACATATTAATATCCTTACTATTACCCCCAAATTGACACCTATTAAATAGTCTTAATACCTAACAGCAATTTATAAGAAAGGTGTGCTGTTTAAGAGTGATAATAATGAGTTACAATTATTAAGAATATTTTTTTACTTAGAAGGTGGGGTTTTCCCACTGATGTAAGTTCTCTGTCTTACAAAAATATTCATCACAATCATGCTTAAAAAAGCCTAACAATACTTTTAAACTGACATTTGAAAAACATTATTTTCTTTTCTCTTTATATACATTTTTAAAGTCCCCCTCTTTAGCCTCCCCCTTCTTAGAGTATTCTGACAGTGGCACATGGACTCCTACATACAGCTTCAGAGATCAACTGATGGAATTTTAGAAGTGAACTGAAATGAACACTTCGGCATTTTTCTCATTCTTCTAGCTGTCCCTTTGTCATACTTGGGTAGTGCTGGCCAAAAAGGATAAAATAAAATCACAGGAGCATCAAGGATGCAACAAGAGCATGAAACATGTGATTGTGCTCACCATGGTCTTCTGGGGAAAAAAATAGCAACTGGTGTTTCTGGTGCCTGATGGGTTATACATTTTTTATGACTCCTCCATTCACAATTCATTTTTTGACGTGTAGATTCTCTGATCACCACTGAAGTCAGCTGAATTTGCGCTGCAGCTTGAGCACAGGGAGGTAGTAATCATAGAATCACAGAATCATCAAGGTTGGAAAAAACCTTCAAGATAATCAAGTCCAACTGTCTGCCCTACAACCACTGTGACCACTAAACTGATATCCAGTCCGAACCTTCCCTGGTACAACTTGACCCCATTTCTTCTTGTCCTATCACTAGTCATTAGGGAGAAGAGACCAACTGCCCCCTCACTACAACCTTCTTTCAGGTAGTTGTAGAGAGCTATGAGGTCTTCCCTCAGCCTCCTCCAGGCTGAACAGCCCCAGCTCCCTCAGCCTCTCCTCATAAGACCTGTTCCCCAGAGCCCTCAGTAGCCTAGTTGCCCTTCTCTGCACCTTCTCCAGCACCTCAGTGTCCTTTTACTATGATGCCCAAACTGCACTGCACACAGTGCTTGAGGTGCAGCCTCACCAAGGCTGAGTAGAGGGGCAGGATCACTTCCCTGGTCCTGCTGGTCACACTAATCCTGATTCTGGCCAGGATGGAGTTGTCCTTCTTGGCCACCTGGGCACACTGCTGGTTCATGTTCATCTCCTGTCAATCAGCACTCCCGGGTCCCTCTCTGCTGGGCACTCTGCCACTCCTCCCCAAGCCTGTAGTGCTGCCAGGGGTTGTTTTGACCAAAGTGCAGGACCCTACATTTGGCCTTGTTGAAACTCATGCAATTTGCCAATTATTTCTTTCTGTCAAATTCAGGTTAAAATTGGCTAAGAGAGAAAATAAATGCTTTTGGGAAGAATGATAGACACACTTAACTCTCAGTTCTTTGGAAGCAGGAACTGTCTGAGGTTTGCAGCATGTCAGCAGGTGTAGCTTCTGGTGGTGGAAGCTGCGTTTCACAGTTCAGGAAGTATCATCAAGATGTACATATTTAGGAACTCCCTACCTGCTCACATCCTTCTCAAATCATGAAGCTTTTATGCTGAGAACGTTAGTTCACCATGACTCTGTCAGGGGAGTGTGATTGCTTGACTTTTATAAAGGGAGCAGGGTGGCTTCACAAGTGATATCAAATATACATGGCATTAGAAGGTCAAGTACCACTCTTTAGGCTTCACTTAAGCCATTAGGCATCTGGCAGAGATTACAGAAGAGGTGTAATGAGCCATCTGGGCAGTAAGAACTTTTTGGGTGAGCTGCTACATGGCTAAGCAGTTATGCCAGCCCGCGTTAAGACACACATCACAAAGCAGTTTGAGAAGCCGTTTAAGCACACTCCTAAAGATATGCATGTTCTTGAAAACAAGGAGACTAAACCATATGCATGATGTGTTTCCCTGAAAAAAATAATCTAGAAACCAATGACTAGAAAGATTCAAATGTAATCACTAGCTTCAAGTTGCATAGAGCTACAGAAAAGACACATGTTGTAATATTCCTTATCTGTGCTATTAGAAGTAGCAACTCATCTAGAGTCCAGAGGGGGAAGGACTTTGCCTGGGAAACAGCAGCAGAGGCATCAGAGACCATGGGATTTTCAGTGACTCTGAATTCACAGAGTCACTCACGGGTCTGACTTCGGTCTGTTTGACCCGTTTTCCTACTCTTGCACTGTATTATATTCTGCAGTACCAGTTTTCTGAACCCATGACCAAGGTAATCTCCTGCCACAACTGTGCCTCTCAGTCATGGTGCTGTGATCACAAATCCACCTGTCATCCAGAAAAACTGGCAAGTTGGCAAAATGCAGCAGCATCAGTACTAATATCTGATTAAATTTGATATTTCAACCCCCAGTGAAAAAGTGGACTGTCAACTCAATTATTGTTCAGAGCAAAACAAAACAGCACTGTTGGCTGCAAGCCATGCCATTACTGGGACAATTGAGTTTTATGCTGGGGAATAAAATATAGTTATCCGTGGAGTGTATGTCTGCACCCTGCTCTACACCCTCCATGCATCTCCTGCACGGAAGTGCCAAGACTGTTTTGCTGAGTGTCCCTGTATGTCTTGTGTGCATCCAGGTGCTTTAAGTACCCCATGCAAAGGGGACACGGATGATTCTGGATGTTTACTGCTCTCCTCAACTGCTGTTGTTCCAGTCAGAGCTTGCACACCCTGCATGTATCCTATGAATGAGTTTCTATTTCTTTCATCTTTTTCTTGTGTTCATTTGTTTTCACCTAGTGAAAAGTTTAACTTGAAAGGGACCTCTGAAGATCATCTAAGCCCAACTCCTGCTTAAAGCTGGGCCACTTAGATCAGCTTTGATTCAGACGTGGTGTGCTTTCACTGTGCACCAAGGGGCTTCCATCTTCTCCCAACAGAGACTTTTGCACTGTGAGGATGGTCAAACACTGGAGCAGGTGACCAGAGAGGTTACGAAGTTTTATCTTTGGAGATACTCAGAGTTCAACTAATCCTTGCATAACCTGATCTTTCTGTGACTTACATGAACAGTGAATTGAGCTGTATGTCCTCCATGTGTGCCTTGTAATGTGGACTATACTGTGCTTCTCTGATTCCATTGCAAGGCACAGTCTATCTGTTTTACAGATAGATCATTTAGGGAAATATGAAGGTCTCCCAAAAATGTTTTATTTCAGTTCAGTTTTTTTGGCTGTGTTGACAATAAAGAGGGTCACACACAGACATCTGCATTTTGTCAAATTAAATCCATCCTTGGTGACAAAAGCATTACTTCAAGCCTGTCCACATGCTTTGTACAACACTTTTAATTTGAGAAAGGGAGATGCAAGGCTTTCTTTCTCTTTTTGCTTTCTGATTTCACTTCAGAGGATTCCCTCCTTTGCTTAATATAGAAGGATGACTGATTTTTACCTTCACAGAATGGAGTCTTTCCTGAAATGAATCTAGAAATAGTCTTAATAATAGACAGATCAAGGTCGCAATGATATTAACCCAAAACAGCCTCTTAACTTGACCTCACTGTGCACTCGGGTGAGCAGCAGCAGCAGCTCCATCCTTGACCCAGCTGCAATGGTCAGTTTATTTCCCCACAGCTCATGAAGCAGCTTTTTCTCTTGACCTTTGCAAAGACTCTCTCAGAAGAGTTTCCCATAACCCTGACTTGGTGCTGTAGCAGTGGCTTCAGGAACACACAGCTCCAGGGAACTCCTGCCTCTGCTTAAAGTTTCAGGGCTCACCTTCAGCCAGCTGAGATCTGTGCTACAGACTGTGAATTTCTAGAAACATTTGGCAGAGACCGAGAACCTACTTAGGGAATATTTTTATGATGTGTAGTCCCTATACATTCTGCTTCTTGCCTTCCCTCCTTTTCTTGGGGTGGCATTCTGTGCTCAGCTGCGGGAGGAAAGAGAGAAGGGAGAAGTACTGAGCTTTCTGCTCTTGCTCTGCTACATGTGGAGAGCTGGGACAGATGTGCCCTCTTAGAGAAACACTGGAGAAAACCAAATGGTTTGGAGCTGAGTGAATGGGACCTGTGCCCTTCTCTGGTAGGATTCATATGTACATGTAATGCCTGCACAATACAAAGAGCTCTGGTTCCTGGGAAGTAAGCTGCATTTTTCTCCTATAGATTTCCAATTATAAGAAACCTTTTTCATGTAAAATGAGATTGCCTTGCATACCACAAACATCAAATATGCAAGCAAAAAAATCCCTCCCCAAAACCACAATGGACATATATCTGAGGAGTCAAGCAAGGCTGCATTTTAACATGCTGCACTTCTTAATTGAAGATTAGGAAATCAGCAACTAAGCAGGTATTTATCTCAGTATGGCAGAAAAGATCTTTTGACACATATAAGCAGTTTCTGTTGCAAGCCTGCAAACACAGAGAAATTGCCTGCCAAAGTCAGAGATGATGGTTGCTTCCTGGGTACTGGCTGGTTTTGCCATTTTTCTTTTGCTTTTACTATTATTTGTGATATTTCTTTGCATTATTATCTATAACGATTTTTTTTTTCAGACTTGACAATATTCAAATAGCAAATAGATCCGTTGTCATGGAATCATTACAGAATTAGGCCACAAAGAGTGACAGTGACTCAGTAGCCAGATGATACAGGCACTCAACTGGGAAAAGAGAAATCAGTTTTTCTGCCCCTTTTCCCATGAATACATAATTATAATGAAAGGGATGCATTATGAGGGGATATCTCAGAAAACTCCTGTCAGGTGACTGCATTGCTCCTTCAGGCCTGGATCCAGGTCTCTCATCCTTATCAGGCAGGAGGAGGGAAGAATCTAATTTCAGTTTCACATATCTTAGCAGAAAAGATTAATCTCTGGATGAGGAGGTGGGAGAGGCAAGATGGCCATGCTTGCCTTTCCTTGTCTGGGTGCTTAGGCAAACTCTAGGCACACTTACCCAGCACTGCTACAGCTAAATGAGATGACAGACAAATAGATGCCTAATTTTAGTCGCATCAAGATTCAGCCAAGCGTGAAACTGTTTCCTCATCACACGACAGATGCGAGCTCAGGAATGCAGACACTGATGGGAATTTAGGTGTCTGGGTGGAAACCAAGTAGAGGTATTGGGAATCCCTCCATAGCAGCACAGCACCCTCTGTCTCCCTTGTGAGTTCAAAGCTTCAAGGTTTTGTGTTGTAAAAAGAACAAGTTTAATTAAAATTGCAGTTGTGAACCTTTTTTGCACATAACTACATGTTTAACTTCAAGAGGGTGAGCAGTACCATGGCAAATGCAACAAACTGGCCTTCCCAAGTTCCCTTCCAGACTGAATCATCCTGTGGTCGTATGTCTGAAATATCTGGCATGCACTTGGAGAGGTGAACAATGTTTAAACCCATGTTAACAGGACAATCAAATGTAAATGCATTTCAGAGTAAACAGTTCACATGAGAAAGAAGGTGATGTTTACAGAAATTTATCTAAAGAAAACAGTGGTATTATTATCAGAAAGCCAAACTAGGTTGAAACAGCCTTTGCTCAAATTTTAGTATTGATTTTGAGAATTCATTTATTAATCATCTTCATGGAAGCAGTAGAGTAAAATGAAAACATTTCAGCAAGAAAACAAGAGTTTACATCAAAATTTTGGCCACTTTAGTCACCAGAAGTGTTATTTCTCTCAGCATCAGCTGTTAATTCAGTACTTTTCCTTCTTGCAAGAGGAAGTGGCAGTGCAGTTCCATATAATAAGCCTATAATAATTTGTCAGGAATGGGGGTGGAAAATTATTAGCTTATAACATTGTAATCTTATCCACTATCTATTTTTTGACAGGTTTTGATTAATTTTCCATTAAATGTATTCAGTGGTTTACATTATTATACTGCCATGCTTTTCAGTAGCATGCTACCTTTGTCATGTGATTAGCTGTCCTGAGGGCAAGAAACCAATAAAAATTACATTCTTGCTTATTATTTGCACCACTACCCCTTCATAGCCCATCATCAGTCTATGTGTTGCCGAAGTCCAAAGTTAATTAGAATTACTGCCACTTTGTGTCATATAAAAGGTGATCATTGTATGTACAGGAGAACTTATATGTCTCCATATAAGCATTTGTCAGCAGCTCTGCCAGTGGTGCCTCATTCTGTGTTTTTAGTGATCGCCTTTGATAGGAATATGGGACATGAAAAAACCACAAAGGTGGCAGAATCAAATGCTCAGGAAATAAGCAGCCTGTTCACCATGAATGCAACATTTCTCAGGAATTCTTTAACTCTGCTAACTGAATACTCCTCTTTGTACAAAATCATCCTTTTTAAAAATTATTTTAAGCTCTTTTTTTTAATTTACGTCAATCACTGGGAAAAGATTAGTGAAAAGATAGCAAAGAACAATTCTTAAAATGCACGGATATGAATTGTAAGATAAAAAACTTAATTGCAGTTTAGACTTCAGATTTATTTGAAAAGGGGATAATGATAGTAATTACCCAGTTTGAGTTTTGTAGAAGGCTAATTAGATCCCAAAAGCATTTGTATGCACAAGGCAAACCATAAATACAAAAGACCATCTGGTCCTTATCAGCTTACAACACTAACACTGTCTGTAATTATTTTTTCTATATTGTTTTGATGTTGACATTTTATGATGCAATACATCTAGCCATGGTTAGGGAATAACCTGTAAATGCTTTTTGGTTGCTGCTGCGTTTGGGTTTTTATCCTGCTTTTAAAGACATTGGCCGACTCTAGGAGTACAGGAAAGCAGCCTAGAGTTTAATCATTCACACTACAAATTGGTCAGCATTTTAAACTGAGTTTGATTATTATTTTTTTTATTATTATTTTTTTTTAATCTAAAGTGTTCCATCTGCTTTTTCCAGCATTCTGAGGTTCAAAAATAACTTACGAATACATTGAGATGGGTTTATCAGGCAGTGAGGTAGTTTTAAGGTCTCCAAGCTGTGTCACAGCAATAGAAGGACTAATTCTGATTCTGTTCAAGGTTTAGAGTTTGCCATCTCTATCTGCCTGTGGTTTTGCTCCAATGTGAAGTCCTCCAATGTGAAAGTCTCATATTAGCCCAATGGAGTTACAAGCTTAGTATCTTCTCCCAAGAAGCTGCTGCAGCCTGAGCAGCAGGGATGGACCAGCATCTGCCAGTCTGCAGAGTGGTGCTGAACTAGAGAAGTTCCAGCAGCAGCTGTGGAAAGGTTTAGTGAAAACATGGGGAGGCATGACTGGCTCCAAGGCTCAGAGAAAGAGCCTTAGAGAGGTTTTGAACATGATCAAGTCTGAGTGATTTACGGGAGCTACACAGGGAGATGCTACCAGCTGCTTTCAGTGGCATCTCATGGGTTCTCTGAGTGTTTTTCTAAGAGGAAAGTACTAATGCAGAATTTTAATTAATTCCTTACTTATGAAAATTGTCACTGACTTGATGACTTCTGACAGTAGCAGCTAAACAAGGCCAAACAAACTCTAAGTAGTCAATCCTACTGGTGCTATCCAGGGAGCCTCACAGGCATCAGGGATCCACCTGTACAAATCCAGTTGCAGATCAGAGACTTATCATGCACTTCAGGATTTATTTCACTGGAATTAGAAGTTCATCTTGTCTCCCCTAACTACATTCCATATAACTCCTTATCTGTTGACCACCTGAACATTGTCTTCGACAGTCCAAAACTTGAAATCTGACAACAGTTCTGTGTTTAAAGTAGCAAATTGTTCTGAAATTGAATCTTTCCTTAAAAAAATAATTTTATGCCAGATGCTTTATCTTTGTGAGACAGAATATTTTCAAATATTTTTTTCTCTTAGTGGCAGTGTTTGGAATCCAGCAACCCTTGTGCTTTAAGCTGTTTTGTTCTTACTGTATAATCTCATTTAAGAGTGTGCAGATTTTCCAAGCAGACTGAGACCTGTGTGAACTTTCCGTTTTGAAAGAGCAAGGTAGGGGAGAACATAGTTCTACAAGCAGGGTTAACAGGAGTGTTGTACATGTATATCCTGTGCTTTTCATGGTGTTCCCATGGTTTTTTCCATAATGCCTACATGGTGTTTTCTCTTGGAAAATCTGGCCTGTGTGGATACTGTGAATCTCATTCTGCTTGTGCAAGGCTTAACTCACATGTCCTGTTGTACCCTGGTGTTCAGACCCATACACCCTGTGTGGCCATCAGCCTTTCAGCTTCGTACAAAGGAGGGTGACCCTCTCCTGAGCACAGCACCACACACTGCTTCTCTCCACAGCCCCCATCCCCTCACCATCCCAGACAGCGGACTCCCTGATCAGCCTGCGGGAGACAGACCCTTTGTGCTATCCATGCCCTGAAACTTGGCTTTGGTTAAAGAAGCTGTGTCTGCATACGAGAATGTGTTTATTTGCATGTCAGAACCTAACTGGAAAATTAGTATTTTGCAAGAAGTTTTAGGTGGATATATTGTTTCATTTATTTTTTTAATTGCTTTGAGACACACTGATGGAAGTTTTTGTACAGTAGCCACAAATTACCTTTGATTTTTATTTTTTTTTTACAGTGACCAGATTTGAAGTAGACAGTGTTTCTTAAGGAAATGTCACTGAGCATCCAAAAATTCCATGTGTAATCTCAGTGTTTTTCCATGAGAACTGGCAACTCCTTCTGTGCAAAGCCATGACCCAGATCTTCTGTCCACTGAACCCTGCTCACATCACTTTTGCATGACCACAGTGTTGTAAAGCCCTGAGCACAAACCAGACAGCCAGCCTCTGGAAGCCACCCAAAGTCTGTAGCTAAGGGCTGCATCTGAGGGAAACAACAATTATATGGCATAGAAATGTGTAATTTCTCAAACCTAAACTGTGTGCAGCCCTGCCACCATGTGTGGCATCCAAAAGGTTAAACTGTGCAGTAAGAGCCAAAATGGGTAAGTTGGCTTCCAAGTATAGGATCACAGAATGGCTAGAGTTGGAAGGGACCTTAAAGATCACCTAGTTCCACCCCACCTGCATGGGTAGAGACACCTCCCATTAGACCAGGCTGCTCAAAGCCCCATCCAGCCTGGTCTTGAACATTACAGGGAGGAGGCAGCCACAACTTCCCTGGGAAACCTGTGCCAGTGTCTCATCACCCTCCTAATATCTTATCTAAGTCTACACTCTTCCAGTTAAAAAAACCTTTACCCCTTGTCCTATCCCTACATGCTGTTATAAAAATCCTCTCCCCAGCTTTCCTGTAGGCCTTCAGATACTAGAAGGCTGCTATGAGATCTCCCTGGAGCCTTCTTTTCTCCAGGCTGAACAAGCCCAACTCTTTCAGCCTGTTTTTGTAGGAGAGGTGCTCCATCTCTCTGATCATCTTCATGGCCCTCCTCTGGGCTCTGTCCAGGAGCTCCATGTTCTTCTTGTGTTTAGGGCTCCAGAGCTGAACACAGTACTCTGGGTGGGGTCTCATGAGAGCAGAGCAGTGGGAGAATTACCTTCTATGACCTGCTGGTCGTGCTACTTTTGATGCAGCCTGTATAGACTGTCAGGAAAAAAAAATAACAGTGTTTTACTTCTAAAATTGCTTTGAGTATTTTTGTGGAATAATCTTGAGTTTTATAACTCTCTGTAAGAATCTGCTTGGGATTTGTCTTGAAAGCTGGAGATGGATGGACTTGTGGCATGCAAGGGTGATCCAAGTACGTGCTTTGTGCCTGAGGCTAACGCTGTTGGGAAAGCAGCATTCAGACTTTATGGCAAAGCCTTCCCTTTTGTTGTCCCCTTCTTCTTCCTCCTTTGGTCATTCCAACTCCCACAGCAAGTGGCCATGCATACAATGCCTGCTTGCCCCTCAGTGCAATCCCCAGATCTGCATGTGCTTCCTCCAGACTGCTGAATTGTAGGTTAGTTTTGGGTTTTGTGTGACCCAAGAGGGCAGTATTCCTGGAGCCAGGCTCCGTGAGCTGTGAAGGGACACTAGGGTGTTACCTCACTGTAAAGCAGCTATTCTAAACTCAGACAACAGGAAATCTGCTTCTGTTTCTAGTCCCTAGGGGCCAGATCCAGAAAATGTCTTGATTGTTTAAGATGGGACTTTGAATTTAGATACCTAAATCTAGTATTGCAGTCCCAAAAGCCTCAATTGCTTACACACAGCCTCGGGCCTCTTCAGCATTTTCAGTACATTTGCATTAATATTGAATGCTCCTGCTAGCCCAAGGTGTTAAGATTTTCTTTCCTTGGATCATTGTTTCCTCAACAGGACTGATGAGCCTGCATTATAATTCACATATAAAAATGGATGGGCTTGATACAGGAAAGTTTCTCTGAGTGTATGGAACACCCATTGACAGGGTTGGACTCCCTGCAGGGTTGTCATTGCCATGATATTTTTGAAGATGGCTGTAGGGAGGATGGAGGAGCTCTATCTGTGATGGATTTGTGGTGTGGCTACAGCACTTAGCCAGGAAGCTTTATGTTCTCTTACTCCAAAGATTCAAGTTGGCATTTCACCTCTTCCAGGATATGAATGTACTAGGTAAGAGGCACTATGCTGATGGCTGCTGTACCCTTGCTTTTTTTGCTGGCTCTCAGTGCAAAAAACAATTAATGTTTTTCTGTAATGGAAGGAGAAAAGTAAAGCAAAACAAGCTTTGCAGAGAGAGCAAGAGAAAATATGCCTTCCCATTGCAGTGTTACAAGCATTTACCTGGGAGGGGATGATCCAGACCCTCTTCTCTACTGTTGAGGCATCTTTGGTGTTTCTTGCTGAACCTCACTTGGATTAAAATGGCTAATATTAAACTGCAGGATTTCCAGGTGGAATTCTCCACAAATGAGCTCCTAGATCAGTGATTCAGTTTCAGCTTTCTCTCAAAACCAATAAAGTTTAGAAATTTTGTTTTGCTGTGATGCAGTGCCCATGGGAGGAGAAAGGAGGTTTCTCACCTTGAGGTTTGGGTTGGCTGTTCTCTGAGGAGGTAGAACATGAGGTTTTGGATTCATACCCCAGACAAAATCAGGAGCTCGGTATAGGCCATCCCTGATGCTGCCCACTAGTGCTAAGACTTCTCATGGGTGGACCCACCACCACCTTCCTGAACTTGCTGTGTCCAACCTGTCTACAGGTGCTGTTTTTTTCTGAAATTTATAGCAAATTGTATCAAATTAGTATAATTGAGACCTGTACTCCTCTGTTATATTTGGTTTGAAATTACCTAATAAAAGTGATTGAGGGCTTTTATCTGGCAGTGCAATCTTGTCATCTTGTTATCTCAGAAAAAAGAAGGCTGAACTAAGGGTATGTTATGAAGTGAATATCACTGCTTGTGGCACATGGATGTCAACAAGAGGAGAGTAGAAGTGGAGTTTACTTCTTGGTTTAGTTAATATAGCTTTAATCTATTAACATTCATTACCAATTTTTATTTGATGTGATGATTTTACCCTGGTGGTCAAATCCTGTAAACAAAGCATTGCTAGTTTATCTGAATTTCTGTCTGACAGGAGCACTAAATGATAGAATTACAACCCATTATCTGACATTACTGTTCAGTGATGGTTTGGGGAAAGAATCTCCTTCCAGATGTAATTTATTATTTCCTTGTCTTGCTAAACTCTGTGAGTGACATTCAGACTTCAAGAGAGACAATTATATTGCTTCTCATAATAGATATATTCATTCTCAGAACCTTTCAGTAGTGCTTAAGGATTTCTGGACTGCATTTGTCTTTTATCCATGACGCCTAGTTCCAATGTCACTTCCACTTCACTGCTGCAGACAATCTCTGGTATCAGATTTTTCCTTTCACTTCCAAACCCCACTCCCTCTACCTTGATGTTCTGGCAGAAGGTGCCAGCAGTGGAGGGGTTGTGAGCTGGGGATGATGCTGTGGGAGCAGAACCCTGGTGTGGTTATAAGAGCAGTCAGGAGTGGGAAGGCGGCTCGTGCCGTTGCAGCCCCCTCGCTGCAGCCCTTGTTAGAACCCCCGCTCACCTGCCCCAGTGCTTACACCAGTTGTCATCAGTTGGCTGACTTCAGACTGTCTGACTTTGTGTCTTCCTCCCTCATCAGCTGCTTGATAGCTTGCTGATCTGTTTTGTTTGCAGTGTGATAGGTTTGAACATACTGTATTATTTATAAATGTTTGGTAATTTTCTGTGTCAGTGATGTATTCTTTGGTGCTGCTTCAGTCTTTCAAAAAAACAGGCTTGACACAACATCTCTTTGTCTCAGCATTAGAGCATTCCCAACCGGTTACTCTATGCACATGCTGCTGTTTTAAAAATGTTCTTCAGGGCTTGTGCTGAGTGTTTAATTAAAATTTAATTAGGATGCTTAGTCTAAGTTTCATCCAAGTTACAATAGCACGAATGAGAAGCGGCTGCAGAGGAGTCAGTGGAGCTAAGCTAATATAAAAGTGGAGGATGATGGACACGGTAAATCTTTCTGATGAGTTACCCTACAAAACCTAACAATTTGAAAATAAAGTTTTTTGTCTAATCACCTTCCCTTTGGTTGTGTTAGCAATTCTACTGTATTTACATTTAATGCCCCAGAGTCCATTCTTGAGATATACTAACTCCCTACAGCTTTTCTCCAACTCTCATGTTTTGGACCTGACTCAATACAGATTTCCTGCAGTGTATTCTGCATTATATGAGGATTAACGTATCTTCAGAGAGAGGAAGTGAGTAGTGTCCCCGAGCCCCTGGTTCTGTCCTCTTTGGAAAGATGGGTTGACCTTTGCAGAGCTCAGTGGCTTTGGCACAGAGCTGCCCTTAAAAGGATGCAAGAGGATTTATCTCATTAAGACCTGCAGAGGAGCTATAGCTCAGGCTGTCATCTGTGCCCATCTGCCTTTTTGCTTCTCTCCACCTTTTTTCCAGCTGTGCAGGCAGATGCAAATGCAATGACACCTTTGAATAGGCATCCCCAAAGTAGCTTTCAGTAGCTACCTTGTCCAGCTATGATAGATCCTCACTTTCATAGGTGCAAGCATGAAATATATTAAGTCCTCCTGAAAAATAAAGGAAACATGGAGCACATGGCTAGAACTCACCCACTTTTTTACATTTTTGTGTGTGGGGGAGAAAAAGAAAATATTCTGTGCAAACACTGAAAAACAAGCTTTGTAGATGTAAAAGCTTAGAGTCAGGTTTGTGTAAATCCTTCCTGTTGGTCCTCTGTGTGTGTCCTGTTGTGCTGACTAACTGCCTTGGTGTTGTTATGGTATTGGTAGTTAATAGTGCCTTCTCTATAGACTGTTCAAATCTATCTAATCTAAGATTTATTCTTACAGGAAAACAGATCTGGGAAGGTCTGTTTCCAGGTGTAGGGATGGACTTTGGGTCGCTCCTCTTGGTAGTCCAGTCTTGAAACACAGATATTGTCCAGTAAAAACTTATATTGCCAAAAGGAGACATTCACATTCTAACAGAACAAATGCTGCTGTTAGAAGTTTTAATGTGAGGACATATTAATGGCATTTTTCCTAACCTTTTAATTTTTGTCTATAAAAGGGATAGCTTAGCATCTTCAGAGGAAGAAGTATATTCCTGTAATACTCCTTTTTGAGAACAGAATAAATTGAGTTATTTCTCAGCTTAACGAAACAAGCTAAGAGTCCATTAGGAATATGGCGAACAAAAAATGCCCAAGAATTATCTCGTAAGACCAGATGGGTAAGCAGAAGTGTAGATCTTGGATAAACTTATGCTGAGAAAATATCATCTTGTCTGCAAACAGGCACAGAACAGGACGTCTGTGAAACTACTGAGAAAAGATGTGCCTGATCCTCAAATTTAAATGATGGCTTCTAGTTGACAGCAGTTTTGATTACTCCTTGGAGCTACCCAAGTGAAGGAGAAGCTGATGCAGTTGTCAGGCTGTTCAGTGACTGGACTAACTGGACCCATCATGTTCTGACAGGTGTAACAGGTACAGATGCTTGTAAAATTTTTTTAATAGGAGAGTCAGACAGGTCTATCTGATCCATCAGATGCCTCATGTGTTTAGAGGCCACCATCACCATGGCTCCTCTTTGCGCTCCTCCCATCCTTGTTCAGTAGAGAAGCCTAATATATTTCCCACAATACCTATGAAAGTTGTAGCCTCAGAGCTCTGCCATTACATTTGTTGTATGGATGTATATACAGGTGTGTTCATATTTTTATTGTCTGGACTCCCTCCCTTTTTTACCTAAAGAGGAGAAATAGTTGTAGCTGTTCTGCCCCATTCTGATCCATTTTACGTGCTTCTCAGGTTGTCTAAAGAGCAGCCAGACTCTCATATTGCCTCACTGTCCTTAAAGATCACTCAGGAGCCTTCAATTTTTGTAACTCCTCTTCCTCTGGCAGCTGTGGATTTGCTTCCATTTTTATATTGCTTGCAGAGGTAGACACTCTTGCTTGGACCTCTCGTAGCTGGAGTCACAAACACTGGGTGTGAAGAGGTGGTTCTAGCAGTAAACCTGATCTTCTGAGTAGATGGCTTCCTTCTCTGTGGGCTTTGATCAATAGCCAGAGATGTCACTGTGTGGCTGTGAAGCATCATACAAAAACCACAAACTTACATTCAGCAGTTAGTGGGAGGGACACTACATCTGGTAAAATCTGTACCTAACCTCAGCATGAAATTAGGAATTTATTAGATAGGACTGACTTATAAGAGTCATGCCCATGTGTCAAATTTAAACACACAAGTATTATCTATCCTCAATTTCACAGAATGGTTTTGGTTGGAAGGGACCTTAAAGGCCACCTAGTTCCAAGCCCCCTGCATGGACAGGGACACCTCCTGCTAGATCAGGTTGCTCAAGGCCCCATCCAACCTGATCTGGAAGACCTCCAGGGAGGGGGCATCCACAGCCTCCCTGGGCAACCTGTTCCAGCTTCTCACCACCCCCACAGGAAAGAGCTTTTTCCTAATGTCCAACCTGAATCATCCCTCTTTAAGCTTCAGACCATTGCCCTTTGTCCTCTCACTATACACCCATGTAAAAAGCCATACCCCAGCTTTCTTGTAGGCTCCGTTCTGATGTTGGAAAGTTGCTATAAGGTCATCATGGAGCCTCCTTTTCTCTAGGCTGAACAATCCGAGCTTCCTCAGCCTGTCTTCATAGGGGAGGTGCTCCAGCCCTCACATCATCTTTGTGGCTCTCCTCTGCACATGCTCGAGGAGTTTTAAGTCCTTCTTATGTTGGGGACTCCAGAACTGGACACAGTGCTCCAGGTGGGGTCTCACCAGAGCAGAGAAGAAGGGGAGAATCATCTCTCTCAACTGGCTGGCTATGCTTCTTTTGATGCAGTGTCATTAAAAGTCATTAGATATTAGATCATTTAAAGTCATTAGATAAATTCTGACCGATTATTAAGATAGTTCATTTTGGAATACTTAACTTCGGTTTAGGGACACTCAAATTGAAGCAATGAACAGGGATCTGATTTCAAAAGATGCTGTTCTTCAGCCTTCTAAACACCTGACTTTTTTAAGGTACTTCCATTTGTAGAATCCCAAGTTACTATGTCTGGAAAATTAGAAGTAGCTGTTGGGTTTCCCAGGGAGGTTGTTGATGCCTCATCCCTGGAGGTTTTTAAGGCCAGGTTGGACGAGGTTTTGTGCGACCTGATCTGGTGGTAGGGTTCCCTGCTCATGGCAGGGGGGGTGGAACTTAATGACCTTTAAGGTCCGTACCTTAATGATTCTATGATTCTGTGATTCTAAATACAGCTTGTGTTCCTTATGCCTAAGAACACAGTAACTCAAACCATCTTGCTGAGCCTTGACTTAAGTTACCTGCAATTCCTTCAGGTGCAGATTTGTTCTTCTGGCAAGCTAGCTCAGAAGAAATTGCTAGCATGCAGGTACGTTGCTACCCTTAAAGGCTGTGGCCTTGTCTACTTTCTGACTGTAGACTGACCTAGGTGTTTCTATGAACTTTGCAAGGATGTGGATGAGAATGAAGACCTGGTGCAGCTCAGCAGATTCAAGCCCCAGTTACCTGGTTACTACTTTTCTTGGCCTTTGGCTCTGATACGTGAAGGTAGAAACCTCATCAGCACATGAAGTCTTACTCCTATGCTAAGAAACATGATGAGTTTTGGCAAAACAAGCATGAATGGCTGATCATGTATCCCTTTGCCAACTGATACGGCAGAGCCAAAACTCGTTTATTTCAGTTGAGCCCAGTATAATGTTCACTATCTTCCTTCTCAGAGGTGTTTTGGGAGAAGAATCGTTTGTCTCTTGTGGGCCCAGCATCTACCCAAGATTTGCTCATTTCTGTCAAATAGATCTTCAGTATAAGGATGGTCGTGTATGAAACTGTTATTCTAACTGCAAGCTTAAAAAATGGTAATGACTGAAAAGCTGCTTTCAAATCAAGTATTGACCATTTTTATAAGTAAGAAATAAATGTTCAAGAAATATATTTCTCAGTTGCTGCTGGAAGCGACACAGATTTTGTCCAGTTTCCTAAGTCATGTCTGTAAATGAATCTTACATGCAGTCATTTGGTGAGGATCAGAAAGATATAGTCATATTTTATTTCCATTTAATATAGCTCATATCCTTTGGAAAGATGCCATCCTAAGCTACAGTTGTTGCAGAAGGGGAAATTTTAGCTATTGATTTAATCAGCACAGAGAGGAGGTCAGCTGTTAAATGTTTCAACTTACTCATCAATTGTTTTATTATCCTGTTTTCTTTATAATACTTGAACAATCTTCATTACTGCAAGTTGATGGTATTCCTGTATTCTGGGTTTATAACAAAAACAGTAGAAATGGAGGAAAAGATATGCTGGGAAGTTGGTAAGAGGGAAGTAACTTGTAGTTGTTCTTGAAATCTTTACTACCTTTCACAGATTTTTTATGGGCTTCAGGAGAGATTTGAATGAGGTGTTAGGTTGAAAACTGAACTGAGAGGCTGTTCCTTATGTAGGGGAAGATGGTATAAAGGAATGAACTGTTTGACAGCTGGACTTTGACTTGAGATGGATCATTTTTACAGGAGAGTGTGAATCCCTCCCCTCCTTTGCCAGCTGCTCAAAATACAGGGCCGGGTGTGCAAGGGTTCTCAGCCCACATCTTAGTTCTTGTGCTGGGAGCGGGTGGATGGGAACTATGTGGGCATCTACTCCTCCTGCCTCCAGACTCTCCACGGCTCTGGGGCAAAGGAAGCTGTGCTGGGCCGTGTTTCTGTCACGGGTCCATGGTGGGTGACTGCCTTTGGGACAGGACCAGGAAGCTGAGGCTAAGTGGGACTCAAGGGGTGTGTGTCTGACCCACAGTGCCTCCTGGAGCATTTCTCTTGGGATGCAGGTTGTGTTGAAGTACTTAGGGCTTGGTTTACAAGCACCATCCAACCTATAAAAAGCAATTAAAACATAGCAAGCGATTCCCATGGTAACCCTTGTAGGACTGCAGAAAGAACTCTGCAAATAAAGTACTGCTCTTCAACATCAGCTTATATCCACCTCATAAACCCATTCCTAAACTCAGCATGGGGAAAGAAATAAAACTAACATTTGACCAAAGACTTGAGTTTGGTGTTTAGTTTTGTTTTTCTATTTAACTTTAAAAGTTATTTTTACCTAACAAACAACATTCTTGCCCCCTCTCCCCCCCTCCCAATCTCCCCGTGTTGGCACTGGGGCTCTGTGCTGCCAGTGTCCGACAGCTTGCTAATAATGCAGCGTGGTACAAGCAGGTCTGTGCCAGCAGGGATTGCTGCGAGCAGGCGGCAGCGTGATGACAGCCTTGAGAAGTGGCAAGCACAATCTGAGAGGTGACATCGGAGGGAATTTCCCAATTATTTCTGCTTCGTTACGCTTAGAGTGGCAGGGAGGTCACTCGGCGAGCGCACTGCTGCCCAAAGGTGCAGGTTACCTTTTTCAGACTTCCCAAAATAGTTCTGTATAGAGGATGTGATTTGATTTTATTATATTTGTTTTAAGATAACAAACTATTGACAGCTGAGGTTGTGTCATGAATTTAGCCATAACCACTAGCACAGATGCTTGTGTTTTCACACAAGTAACTGTACTCATTGAGTCTTCCTGTATAAACAGTTAAACCTTGGGACTAAATTGCCAAAAAAAAACAAAGCGCCTTCTGAATCCCAGTGTACTGCTGCCCAGGGACTTACCAAATATGTCTGAATGGACAAGGGGAGAGAGAGGAAAAGACCAGGTGAAGACAGCTTTTTTATTGTGGTGCTGCTGGCCATGAAGGATGAGATAAATTTTTTTAATGTCATCGTTTAAGAATTAAGCATCTGTGCTAAGACAAACATGCAGATTTGTCTGTAGGCAGTGAAGAAGGAGCAGCAATCCAGACTGTCAAGCAGCCCCTCCTCTGCCTCGTACAGCAGGAACCTGGATTACAGACTTAGACAGGACACTTAGACAGGACACTTGTAAAGTTACCAGAAGAGTTGTGTTGGGTTCCCCCCCACCCCAGAAGATGTTTAACTGTAGAGCTATCAAACTCTGAAGTCTGTGTATACTGGTGATATCATTCCCATGGAAGGGGCACTGTGGAGCAAGGAACAGGGACACAATATCTCTTGTTGCTGATGCATCTCTCAGATCCCTATCCAAAGCCTTTGCCTCTTCCCTTGGATATCAGAGCAGGGAAGAAGTGAGCAGTTCCCACTCAGGAGCTGGTTCATCAGTGAGACATATTGAGAAGGGCAGGAAAATATATGTATCTGCTTGCAGCCCTGAGCACCCACTCTTTCAATGGCTGCTTGGGGTCTGACTCAGCTCCTCAGTCCTAAATTGGACATACTGCACAGTCAATGTGTGCATTCCAAGAAACGCTTTCTGCAAGGAGGATTTTCAGTTGGTTACAGGCCACAAAGTGATTTATCACTGTATAAAGCACAGGAGAGCCTGAGTCCTTTAATTTGTTTTACTTTCCCCATTAAAAAATGCCATATACAAGTTTGAATTTTTTTGGTGGCAAATCAAAATGAAACATACTTCTTTGATGTTTTTGAGAATAACATTCCCAATGCCTTTTCTACATTTCCTAGTCCCCTGACCTGGGCAACGCTCTCAGCTTCCTTGAAGAAACAGTTTTTGTACCATTGGGATCCTGAGATAGGAGGACTGTGGAAACTTGGACTGCATCAAGTCATGAAGAGAAACTCTTAGCACAGTGGGACGCTCAAATCCAAGCTCCTAAATTTAGAGAAAAATATGGAAATTAAAAAAAAACTGTAATGAATAAGTGTGGTTTTTTTCACAGAAACCCCACAACTGTTAGAAAGCTGAGATTCAGTGAGAAAAGCACTTTAGTTGATGCCCAGTTTTGTCAAAAACACTTGTGAGGGAGGCTATCACTTGTGCTGAGCAGTATAAGAGAGTATTAATTAGCAGAGCTTGATGTGAAGCAAGGTCTGGAAAACAGACCGTATCAGCTAAAAATGAAATTAAGGTCAATGAAAGTAGGAACCTAAATTGTTCTTTCCCATTGTCATGTTGCAAGAACATGCAGGCAAAGTAACATTTTCATTTTCTTCCTCGAACTGGGATAAAAGCACTCCAGACATGGCATGGAGTGCTAAGTGAGACGTTCTGAGATACCTGAGTGTTCTGGTTTGGTTTCGTGGGTTTTTGGTAGTGGGGTAAGGGCCACAGGGATGCCTCAGGTAAGAAGCGGAGAAGCTCCCCCTGCTCCAAAACCCAGCCAAGGAGTCATTAGAGGGATAATACATGTGCCTCTGCTATTAACATACAAAAGAACAGCTATAACACCTGAGCAGAGCTAGGAGAGCAGTGTTGGTGGTTGGTGAGGATGAAGGGGAAGAAGGTGCCCAAGCAGAAGTTTCCCTGCAACCATGGTGAGATGGCAGCTGTTCCCCTGCACTTGTGGAGGAACATGGTGGAACATTCCCTGAAGGCACCAGGAGAGGTGAACTTGGCCAGCAGACTTGAGTTTTGTGGCCAGAGGTTTTGCTGCCTGTGGGGTCTGATTGCGCAGCCTTGGAAGCCCCAGCACCAGGGGATTTTGTTCCCAAAGGAGCCCGGGACTCTGTGGGAAGCCCAGGCTGGAGCAGCTCTGGACCTAGTGGGAAAGACTCGTGAAGTAGAGGTTCGTGGAGGACTCTCCCATGAGAGGGACCCCGTGAGTAAGCAGGGAAGGCCTGTAAGGAATCTTTCTTCCTGAGGAGGATGGAGCAGCAAGAACCACCAGCCTGTGAACTGACTCTAAACCCCATCCCCATCCCCCTGTGCCTCTGGGAGGAAGGAGGGAGAGAAACCAGGAACAAAGTGATTTGGTCCCAGGAAGAAGGGAGGGGTGGGGTAACATATGCAAGCCCTGTTCTTTGTGTTGTCTGTGTCCTGTGTGTGTTTGATTAGTATGAAATTAAATGATTATTTTTTTCCCCAAGTTGAGTCTGTTTCGCCTGGGACCTTAATTGGTGAAGAACCCTCCTTGTCTTTTGTCTTGACCCAGGAGCTTTGTCCTTCTCATCCCAGAGAGTGTGTGAGGGGGAGGAGTTGAGTGAGCAGCCATGGGGCTGTTCCTTTGTTGTTGTGTTGTTCTAGACTACAACACAGAGTCATCCCCAGGACCTGAAGGAGAGCCGTGTCTCTCCATTTCAGTGTCTGAGGGCCAGAAGAAATACCTGAAGCCCTAAAGGTTTATCTGTAGGCAATCAAGTTAAGCATCTACTGATGAGCCCCTTACTTTGCATGCAGTCACCTAAAGCCACATGTCTTATGTTCAAGGTGGGCCCCATCTCGTGTTTCATATTTAGGGAATTACTACTGAGTTTTCAATTACATATTTCTTTCCTGCAAAATAAATTTGTATTTGGGTTCCCTTCTTCATCTCTAAGGAAGAAGCACAGGAACTCCAGATGCTTTGTTAAGCACTTCCATATTTATGCCATATATATTTTAAACATAATACCCACCCTTAGTTTATACTAATGTTGCATGACCCACTCAGACATTTGGGAACACAGAAGATGGTTGGAAATGAGGAGTCCATGTGTCAGATTGATGTCTGTGCTGCTGTGGTATTTGAGGCATCTGGTCCTTGCTCATTTGACCTTGACCAAGTTTCTACTCTCCTCTGTGCCTCAGTTTCTCGACTGTTCAACGGCAGCATTCCCACCTATCTACACTGGCAGCCTTTTTTTCTTATTATTAATAAATCTCACTTTTTTTCACAACAAGGTATTTCTTATCCTGGCCTGCATCAGGAATAGTGTGACCAGCAGGAGGAGGGAGGTGATCCTGCCCCTCTACTCGGCCTCAGTGAGGCTGCACCTCAAGCACTGTGTGCAATTTTGGGCACCACAGTATAAGAAGGACACTGAGGTGCTGGAGAGGGTGCAGAGAAGGGCAACTAGGCTGATTAGGGGTCTGGAGAATGTGGCTTATGAGGAGAGGCTAAGGGGGCTGGGGCTGTTCAGCCTGGAGAAGAGGAAGCTGAGGGGAGACCTCATAGCTCTCTACAACTACCTGAGAGGAGGTTGTGGTGAGGTGGGTGTTGGCCTCTTCTCCCTAGTGACTAGTGATAGGACAAGAGTAAATGGGGTCACATTGCACCAGGGGAGGTTCAGATTGGATATTAGGAAAAATGTATTTCACAGAAAGAGTGGTGAGGCATTGGAACAGGCTGCCCAGGAAGGTGGTGGAGGCATCATCCCTGGAGGTGTTAAAAAACAGGTAGAGGTGGTGCTTCAGGAGATGGTTTAATGGTCACAGAGGTGTAGAGGGTATGGTTGGACTTGATCTTGAAGGTCTTTTCCAACCTAAATTATTCTACAATTCTATGATTACTCAGGGAAAAGAGATAAAGACACCAGAAGTTTGAAGCTAAGCAAAATGTGTATCCGTTATCACATTGTGGGAAATCCAGTCTCAGCAGAAAGCACAATCTGGTTTTCTTTGTTTTGGAGTAAAGTTTAACAGGTGGAGGGTGCTTATGGGAGAGAGGCATTGCTTTCTGGGGTCGTTTTTTCTCCCTTTATCGTTATCTGCCATGCAGGGTACAGGCAGCTGACAAATCCTCTATCCAGAGTGATCTTGATGTGCATCCAGAGCTCTCTCCAAGTAAGGCCAAGCACTTTGGCAGGTCCCTTTTGCAGTGAGGTGCTCGAGAGCTGACAGCTGAGCCCTGGCTGAATGGGCCAGCGCTGAGCCAGGGCTGATTAATGATGCAAACACAGCCCCAAGACACAATGCTTGAGCAAACAGGGGTGATGTCAACCCTAGCAACAGATGGCAAAGCCCCTTCTCCACGGGCTGCTCAAGGGCTCAGAGTTGATGAATAAAGAACAATAAGGGTAGTACAGGGTTAACCGCCACTTTTATCAGCATTTTTGTGCTGGCTTTGCTCTTTCACAGCAAAATGTCAGTGGCTGAATTGATTAATTTTTTTTGTTTTGCTGTCCAGGATGCAAGAGAAAAGTGGCCACAAGCAACTTTTAGCTCCTGGGGCCTCCTGCTAAAAGGGGCATAGTAAACATCCTTCCTGCAAATGTGGCAAAAGTAATTGAAGGTGGAGCTGTTTTATAGAGCTTCTTGGTGCTGTTGCAAATTGTTATGGGTCAGTTGCTATTTCTAACATAAACCTCAGCTGCTCAGGGTGGCTGGAAATGTCTGTGTTAATTACCATTAGGCCGAGGTCTTGTCTGTAGACACAAGTTGTATTGCTTTAACTACACTGGTATCATTGAAGTGGTACAAATACCCTGAAGTGAATGCAGTTACAGTGGAATAAATGAGCTTGTTTATCTCATAATCTACACTAGAATAAAGCACCTTTATACCCATCTAATTGCACTTATTGGGGATTGGGCCAGTGTAAATGTTTTGGTACAAAAGCCGATAAGCGGCACTAGGCTGTCTGGGGTTGGCAGGCTGGAAGGGCAGCTCTGCAGCAGCTTCCAGACTGGATGCCCAGCTATTTTTGGTTTTATGCTGTTGTTCCTGTCTTGACCTAGAAATAAAAACTGAATATAAAGTTGAATCTATCTCAGTGGCAGAAATAGGGGTCACAGGATCTACTTCCCTCCTTGAACTCCAGTGGCCAGAGGATGAGGGAATGGTCTGAGCCACTGGACAGGAGAGGTCGCTCCTTGCACAAGTACATGGAAAGGGCCAGCCAGCAGAGCAATGTCACTGTTGGGAAAGAGAGTGATGTAGCCTAAAGTAAGGGATTCTGCTTCACAGCTCCCAGACAGTTTCTGGGACTACTCTATGGCATAAGGCCATGCTGATGGCCTGAAATCATGAAGGCCCTGGTGTGAGGGACAGTCCTATTCTGCCTCTATCCTCTGCCTGCTGGATTTTATCTTAGGACACAGAAGGTGGGATTCCCTTTACCAAACCCCACAGTCAGCTGCACCCGAGCTAGTTTTGTAAACTACCTTTACAATGACTGGAGAGAGGTAGACACCCCTAAACTGCATTATATCTCCTCTTACCTTGGATATCTAAAATAAATCATATACCTCATGATAGGAAGTACCTGCTTCTGTCCACTGACTGCACAAGGATGTCTGGCAACCAGATAGGATGCGGGTGAGTAGTGTGTCTTACCTGCACTTGTTAACCAGGGTGCTGTTCTGGCCCATGACACCTACATTAACCCTTGGCTTTCAGAGGGATTTTGATGGTGTAGCTGGAGGAATACTTACTGACTCTTGGAAAAATCCTTGTACTAAACATGCATTTAAATTTATTTCTTTGTCTTTGTTGCTTTAACTGACAAAGGAGAATTATTTTTGGGCATAGAATGCGTTATTGAACTTTTAATGAACCATTGTTCCATTCACTTTTTAATGAACTATTGTTCATTATTTTTTTACTTTGCAATGTTTCTGCCTTGATTAATTTCTGCCTGTTCATACAAGCATTGCCTTGTGATAGCCCAGCACACTGGCTCTGAGCTTACTGCATTGTGCTTTGGATAGATCTGGGCTTTAAAGAAGCTTCCAGTGATTTCCCCCATCTTAAGTTGTTTTAAATACTTAATGCATTTATCTTTTATCTCTGCATTGTTTTACTTTCACCAAGCACATCCCAAGGACCTACAGCAGGTAAAACCTGATCTTTTTTGATCCTTCAGGACTAATTTTTAGACCTAGGGCCATGCTATTGCTTTAAAAAACAATACTGCTAGTAAAATGAGTAATTTGGATGAGTAAGAATGCCTAATTAATTAATGAAGGGCTATGCAGCATAAACACTTAAAAGCATAGTGCTGTGAAATGCCACTCACCATGCTGCCACATGAAGCCCAAAGACACAGAAACACTTTGCATGTTTTAAGGAGGTACTGAGTTTTAGCCTTCAAAGCCCAGAAACTTACGGTTTCTCCTTGCCCCAAGATTTTCTTTTATGTATTTGTACCTTTTTTTAGCCATATGTACCCATTTTTGATCCCTCTTTCACTCTTAAAACACAAACCTGAGTGACTGAAGAGTGTTAAATGTGCTGCTGCTATAGTTTTCACTAGTCTTCCACATGTAGTTTTATTTTTATAGCCAAGATTCCCTACCTGTAAAATGACAGAAATCTGTTTAACCCATGGAGTAGTTAACCTCATACCTCACACAGGCTTTTGGTGCTGAATTCATTGACATTTATGAAGTGCAATGTAATCTTTGTATGCTAGATGTTGTTAAAGAACATGATACTGAGCTTTTTAGATTTTCCTGGATTTTTAATTATTATTTTTAGTGCCCATTGAAAACTATAAAGTCACTCAAGGAAAAAAGTTTTATTTCCAGCTTGATATAACATATGGAAAACTATGGAAAATTTCAGTAACTTAGTGTTGTTTTGAGTCTTGTGTCTGAGGCAGTTTTATTCCCTTCACTACTGCATAAAAAAAATCGTAACTGATCTGTAAATACACCCTTTGATTCAGTAAAACTGCCAGAAACCAAAACTGCTCTGGCTCAAATGATAGACACTTATTCTGGCTGACAACTTATACTTTTAATTGGAAGCTACAGCTTTTGAAATGAGTTGGACAGGGTGAAATAATCACAGTGTTAGATGCAGACAATGACAGAACCCAGTATGTTCAGTTCTCTTCGCTGAGGCTTTTAACACGCAGAAAGCTGCTGATCTTACTGGATTGCGACTGAAGATACTTGCCCTTCACTGAATAATGAGATTGCCATCACATGTTGCTGAAATAGGTTCTTTGTACAAACAAAACTTAAATCAGAAGGAAACTAAATCTCATTTCTTACTCTCCAATCAAAACCTCCATGCTTGAGCACCTTGTAGAGAGGAATATTAGTCTCACATTTCTGTAATCTTATTTGTTATTCAAGATTCGCTCCTGATAGCTTAAACTATGGAGAAAAAAACCCCACCCATACAGCCTTAAAAATGGAAAATTGATTCATTTTCACCACTTTGCAAAGCCTTTCATTACAAAGGGGGAGCAAAGTAAGTAGAAAAGAACTGCATGCTTCCAAAGTCACCAAATCTTTCCACTTGTTCCCAGGGCTCGGACAACAATGCTGCTATGAAAATAGCTCTGAGGAGGAAGAGCATGCTGGGTAATGAGATGCAAATGAGCACACCAAGCATCCCACTCTGCTTCAGAGCCTTTGTATCCAGTAGTGCAATAACAACCAGCTTTTGAGTCATGATAGGTTAGCACAGAATAGGTTTCACAATGGATGTGTGTATTATCCTCATGGTTCTCCTCAGCTTGTGGTCAGCAGGATAGTTAGATATGGCATCCATTTTATTGAGAATTTGCTTAGATTAAAACTAGCTGAAACGAGAATGTCACAGTTAAACTTAAAAGAAGCTCAGTGTGAGACCTTGTGAAGGGAGAAGGGCCTTTTATTTTGTTAAACTTTCTCTGTACCTTGGTTTTACCTACTCACCCTCTCATACCCTTCACACCAACACGTGTATCCAAGTGCTGTGGCCAATATGACTCGTGTGGGAACCTGAAGTCCTCACTGTGTCTCTTGGGTTCTTCTTGACTGACAAGGAATGGAGTTTTGGACAGGTATTGTAAAACATTTCAGAATTAACAGTTATCTTTGCATCACAAGCTTGCTTACTTCTGTCTCTGTAAACATTGCTTGCTTTCTTCATCTCCTCATTTTGCATATCTTTAGAGCTATCATCTGTCTTTTTCTTAGGATGATAGTATATGTGCTGCAACCTGGTTGCTGTCCTCCTCCTGTTCCTAGACCTGTCACAGGTCTTCTGCTGACAGTTGATGAGTGCTGGGACCTTATAAGAGCCCTCTGCCCAGATGTAAACAGCACATTCCCCAGAGCTCACCTATTTGACTGTTCTTAGTCACCTCCTTGGTTTATCAATACAGACCATTATTTTAAACCTGGCTGTTGTTTCTTCTGGTGCTTTCACACACGTACATATTTCCATTCCTACTTCCTCCATACTCATCTTAATATTTCTGATAGAGATCTTTACAAGGGGAGATACCTAAGGAGACTTGATTTACTTGATCAGAAAGACTCAGGAAAGAATAGAGGAGTAGCTCTCATCTCAGTCCCTTCATGTTCTCCCCCAGTCCCTCTGGGAGTTAAAAATAAATTGGTGCTGTTATTTAAAAGCAGCTGGCAGAGTCGGTGCTTGTGGAGCTGCTGAGACCCCTGGACTGAGCTACTGAACATGGGGTCTGGATGCCCTTCCTCTGCTCCATCTGCCTGTGCAGTTGGATAGAGCTCAACCTGAGGATCCCACCTCTCAGTGTCAAAGCAAGAGAGAGCTCTTAGCAAGTAACATCTTGCTCCTCTTCTGTGGCTGGAGGGTTACCAGTACCCAGGACCCACTTTTCTCCCTCTCTGCTTTACCCACTGTTGGCAAGGCTGACGTGCTGGAGTGGCTCTGCAGAGGAAGCAGCTACTGCTCATGTTCCAGTTTTATTGTGCACTTTTGATATTTGTTATGTGCTGAGCCACTGAAGGAGGGGGAGGTCAGAGCTAATACTGTATTTTACCCACTGATAACAATTTCAATAAATCCCTGCAAGGAGAAGTTGTTTGTTTTTTGGGTTGGTTTTTCTTTTTTTTTAAAAAAAGGCAGAAAACCCTAGAAAGCAAAAGAGTTAATTTCAGTCTTTAAAGAACAGATTTTTTTTTTTATTTACTTAACAGTAAATTTGGGAAAATGTTTAGTGCTGTTATGGCTGAGCTTTATGAGATTGTTAGTTAATAATATCTCACTCTTACACAAGTAATTTTTTTCCTTTGTAGATCACAAGGCACTTTACAAAGAAAGATATCAGTTATCCCAGTTTTATGGATGGAAAACTGAAATGTGAAAACATAAAATATCTTAAGTAAGGTTATAGACCAAGGCACAGTTAGCTGGAAACCAAGCAGAGGTGTCTCAGTATGGTTTCTTAGGCAGGAGAGCACCTTGGGAAGGGCAGTGGATCCTGGCAGGGCTGAGATCTGTCTGTGAGATGCGTGTCATGAAACAAAGCCATATATCTTTTCTATAAGGCTTCTTTCCACAACTCTGGGTTTTGTCTCTGAATCAGGAAGGTCACCTCAGTGGTGAATCATTTCTTTATTAGAGGTGAAGATGAGATTGACTTGACCTGGAGAATCTGCAGTTAGCTCAAGGTGCCGCTCTCCCAGCGCTGTGGCTCTGAGAGCTGGAGACAATCGCTGGCAATGCCTTTCTTTTGAGAGCAGTTAGGAGGAACGCCGGGATTGTTCTTCTATTGTCAAGAAGAGTGCTGGGTTGAGGGGGTGTGTGTGGAAAAATGCAAAATCACTCCTCTTTAAAAGGTAATGAGGGTGTCTAGATTAGGAAGAAACGCTGACAGCTGTGCCCTGCACACCCTGCACACCTCCACAATTCGGAAAGGAAAATACCAGGACTTCATCATGCTGTGACCTATGCATATGTTACAAAAGCATACATTAGAGATTTTTTTATTATTATTTTTTCCTTCCTTTGTTCCTACATCATAATATGCCAGAGAAAGAGATTGAACAGTAACTCATGATGTATTAAGGCCCATGGTGCAAAGTATTTGCATAACCCCATTCCACTGACAGTGGCACCAGCTACCCCTGCCGTGGATGTTATAAAAGTCTTCTTTCTTGCAAACAGTGAAATTAATTAGCATAAATTATAACCAGAGTCTAGTTAGGCTCAGTCGTTGCTTTTACAGAATGATGAGGCCTTTGTGCACAAAAAAATTAAAGAAAATTGTATCATGATTATGTGTGCTGGTTACTAAGCTTGCCACCAGTTATATATATTTATAGCTATTCCTGCCAGTAATAATTATATGCTAATTATAACCCAAATAGAATTCTGTAATTCTGCCCTGAAAAAGAAAGCAATGCAGGGGGAAGTTAAAATCTGTGCTGAGGCATCATATTAGCAATTAGGTTTTTAGGTGGCACTGCAATTTTTAAGGGAAGAAAGCAAAATAAGATATGCATGCTATTTCTATTATATGTTCTTTTGAGCCTACATAAAGGATTTGAACTTGAAAACCCTCTTATTCCACATACTGTCATCTTCCTTGTGAAGTGTTTTAAGAAAGCTAAGCCCCCACATGACAGTCCCTCAAGGGCATTTGCTCAGTTGTTTCAGAGCATCATAGCCCTAAGCAATGACTCAGGCTATGATGACACCATGGAGAAATTGCCCATCAGTTGTTCTGGAGCAGCCAGAGCAGCTTGGGCACTTTGAGCATTATCAGTCTTTTAATTTAAAAATTGTAGCTGTGAATGGCAGCCTCTGGGTGTTTGCTGGTGGCTTCACTCCCCTATTCCGGAGGGATTGCTTTTGAGGGGAGGCTTTTTGGGTGTGCAGTTTGAGCACATCCCACCTGAGTTCAGGCACTTCACTGAGATGCCTGAGGTTATTTTTGGTCCAAAGTAATTATAGTCAGATAGTGACACTAGTTTGACACAGGCGGGTTTTCAAATTGTTTCTTGCTGTCCAGAGTTATTCAGGGTTTGGCTTCTTCCTGGCCAAACCCAACTCACTACCATCACCCCCTTAGCAAGTAAGAATAATAATGATAATCTCAGCTCCAGAAAAGTGGAAGAACCGGCACCTTTGATTGAACTCCTGTAGCAAGTACCTATTGAGGGGTATTATAAAATCTGGGACTTGATCCCTACAAATGGGAGATAACAAGTAAAATCTCAGTGATAAAGAGCAGGAAGACAGGGTGAAGAAGTAAGCCTTGCAGTCACAGAACAATTTGTCTGACCTCTGTCATTTGCAAGGCTTTCACATGTATTTTGAAGGACAATATAATTAAAAACAAGGAAAGAAATAGAAAATGGCATAAAGGTGCTCATGGGTTTACCAGAAATAAATTGTATCAGTCTATCTTGATGTCACTGGTAAGATAAATTACGTTCTAAGAAACGCTCTGTGTGTCATCTACATGGACTTCAGTAATGCATTTGATACGGTTGCACTGCAGAATTTATGAGGGACATGGAGATTAATAGTAGAGTTGATATGTGCATAGGGGTCTGCTGGCTAAAGAGGAGATAAAAATGATGAGTCTTGAAAGAGGAATTTGGGTGCTGAAGGGCACACGTTAAGAGATTATTTCAAGTATTGCCTAGACAAATTATCTTGTTAGGTGGTTTCTTCAATGATGCTGGCTCTGGCTTCAAAAGTAGGAGTTTGCTCAAACCCAGAGTTAGCAGGCATGATCTGAACAGTAGAGGGGGCGGGTGGGGGGAAGATAGAAAGGATGCCTGGCAGTTCAAAGAGTAAAAAATTATTAGAGGAGTAAATGAAACGTAACATTTGAGGACTAACAAGATTGTGGGTCTCTGCTAGAAGTGCATCCTCTGGAGGCGGTAGCTGGGCTGCTGTAGCAGGGCTCTGCAGACCTTATCTGGGGCACAAGTGTTCAGCCACCATCCATCAGGCCTGGGAGGGATGAGGGTTTGAACTGCAATGCATGAGAGGCAATGGCAAATTCATTAAGAGAGAGTAAGGAGCTGGCTTGTTTAGTTGACTGAAATGAAGGTGTAAATTGCCCATAAACACAGACTGTCTGAAAAGCAGGGGCTTTCAACCATGCCCTTGTGTTCCCAAACAGCCAAGATGAATACAGGGAGCAGAAAACCTGGCCACTTGTAAAATTGAGAGAAGTATTTAGGAGAGTAGTGGCTTTGCCTGCAGTTGCTGAGGTCTGCGCTGGCTGAGTTTTGAAGGGATGAGAGGGACTCCCTCCCTTGTTCCACCAGGCTGAACAGACTGGCACACCATATTGTCATTTTCAACAGATTCTAAGAACAAAAAAAGCCAAAATCTGCCTTTAAAGGAAAGCATCATCCAAATTCATCATTGAAGTAAATGTTTGTGGTGCATTTTGTGCAGAGTTTTGATATTTTCAGCAATAAGCTGAGGGAACTCTAACAAGAGACAGAAGAGACAACCAAAGAGAAATAAAAAGGTTTTACTTCAGCTTATTATTTTATTTTTTTTTCCCCCAACATAACCACACATTAGAAAGTATGACTGTTTTTAGAAGCAATATTTTTTTCTATCTATCTTGTCTCAAAGAGGTCATTTCACTCTCATTGTCACCTCAGGAAAAACAATAAGGCAGCACTGCTCAACGCAATTGCACAGGCTCGCCTGGTGGGTTCCCTTTCTTGTTCAATGAAGTATCATTCATTTAGATCACAATACAGTCTTTCTAAATTAGAGGTTTACATGTATAATTATATAAAATGATATGTTTGTTTACATCTCCAAGTCAAATGTACATGGTTTTCTATCATTTATCTTTGAAATTCAATTTCATTTTGTTGATCCCTAATTTATTGCAGCAGATGAATGTGCTGTTAGAGTGTTTACAACGCCTCTCCCTTTCTGGGGGTAATAGAATTACCCCAGTTATTGCTATTCATGTCAACATTTCTGTGGTTAGGAATACACAGTAGTTTTACTTTCCTGGATATATGGTGGAAATCCTAGTGCTGTTTATTGTCGCCGCTCCTTTTTTATTCCCATCTAAAATCCTAAATTTACTTTCAAAGAGTAGCAGGACAGTTGACAACTGATGACTCTGTTTCTCAGAAGATGTGTCCTCTTTTCTGTGTTCAGGGTATGTATGGAAAGGCTGTGTTCATACCTCTGTGTGTACTGTTCATAAATATTTCAGATTTCTAGTAAACTCATCAGTAAACCCATACATTCCCATAAGAATTTCTGCAAACTCAGCCTAGGGACTCTGGTGAACTAACAGTGAGTGCAACCAATCTCTGAATCTATGGAACATTTTTTGAGAAGCAGCATTTGTTTTACTTATTCCTTTTGTCTGTTTAACTTGTTGCGATAAAAGGCCTCTATTTTCAGCAAACAATTCCAAGGCATTTTTCTCCCCAAGCAGAGCTTTCAAGGGTAACTCTACAGAACATTTCCTTTGATATCTTCACATGGTTTTCTCTCCATCCTTATCCCTTACAGTATTTGAGAAAGGCACATTGGGAAGTGCATCCGCTTTGGACTGTGATGAGATAGCATCAGTGTTGCGGCATGTTCAGAGCATCTCATGGGGCACAAGAACTCTGCTGAGAAAGCTCCCTAATTTTATATTCTTGTTTCTATTTCAAAATTGTTTTCTTTGAAGATAAGGATCAGTATCTTAATGAGGAGAAAGTTTCCCCGAGCAACCAGGGACTAGAAAACTTTGGGACAAGACCTTGGCTAATTGAAGAAGAGGAGGCTCTGAGGTGACCTTGTACCAGCTTTCCAGTACCTGAAGGGTGCCTACAGGAAGGCTGGGGAAGGACTTTTTGGATGGGCATGTAGTGAGAGGACAAGGGGCAATGTTTTAAAACTTGAAAAGGAGAGATTTCGGTTAGATACTAGGAGGAGCTTCTTTATTATGAGGGTGCTAAGGCACTGGAACAGGTTGCCCAGTGAGGTCATTGGAAGCCCCATCCCTGGCAGTATTCAAGGCCAGGTTGTGTGGGGCTCTAATCAACCTGATCTAGTGGTAGGTTTCCCTACTCACACAGGGGGGTTGGATCTAGATGATCTTTAAGGTCCCTTCCAACCCAAACCCTTCCATATTTCTATGTTACCCTGTTAGTCTTTCGCCAGGAAAGCAAAAGATGTAGCTTTCCTGTTCACTTTCCTGTTTCTATGAAGACACTCAATTGTTGGCTCAAAACCGAGGAACATATTTGGCTTCTTTGACTTTAGTCTGCATGTTATCTGTCCGATACTCTTCTCATATTTCATCTAAAAAAAATTTGGAAAAGAGAAATTAATAAAAGAGTACTTTAAAGTTCCAGTTTTAAAAAATTTACTCTTTATACTGTAAAATTTGCAACACTTCCAGAGACAGCAGGAAAATAAGCTGTCTCTCTATACCAGATTCTGTTATCTTTTAAACTGTACTTCAGGAAACAGCTCAGGTAAAGTTATTCATCCACAGGTTGAAGGAAAAGACTTTAATTTAATAAGAAAGCTATTGAACTCTCCTTGGCTTCATAGCCATATTAGGGAAATCCAATCTGTGTTAGAAAATAGCCTGTGGCAAACTGATTTTTGGTCCCTGAGTGCCACACTATTGAAAAATATGTGAATTTCTTCTAAGCCAAAGGTCAGTTTAGTTCACTGTCACACCTACAGCCCTGGGCTAATTTGGTCACATAGAGAATTAAGCATCAGAAGCAGCAAACCCACAGTAATGTTTCCCTCTGTGGGCTATTGTTCAAGTAATCCAGTGCTTAGAGATTTCCCCCACCACAGCCTTTGCATTTAACAGCCCTTGGTGAATTTTTCTTCCGTGACTCTCTTGAGTCTATGAATTAACTTGTATCTAGCACAAATCTTCAAATAATGCATGTATATAAAAAGAATGAACATCAGTAAACCTCAGAGCTAAATATGCCTCTGTAAATATGTATATTTTAGCAGTTTTTAATATTTGCTTCACTGGGTATATGTAAAATGTCACATGCATAAATATAACTTCTCAGTATTTGATTGTATATACAATATATATTTATATAGCATGGTCTATCAACTTAAGCACACACAAACACACAGAGATTTTATTTCTGCAAGGACCCTTCTATAAAACAAGGGAGCTAACTGAAGGCACAGTGTGGATTATTCAGTTGGAAAATCCTAATTGGCAATTGGCTGCTCTAATTAAAGCACTGAAGACAGCAGGCAGGTTGATACTTGTCCAGGTGCCATCACCCTTTCTAACTGGAAGAACAGAGGTGGCAAATGCCTGGAGTTTTCCAGGCAGAAAGTGTTAAAAAAACAAAGGAGTGCTTAACTTTTACAGCATATACATTAAGCTTTATGTGCATAGTCTACTCTGGCTGACTGGTTGATAATTTAGGGCATTTCTTTTGTCCATGATCCTCAGAAGACAATTTGAGATAGTGTAGTTCTGGTGTTATTTTCCCCATGTTCTGTTGTCACCTTCACTTTGATGAACATCAAGTTCACCTAAGAACTGTGAATATTTCTCACAAAACAGTTCACAGAATCACAGAATCACAATCACAGAATGGTAGGAGTTGGAAGGGATCTCTGGAGATCATCTAGTCCAACCCCCCTGCTAAAGAAGCATTCCCTAGAGCAGATGACACAGGAACATGTCCAGGCAGGTTTTGAATGTCTCCAGGAATGGAGATTCCATTACCTCCTTGGGCAGCCTATTCCAGTGCTCTGTCACCCTCAGAGTAAAGAAGTATTTTCTTATATTTAGGTTAAATCTCCTGTTTACCATTTTTTGACCATTACCCCTTGTTCTGTCACTGGACACCACTGAAAAGAGTCTGGCCCCATCCTCCCGACACCTACACTTTAGATGTTTATAAAAATTTCTAAGACCACTCCCCACAGCCTCCTTTTCTCTAAGCTGAACAGACCCAGCTCGCTTAGCCTTTCCTCATATGGTAGATGGTCCAGTCCCTTAATCAACTTAGTGGCCCTGTATTGTGCTCTCTCCAGTAGTTCCTTGTCCTTCTTGAATTGGGGACCTCAGAACTGCACACAGTGCTCCAGGTGAGGCCTCACCAGGGCAATGAAGAGGAGGAGGAGAAGAACCTTCCTTGACCTGCTGGACACACTCTTAATGCACCCCAGGATGGCATTGGCCCTCTTTCATTTATATGGCCTAAGAAACAGATGTGCAAGGATGCACAGAGAGACGTTTTAGCTCACAAAGTCAACGAAAAGTGTGAAATTCTGGGAACTGATTCACATAACCTTGCTTGTGAGCTCATGGTTTTCTGTCAATAGCTTTTTTATTAGTTCCAGTTTTCCTCTTCACTTTGATGGCTTAAAGAATCATCACAGTTACAAGTATCTCCTGTTCTTAGCAGGACCATGTTGTTTCCTGGGAAATTCAAGAGAAACCATTTTAGAGGTGTGCTATGACTTTTGAAGCTTGTTAGTGTTTGTGGCTATTTTGTGATAAATGTGTGCTATATTTCCCAGCTGGCTTTGGACAGTGGTCCAGATGGCTGTGCCTAGAAGAGCTACAGCACATATTGAAGATGTGAAAAAAGAAAGGGTCATTTTTTGTCATTGTTCCCCTGTGATTTTATATCATAAATAGCAGTGCAGCCTAACATCATTTCTTTGGATTTATTCTTCTCTGTGTTATTTCCTTTAGGAAATGCTGTTCCACCCTAACATAGTATGACAATTTAATTCAGTTAGAAAAGAACTAAAACTGGGATATATTCTCTTGTGCAAAGCCATGTTTGTCTCATTTGCCCCTGTATCTCAAAAATAAAGTTCTACCTCCTGCTATAGACTGCTATTCTTATGTGTCTATGGCATGGAGTACTGAGTGGAGGAGGGAGGGATACAGTAAGGTTTTCATGAAACCCATGAAATTAAATTATTTGAGAGTGGAGTGGTAAAGCTGTGGGTAGCCTTAGACATAACTGGAATATATTTCTTTTTTTCAGTTTCGATGAGTGATCTTGAACAGAATTCCTTGAAATACAGAGTTATAATATGAAAAGACCACATTCACATCCATACTAATATGTGACCATAATTAAATAAACAATAACATCAAGTAGTTGAGATCTGATTTTATGTATAGTCATATTTTAAACAGTAGTGTTTTGTAGTGTGATCTATCCATGACTTCAGGAATGTATGTGGAAGTGAGCAGCCAGGAGGCTGCAATGGGGTCACCAAAAGTGTCAGATGGGAGAGTCCCTCAGAGAACAGGAATGGAAACTAGAGACCCCACACAATGACTGATTATTTCTGTAGAGCATTGTAACAATCTAATGAAAATTCCTAGAACTGGCAGTTATATGTAGAGCTGTCTTTGAAAGCAAAAACTGCTAGTTGGGCTAGCATCACACTTCAGGATGAGGTCTGCAGAACTGATGGAAATGGCCTGGTAACCTTTCCTTTAAAGACCAGCTGTTAAGTCTGGAGGCTAAATTTGTGAAGATCTACTTTGTTTCAGCATAGGCAGTTCTGTTCTAGAAACTTGCCATATGTTCATACACCTCCTTTAGAAAGAAATTCAGGTCTGAAGGCACTCTTGACCATGATTGCAGTCCAAAAGGCTCTACATTGAAAAGGAAAACAGAAAAAAATATTTAGTGATATCAATTGCAGTAGTAGTAGTAGTGGTAGTGGTAGTAGTGGTGGTATAGTTTGTCCAATATAAGATAAAAACTATCCATTCTGACAGTGATACTCAGTTTCAGATGTTAACTCTTGCTCTTCAAAAGACATTAATTCCTCTGCCTGAAGAAGATGATGATGACAGAGACCTTCTGTAATTTACAGCTAGACATTTCTTATTTAAGATGTATGTGGGAGTTCATAATGGCACATTAGGAAGGAAGAAAGCGAAAGATGATTAAAAAATGATCATATTCCTTACCATGGTTAGATTGTGCTTGATACATATCCCTAGCGACCATGCATTGATGAACAGAGATATTTCAAATTTGAATTTTTTACTTTATTTTTGGGGGCTGAACTTCTTTCATAATTAGGAGCTTTTTCCCTAAATCTTTGCATTGTCTCTAGACGTGAAGGGATCTTGTGTGAATGACATCGGTTTGTCAGCTGTGCTGTCATGTTTGTTTAAACTCATGCAGTCAGTAGATGCCCCCCTATATGGTGTAACTGGTTTGAATACTTACACTTCCTTGATGCATGCAATGCCACTTGTTTTGCTTTTTCAGCTTTTTGCTAGCACCAGGTTCTTCCACATAATTATAAAGCACCACTGTGGTTTCTGTAACCTCCCCATGAGTGTTGCTTCTGGGGTCTAATAAATCTCATAATGAGTCTGAAATATTGGAAGCTCGGTGGACTTTGCTTTGTTCATTTAATTCCATCCCTTCAAGTGATATTTCCCCTCTTCTCACCAGAGTAAATGAAGTGATTTCTCCAAAGAGAAGGTGACATTGGATGAGGAGCTCTAGCTGCAGAAGCTTTCTGGGGCTAGAGGTGTTATGTAGATGTCACTGCTGCCTTTTTTGAAGGATCCAGCGTCATAATGGGTTTGTGTGTAGATGTTTGGCTGGTGTGATTAAATACATAAGTAATAAAGCTAACCAATGGGAATATTTAGTTTACTGTCTTCCTTGGTAATCTTGCAGATGAGAGACATTCTTGAGAACTGCTTTGTCCACTGGCATTGTCTCCATAGACATCTTTTTCTCTAGGACAAGTTCATGCCTTTACAATCTTTAGAATTTATCACAAAATGAGCACATGATGTATTTTCCTATCCAAGGAAAGGTGTTGTAGGAGGGAAAATTCAAACCTGCCTTTTAAATCTCTAATGCAAAAAAAATTCGTACTAAGCTCTGTTCACAGAAGATACATGTTGCTTTTCTGAAAGGAACTTCGGAAGTGTTTAATTTTCTTTTCTTGGTATAAATCCCACAAGGGGTTAATAATTTGAGAAAGTACATTTCTTTAAAAAAGACATCTTGATCATCCCCATGTAAAAGGGTACTTTGTTTTAAAGACTCAATTTAAGCATAGAACAAATTTATGAAATAGTAATACAAACCTTTAATACATTAGAATGATTATATTTGGAAATAATTATGTATACAAGTAGTTATTATAGAAATAACCTTCTTTGTCAAGTATTCTTGGTGTGGAAGTAATCAGCATCCTATCCCATTAATTGTTGGAGAACTCTGAAATCTTTAATGAGGTTTTTTACAGAAGGATTTCAGTCAAATGCAAATGATTCATTGAAGCACTTAATCACGAGACAAATAGTGATTCTTTAGTAAGGTGGGTTGTTTTTTTTAAATTCACTGTAATAAAATGCAGCATGTTAACTGCAGATACACAGCTAACTTTTTCAGTTACCTTTCTCACAGCATTTTGCTTCCAGATTCATTGTTAGTCAGGAAGTTATAATGGCTGCACTGTGAAAGAAAATGCTTGACAGATGTCAAGAGATCTGTGTGTGATATAGCTTTAAATAGATTTTTTCCCTTTGAGTATTTGAAAAATGAATTCATTTCTACTTGTCGATAGAGACATATTTTTCAATGGATATTAACAATCAAATATCACCCTTTTTTCACAGGTCTGATTACAACAACATCAAGAAAATTGGATCGGGAACAGCAAGCAGAGCATTTTTTGGAGGTAAGATTAGGTGGAAAATATATGTTGAAAGGTTAACTGAATTTTGTAGTTTAAAATAATTTCTTCCTGTACCAGTAGAGTGGTATTTCCCTTCTTTCGATGTATGAGTGACTCACAGAAAGCTGGGAATTGCCTAATTATACAGAAGAAATACTGCATTTTTTAAATTCACAAGCACAAGAAGAAATTGAATAAATATGCACAACACTTACTTTCCATCTCTATTCTACTTCATTTAAATGTTTGATTGTTACCTCTACATTTTATTTGTGACAGAAGTTTAGATTATCCAGAGCAAATTTTAAAACATAAATAAAATACATAGAATCATCGCAGCCCTGTCAGGAATATTCTATGTTCAGTCAGGTTAAAGATATTTAAAGTTTTGCATCTCAGATCTAACATGCAAACTATCCTTTTGAATGAAAGAAGAATTTGACATTGCTCACATTCACTACGTCATCAGAATCAATGAATATATTATTAGCTTTCACTTATGGGGTCTACCAATGACAATTTTCCAGTAAAAAATTGTCCTCTAAAAAGAGTGTCTAAACCATTCCCTTGTCCTAAATTTAGATGAATGTTTCTCTTTATAAGTAGCTCACATATGTTGGATATGGAGTGATATACTTGTAAACTACTGGTTTTACCACATGTGTTTTCTTTCACATTGCTGAACACCATGCTGTGTTTTTTTCCTTTGGGTAGAAGATCCTGGACTCTGTTCTCTTGTCTGTTTGTGAAATAAGGAATTCTGATTCGTGTTGGTACAAGGAAAAAAGAACCATATTGTCGCACATAATCAATCATTCCTACTATGTATTTTAGGAAATTCTCTTCAAATCCATGCAAGTTAAAAAACATCTGGACAAAATAGTTCCCAATGTGATCACTATCTGGCAGCAAAATGGAGTAAAATATACTTTTGCATATTCCATGGTTATTTTTGCTTCTTAGAAATCCTGTGGGTTTTTTTAGTTAGTGCAGAACATTTATTCCTGTACAAGTTTGTTGGTTTTTTTTCTTTATTCTTCACTGTAGATTCTCATGCATTCCAGGTCATAAATAAATAGAGAGGAATAAAAGGATTTTCCCATTTTTAGGATTTATTAAGTTGGAAGGTTAGTGAAGTAATCATGTGTTCAAATCAATGCAAGCTTTCTATTTTATACTGTCAGAGAAGATTGCAAGATTAATGAAATTGACATTGATTTTGAAATGTATCTCTTGCATTTATGTATCTGCCTCAGAGACCTCAGTGAAATCTGCCAAATTCATATTTGCCAGAGGATTCCCATACAGATGGGAAAGTGTTACTATTAATAGCAAAAAGAAAAAATAATTGCTTATAGGAATTAGGCTTTAGTCATCAATACAAGTTAATATATTCTTTCCCCTGAACTTTCTCTCATTTGAAAAAATACCCATCTGGAAGATCTTGAGGACTGAAGATGTGCTAGAGGGAAATTAATGTCCTGTGGTGCTCCAAGGACTGTCAATGGGGAGTGGAGAGCAGGCTACAGAAGAGAAACACCAGAGCGGGGAGTCCTGGAGAACTGGGGAGAGGACCACACTGTTGTAAAACCCAACTGGAAGCAGAGTGTGGGAAAGGGAATGAAGCTCTGGCAGGGATGTGTCCCCAGTGGCCATATGGACCCTTGGAGCTGCAGCTGAAATGTCGGCCATCACTGCCTCCTGGGACATGAGTTCCTGGGGATCAGAGCAAACAGACTGCTGGGATCTAGGGCCAGGCTGGCAGAGCTCTGAGCCTTCTTGTGGCACACTGAGAAAACATCTAAAATGCCTTGCTGTCTCTGCATGTAATTAGCCCCCTGGGGAGACCTTAATTGCCAAGACAGCCGTGGTCCCCCAGCAGTAGAGGATTTAGCTTTCAGCTCCATTTCATACCCATCTTCCCGTACTCTTGGCTCTTTAAAAAGCTCCGATTAGTGCTTGACCTGGCAACCCCTGCTCCCTTTTGCCCAGTTTGTGTGTGAGACATTGACAGACCTTTCCTAGATACATCTTTTTAATTATTTTTAATAAGCCTGTCTTTTCCCCACCTGAATTTAACAAGGATGATATGCCCAAACCAGCCACCACTTCCTGACCAAATTCCACTATTTTCATTAAAGTTGTTAGGAAAACAAGGTGAAATAAGAGGGCAAATGTTAGTTGTTATAATTGTTTGTAATGTCATTGCTGGTCTCCAGACCTGTGATAGGTTAGGGTGACACTTCTGGAGTCATCTGTCCCTATCCATATTGGAGGAAACATGGATTACCAGCGATGACTGCATGTGGATTTTTAAGACTGCCATGCTTAGGAAAGGTGAATCTAAGTGACTTCTCTTATATGTGCACAAGAAGTCAGCTGTAAAGTAAGTACTGAGCCCAGGTCAGCCATGCAGCTTTTTTTCCTTCCTTCTTAATTATCTTCTCTGGATATCCAGACGTGTACACATGACTTTTTAAATAGTACCCAAGGTTGTTGTTACAGGTTGTTGCACTTACCAAAGAGAATGTCCCAAAGTGAACACAGAAACTTGGCTAGACCCTGAATTAAAAGATGCATCAGAAAATCAGAAATGGAATCTCATTTATAATAATTGAGATCTCCTGGGTTTTTTGGGTGACTTTGTTTGGGGCTGTTGTGCCCAGGTTTTCTTTCATACCTTCCATAGAAATCATCCTGTTCGGAGTGGCTTTTACTTGGGTTTTCTTATAACGGCAAGAAAAATAACCTGTAAGAAATGAGGCTCCATCGTGGTGGGATGAAAATGAGCCTGAGGTTTTTTTTTTTTTGGGGGGGGGGGCTTTTTGGAAGGGGAATAAAAAGAAAAGTGGATTTCTTCTCCCAGATCCTTCATTGATTGTGTCATTATGTTTTTTCAATTCCCAAGTTGAGAGTTTTTTGGGGGGTTTTTTGACAGATTTCTTATGTCTTGCAAGGCTGAAAGTTTTATTCAGTGCTTGTTATCAGGTAGAATTTTTCTGCTTCAGTTAAATTGAACGTCACTGGATTTTATACAGAATGGTCTCCTGCTTTAGTGGATTTTTACAAATGAAATGGTTCTGCCTGAAATGGGAGGAAAATGACTACTAGATGACTTTCTCACATGAAACAAGCCAAAATAATATATTTTATTTCACAGACTTTGTTAAAGATCCTGTAGTTGGGATGAAGTATTTAAATATCCATCTAAAACAAGAAAGGTAATTCTGAGAGTCACCAGCTTGCTTTGTAAGTAAATGAAAATAGCAGTATATTTCTCAGTGAGGAGCAATTGCAGGTTTCAGGTGATCTGTCTTTATTCTTCTTCAGTAATTGAACACATCATCCCCTTCTTATCTTCTTTTATTTCTTTCTTCTTCTGGGTATGGGTTGTCTTCTAACAATTTGTGTTTTAACACTTAACTCTGTCTGCTCATGTATTATGCTAATTTACTAAAAAGAAGCAGCTAGAAGTAGAGAATATTGGTGGAGTTTGAGCTATGGAAAAATACAGAAATAGTCTGGCTGTTTTTTCTGCCCACATTTTTTGTAGATGCCTCCTAATCCTGGTCTGACAGCTTTACAAACTTCAGTGATTTTACTATGTGATTTTATGCAAACAGCTGCTGGAGAGATGGAAGTCTGATAAGCTTTAAAAAGTAAACCATTTCATGCAGGATCTTCATCCTTGTGTTATGTTGGCTGATTTTGAGATGTCCAGAATATGAATAATTCCTGATTTGCTTTCCAGCATGCACGTGCAGCTTGAGAGGATTGTTGAATCCAGGCTACAGCTCATTGACTTGTGCCTTCAGCCCAGAGAGTGGCTCTGAGCACATGCTTTCTCACTCCAAATGCTTTTAGAACACACTGGTGCAGATGCTGGGTTACTTGTGCCTCCAACATGGAAATCCTCTGCAAAACACATCTGTTAATGGGGAGCTCACTTGGCTGGGAGTTGCTGGGGCAAAGCCTGCATTGAACAAAAGAATGAGCCAAGAGAGTTACAGGCTTCAATGTGCAATTCTAGCAACATCTTGGAAGGTTATGATTGGAGAGAATAAGGATCTGTAGTGAGAAGTGACCTCTTCATCCTCTTAATAAAGATATATACATTAGTGCTTTTAAAGTGCAAAGACTGTGTGGTCTGTCCTTGATGAGCATGTGTGGTGCAGGCTCTAAAGTATTTTAGCCAGTTTTGAAAATAGTATCCATAGTATCTGTGGGAAACACAACACTATCCCTCTGTATCCCTCTGTTCCTCCAAATTATGTTTAAATTTACAACTGTAGATTCATTCAGAAATTATCTTTTAATGTTTGTCATGGTGAAAAACTTGTCTATTCTAAGCCTTTCTAAAGAATAAAAATAGTCACTAATAAGCATGGTTGGAACTTTAAATCTCCAAGAGTGAAAAAGCAACAGAAGACAATGGGTTTAAAATACTGTTGCAACAGCCTGAGGCCTTCAAGGCCTGAGCCATGTACCATAATTAATGAGGGGGAGGAGTGAGAGCAGAGTGTTGGCTTAGTGCAGCTGATTTTTAGCCAACTTAGTGCTATCAGAATAGTAACGGTGCCTCTTGAGTGCCTTGCTTTTGTTGCAAATCAGTACATAGAATCCTCATCAATCTTCCTGCTGTGATGCTTGAGCATAGCTCCGAGAAGGATGTCAGTAACAGCACAAGGGGTTGTAATGAAGATAAATTGGTATATCTGATGTGAGTGTCAAAATACATGGGCTGAATGAAGCATATTGGTTTCTATTTATTTTAAGTACACTAACAGGGTACAATAAACTGTTACATGGGATGTGTTTATGTGCAGTAATTAGAGGGAAGCACAATAATCTGCTGTAATTGTAGCCTAAAAAGAATTCAGATTTCCACTTGTTTAATGGGAGGTTGTAATTGTGAGGGGAATTTTGATGGCGGGACCGTAATTTTTTCCACTTGGAATTTGGTCTGCAAGGGGAAATTGCTCCTGGAAACTTTATGGCCACAATTTGTGGAGGAAAGGGAGGTTTAAAATCTTGAAAAGCAGCATTTGGAAATAGCACTGCCTCTCAGTTCTTCTCACAAACACCACGTTGGTGGCTCAGTGTTGGAACAGTGCTGCATTCTCTGGCATCCTCCTCTTTTCCTCCAGCATCTCCCACGCAAAAACTTGACAGATTTAACCTAATTTTGCTTCTGAGCCTATTCAGTGAGGCTGCAGCCTTTGCTATTGGGGATGCCTATAGTCAGTGGTCCTTTCTAAGAGACTATAGAGTTTTCTGAAGAATATAGGCAGCCGTGGGGAAATATGCTCATGTATATTTTTACAGGAGAAGGATAAAAGCTGAAGTTCATTGGGTTTATGTAGTTGAATAATACTCTACAGAACACTGATTGCTTAAATCCTGGATTATGAATCTGTGTAAGCATTTGTTTCATGGATCTTCAGCATTGCCCACGTATGGCAGGGAAAGGTTCATTTTTTCTTGGTGACATGCGGATGATGGGGTAAAAATGAGGCAGTATGTCTGATTGAACATTTTGTCTGAGATTTTCATTCCTCCAAAGGCACATGCCTTTCCCATTTTAGCATTGAAGCCTATCAAATGATTCAAGGGAAATTAAAAAAATAGGTAATCAGCCTGTTATTTCCAGGTTGAACTTAAAAATTATTACTGGTTGTGCTTGCTAGAAGTAAGAGAGTTATATTTCATTATTTTGAGGACACCTGAAAAGATTTTTAGAGGAACATTATGGAGAGACAACTTTCTAAAAAGACAATGGAAACTGTAGGATGATGTCAGCTTTGAATGACAACACATTGAACTTGAATGTCAACTTCAAAATTGGGGGGGGAAAGCAACAGGAAAAGGAAATCAAGGGATAAATTAGAAGAAATGGAAGACAATAAACAGTTTTAAAATACAATCAAATAATTTTCATCTCATGCTACCTTTCCATGGGTTTATCAGCAGAGGGTTAGGTCTCCT
>NW_009954114.1:229134-278002 GCF_000747805.2 Chaetura pelagica | reverse complement strand
AGGAATGCCAGTGTGGTGGTGGATCTCGCAGAGACCCCAGTTCCTGGATAGAAGGCACATGCTGAGCTTGCTCATCCCACGCTGCAGATTCCCATCCTGCACCCCGTGTTCTTCAGTTTTCATTCTGCACCATCTTGCTAGAGATGCATGGGCAGCAATCATCCCTCCTTCTCCTCCTGATTATTTTTTTTTTCAGCAAGTTCCTATTTTCTGATGTAGCCAACAACTTCCCAAAGGCAGGAGATGACCGGAGGTTAAAACTCTCTTTCAGAGACAGATTTGCATTTGACATTGCACACGGCTTCTCATATGTATTCAGGCAGAAAGTCTTACACAGCAAAATATGGGAAAAGTCCTGGTGTGATTCATCTGTCTACAGTGATCAGTGGTCTCCTCAATTAGACTGTTGTCTCTAACAAATGTGATCTGATGGGATGAAGAATTATCAAGTGCATCACTGAAAATATTACCAGTTCAGTTGTTAACTGAGTGGAAGAAATATGAACAGGAATTTTAAACTGCAAAATAATTAAGGCATGGCATTTTTACAGATTATTCTCTTTTTTAAAAAAAAAATATTGCAAATTTCAATAGCTCCCAGATGTCCTTTTACTTTAGGTAGTGACTCGAGAAGTAACACAGATGACAAAGCCTATGCATTGGGAAAACAGAGTTTAATAACATTTTCCTTCATTCATTTGGCATTTTAATTTTGTTTTCCTCCTAAATGAGACAAAACTCTTCATAAAATGATAATAACAGGGCAAAAGAAGTTGGAAATTAAAAAAAAATAATTAGATCTGTATTTAAAGTGCTTAATATTAAATTATATTTTATTATATATTATATATTAAATATAACATATACTATATAATAGATGTTTATCATATTATATTATATTTGTTTTTTTATTATATTATTAATATTAAATTCGGATAGCGAATAGGAAATGTACAAAAATAGGAAATGTACAAAATGTACACACAACTCTGATGACATAATATATGCCAGTGGGAAGGCACAAGAATGGGTCCACATATATCAAATAGTAGCAGTGACCCTCAGCTCATTTCATGTATTCAATGAAATGCCAACAGCCTTCAGAGACTTGATGCGCAAAGAATATCTATGACATTTCCACAAAATTTGTAGACTTTAAGTCAATCCTGAGGATACTTTGTTTGCTTTTGCTTATAGTTGATTTAAGTGGGTTTTTTTGTCTTTTTTTTTTTTTAGATCCTATTCATCTAATCCTTTAAATTCTCTCAAGACTAGATTTTTTCCTTAAAAATGTTTTGCACATGCTAACACCAGGATGATGTCAAAGATAAACACACTAGTGACAGCTCAGTGCATCATTTATATCTAAGTATATGATTTTAAAGCATCCAACTAATCTGATAGTGTATGGAAGTTCTTACATGGCAGGATTTTAGTCCAGCATTAAACATCTCACACTTGTTTGGTTAATCCATTCTATTGATTCAGGATACCAGTAGTAATTAAGAAAAGCAGTCCTCTTTTTTATGGTTAATGAACTTCCTGACTCAAAAATCTTAATAACTCAATGTACAAAACTTTGGAGGTTTTTTATGACTGCTTGACAATTATGGATTTTAGTCAGTTTATAGATCTTTTATAGATCTGTTATAAGCTTGTGTTAATTTACTTGGGTATTAAAATGAAAAAGCACAGCTTATTTATTATTTAGTCACTCATTAGCTCATGGAAGAGATTTGATTATCTGAGATAATCAGTATTTATAGAATGACTGATTCACCATCTACAGTAGCCTTCTGCCCCAAGTATGTTTTCAGCAAAATCATGTTTCACCAGACAATGACTCTGCTCAACATGGGCAGGGAAAAAATTATATTATGGTCCAGGTTTAAAAACCTGATAGCTATTTAGATGAGAAGTTGATCGAGTTTGCAGAGGGGAGGGAGTTTGTTTTACAGATTTTATCAATCACTGACCTGAACTTTTGGGTCATGAAATGAAGAAATGAAAATCCAAAAAGCACTGCACCGTCATTTTTTCCCTGGTGAGCATGAAATGCCTCTTTCAGGGATTTTCTTGTGCACACACCACAATCTAGTAGCAGGTCTTTGCTTTAAGCACTTCATTGCATACAAGCATGGAAGGAGATAGCATATGTGCTTCATGTGCTGTCTTGTCAGTCATTTTCCACCTCTTCTAAAGGCATAGTGGAGAAGATGGAGTTGTGCAAGGAAACCAATCCAGCCTGCAGGCTAACACCCTGCAAGGCCCTGAACATCTCCTGGGTGCCTAGAGGTCCATCAACATTTCCTTGGCCCTCTGGACCTAATTAACATCTCACTGGACTTAGCATTGTGCAGTTGTGAAGTCAACTAGTGCAAAAAAGTGACCTTTTGGTTAACAAGCATTATATATAATAAGACATATGTAATGTCATTGTGGAGACAGGTAGATCTTTATTATTATCCTAGGGGCTGTTTGAGTTCCTTTGCTTACCCTGAGTGGTGTGCTTAGTCCATCTTCAGTAGCACTGATTTTCTTGATGTTGTTCCTGATAATACCCAGGGCAAGAGAGTCAGGCATGGGCACCTGTGGCTGCCTTTCCACAGATATGTCTGGAAATGGGTGAGTGAACATGTTAGAGAAAAGCAAATTAAAATATACCTAATACCTGTTTGCAGAACTAGGAGATTGCAGAGCATTAGCTCAACACAAATGGGATGGAAAAGTGTAATTAAAACACCAAACAATATTGTGTGATTTTAAAATTAGGTCAGTACCCATATGTTAAATGATGTGGAAACAAAGGGATATATTAATGGTCTTCCTTCTGGTTTTATAAATCATTGCCCATGCTAAGCTTCTGTAGGCAAATTCTCTGGTTAACCTATATCAGGTTGTTTTTTGTCAGGATTTAGGAGTTTGGTCTAATGTTACTTTCTTGCTGAGGGATTAGCTCACAGATTAGCTGAGGGTTAACAGGATTTTTCTTCATTGTATATTTCTTAAGATCTATAGCTCTCTTTTTATGGGCTGGAGCCCACCTACCAGGCCCACATTGGTCAGATATACCCTTTCAGGGTGTCTCTTTTGCCAGACTCTGTGCTTGGTAAAACAAAGAGTTATTGTGAAGGACATGCTGCTTTGCTAAATCTTCACATTTGTTTTATGAATGTACCAAAGTTTTAATCTTCTGCAGAAGCAGCAGGAAATCTTTCACATAATTTTAATCTATCTTAGATGTAGAGAGCCTTTGTGTTATCTGAAGCATGGGTGCTTTAGTGCTATATCATGTTTTCTGTAGCATTTGCAATACCCATCAGCTGCCAGACTGTTAATTTAAGTCTGTACGTGTGTGAGCACACACACATGCACGCACACACATTTTGTGGAGGTTTCATTTTCCTGCTTTCCTGACTAAGACTGAGCTGAGCATTGCATTTAAATCAGGGAGCATGTTTTTCCTCAGTTAGGAATACATTGCATCTGCAGTAAAATCCTTTCTGAGCATAGGAAATCCTAGTATGCCTTTTAATTAATTCATCATATAGAAACATGCCTTTAAAGAACTTTTGCATCCATTTGTCCTTTTTTCCCAGGGTGATCTGTACTCAGCTGTTCAGAATTCGTGTTTGTTACCTTTAACAAAAGTTACTTCCAGAATATTTTCACAGTGACTTCTTTTGCTGCCACCCTTCATGTACACCAAGTCCAGCTACCCTGCAATGCATCGTGTCCCAACACTAAATTTCCAATTCCTTTTTACTTGAGTGGACTTTGGGTTTGTTTGAAACATGTTCTTTGATCACAGGCTATTGCAGTATCTGTGGAGTCTAACTGGAGACGGTTCCTAGGACACCCACAGCTGAAGTGATCCCTTTCACAGATCATCTTTAACTGTGAGCCCTTTGGTTTACAGGCAACCCCTCCACAAGAGAAAACCAGGAAAAACTCCTTCCTTTTGCAAGATCTGCTAGATTTTACTATCTTCCCTACAGCTCTCTCATCTGGATTTTGTCAGTTCTTCTTCCTCTGATGTTGTGGGTTTTTTTCTCCACCTTGTTAATGCTCTTATTATCCAGGGAACCATAAGTTCCAGTATCAGTGATGTGCTTAAAACTCTTCATTCCTCAAAACTGCCCCCACCAATTCATTAACTTCATGAGAATCTCTTTCTAGTATACCTTGAATACACATTTTCTGTAAGTGTCATCACACCCTCTACAGTCTTCTCACCATAGCATGTAATATCTTTCAATATGTATTTCCCCTCTTTATCTGCTCTTCAGTGTTCACAGATTTCCACCCTGTCCCTCTGCCACATAATCCTTCAACATTCAGATTGAGCAAAAAGAAATGCTGGAAAGAGTAGCAAAATATCATGTAAAAACATAGTAGTCTGAAAAAAAAAAAGTTTGTTTCTTTTTTATTTTAAAAAGAATTTGTTATGGCAAAAGTGCATCACTATGTGAAATGTGCTGAAATAAGATCGGAGAATTCAGCATAATTTGTAACATGACACAAATTAAAGTATTTACTAGACACATAGAGATAAGAAAACCTCTGATCAGATGGAGAATCAGTTTAATATTTGGCACCTTTTTTTCTCCCTAAATATATTATCATGGAACATAAGAATCCAAACGTTTTTTCTTATCTTCAGCTTGATAACAATCAGAGACCAAGCAATTATTTTGCTTTTCATGAAGATATGATTTAAACAGAAAAGAACAAAGGCCCCAAAGCATCAAGTGCTATGAGATCTGCCCTCAAAAGCAATAATTTTCTTTTCCCAGTCTAACAAATTTTAGTTGTCAGGAAACAGATTAATCTCCTCGTTCTAAAATGCAATATTGCTGTTTGCTAATCTCTCATGATACAGAGATATTGAAAATGTTACCATTGCAGTTCTAGAGTACATTTTATGTTTTGGCAAAAAAATAATACGTTCTAAATATTCAAACTAAAATATTAACATAAAAAATTGGGAGCGAAAATGTCAGAATTAAAATACTTTTTTTTTTTTCCCTCACATTTCACGGGAAAGTAAAAAATACAATTACTAATAGCAGTCTGTCAATGAATGGCTTTGACTTTTCTGAGGATCAGTGTGTTATCTGTAATTAGGATACCAACAAATAGCTTAATACTTTCTGGCCTAGCCTCAAATGTATTTGTTTTTCCCTTTGGATCTTGTTCCCTTCCACTATCCTTTCAGATAACTGTTAAGGTATTCTTTAAATAAAAATGTGCTCTTTTAACCTTCAAGGCAAAGAAGATTTTTTAAAGACCTAATTGAAACAAGCATAGAAAATTTAAAAAAGATTTTATATTGCCACACCTCAAAATAAAAATTAAAAAAGAAGACCACAGATTAATAAACATTCAGAAAGTTTCTAGACAGTCATAAGTTTTAGACTACACATTTTAGCTAAGCAGAGATGATGCTTTATTTTATTATGTGATACATCAAAGTATGCCAAAATTGCCATGGCCTCTGTTGACTGAGAGAGATGCAGAAGGCAACAAGATAAGTGCATTAGCTTGGTCTCAAAAGAAAACCATGAAGTATAGCAGAAGGAATATTAACTGACCTGTGAGGTTCACTTGCATCGAGTGCTCACCAAAATTTTGTTGTTCAAATAAGCCTACCTGCACAAACTCTATCTGTGTAGCTTTAGTCCCTTCCAACCCCTAACATTCTGTGATTCTGAGATTCTGTGATATATTTGTGGGAGTAAATGACATTTTAAACCAATTTTTTTTGTCCTTTTTTTGTGTCTTTTTTTTTTTTCTATTTTTGCACTGTCATTTACCAAGTATAGCTACAGTTAAGGATCTTTTCCTATTTTTGTTGCAATACACTAGATACCACCTGAGCACAGTCTTAACTGTAGCACCTCAGTCAGGGAATGGCGTTTTAAAAGTAAAATAATATTTGCTTTAAATGGCTCTTTAGGCATTTAATTCTCATAATATCCGACTCTCAGGGTGAATGTATAAATTGAAAGATGTGTCTCTTTTAATAAAACAAGGTCTGAAATACAGAGAAGATTCTGTTTTTCTGTAGCACTGGAGGGTGCCGGGTGATGGATCACTCCAGTGGTGGGACACCCAACTTCCAGCAAGCCACTGAGCTCCCGAAAGAAATCCTTGCTGCTACAGCTCAGTGCTCAGCATGAGGCACTCATTTATCCTGCTTCTTGACAGAGCAAATTACCCTGCTCAGAGCTGTGGGCTGTGCTTTCAGTACCTCACATACTTCTTGCAGGGCTAATTTGGTGTCCCTTCCGTCTCCTCCATTCTGCAACTTGGAGTGAAAGCTACCTCAGGACTTCCTAATTTGAGAACCCCCCCTGTTTTTTCTGGGTCTGCAATACACTCCAGTAGCCCTTTGATGCCTAAACTTAGTTGTAACTGTATAAATTACACATTCATGCTCTGTTTTCTAAAGAGCACACATTCACCAGACTTGCATAGCAAAACAGGAATTGCATTTTAAATCTCACTTGATTGACAAACTGCTTTTTCCCCACTGAGCGTAAATAAGATTTAGATATTTTGTCAGATCAGTAATCTATGGATTAGACCTTCTCTTAATACCCTCATTTCTAAAACTGAATGCACTTCTGGAGAACAAGTCTATTTGTATTTTGTATACAGTTTCTCAAAGGAAGCAGCCGTGGTATAAATGGTGTCAGCCAGGCCTCCACATCCTGAGTGAGCATCCACAGTCCTGACCCCTGCATCTAACCATGAGGATTAGTGTATGGTGCTGACATATCTGATCTCCATGTGCCAAGGGATCACACCTCCTGTACTGATCCTGACAGGATGTACTTGTGCTGTTCAAGAGCTCCCATAAATCAAGAGCTTTCTCACGGCTCCAACAGAGTACCCAGCCTCTTTAACACCTCCTGAGACAATCTCAAAGCAAAGCAGCTCCTAAAACTTTGCTTTTTTGATGCCTTCTGCTACAAACCAACAAAATTACTCATTAGAAGGACTCCCTTCTGCCTCCCTCCTTTCTCTCCTTTCACCTAGTGAGGCCTAATTGGAGGCCCATAAAATGAATCCAGGAAGATTCTCCTCCTTCTCACATATATCAGTCTTGTACTACCAAATTGGGCATATTGTCTCATGCAGTGTTTTATTGTCCCCCGGATCACATTATCTGCAGGGCAATCTCACGAAGGTTAATAGCACTACTAGGTTGTCTCTTGGTCTGACACTCTTGCTCATCACTCTAAATCCAGTGGTTTTACCAGTGGTGTTAGACATCTCTGCTGAAGTTAATTGGATGCTGCTGGCCACTGACTTCAGACCCAACTCTATAAATCCTAACTACTTGTGGCTGATTGTCCCTGCTCTTAACTTTGATTTCACAACTGGGAAAAGTATGTGTGGGTTGATATAGCTGGCTGTTCAACCGCACTCTCTGACATTTGCAATCCAATTATCAGTCACCTTGGCCATTCGTTCAGTGCAACTGTCCTCCTGTTGGAATGCCATGTGTCAACACCTGCTCTGTATATTGCCCTAATGGGAAAATAAACAGTAAATTACGAGTCTGTATAAATCCATTAAGCAGTTACTCTGACTCCATAAACCACAGAAGTCAAATTGAAATGCTTTATGCAGTTGCTGGTAAATTGGAATTGCTGCTCTGTGTTTTTAGAAGGTCCCAGCTTACTGAAGTCAGGCAAGAAGTATCTGTTGCAAGTCTTGGTGTCCACACAGCATGAACATGAACCTTAAGGGCTGTGCAGGGTAAGGATTTTCATACCATATTCTTGAATAAATGGTGTTCATCAGTAGAAAGCAGTAAATTTATATTAATAATTTTTGATTAAATATTTCCTTCCCTAGATGGATTGTATGCTTCCCAGACTCTACTTATTTTTCACTGACCCTTTACACAGCAGTGAATGCCATCCTGTGGCTGCAAAAAACAAATGCATGTTAAAGACTAATTCTGCAGAACAATCAAAGCAGGAAGAATATCTTTAAAGTTAGGATCTTTTACAATTCCTCCTGCACTGCGGGAGTAGAATGTCATCTTATTATTCAGGCACATAAAGATCCCTTTCCAGGACTCCAGGCAGTGTGTAATTAATTAATTATAATGGTATTAATTGATTAATTAATATTAATAACCTGAACATTTTTACATTCTGACTGTTACTCAGGGAAATTAAGGTTTTGGGACATAATTTTTTTTTTTGCAACACACTTAGAATGTTAAAACTTTGGGACAGTATTTCCTGTTTTATCATTACCCCCAAATGACCTTGTTCCTACACACACATGTAATTATTTATGCCGGCAGTATGGCCTTGACACATTCTGAAAATTATTCCTATACGTCGCTCTTTGCAGGATCACTGGTTATATATGTAACAGATTGAGCCAGACGGGAAAAAAAAAAACCATGTTAAAGAGAAGAGTTATGTATGAAATTTGTTAAGGTAAACAAAAAAACCCCATATTTGCCTAGTTGTCTAAGTAAGATGCCTCCCAGTCAGTTATGAATATGGTGGTGGTGGTGGGGCAGTGCTACACATCTTCCCTGCCCTTCAGTGGAAGGCTTTCAGCTTTTGGGTCCTTGTTACACAGCTTAGCACAAGGCAAAAACTAAATGAAAAGTAAAAGCAAGCTGAAATCAGGTGGTTTAGCTCTAGGTGCAACCATGTTCTCACCAGTATCAATGGGGAAATTCCCATTGATATCCAAGTCAGAGGCTTTCACAGCTGGCCAGGTTCTTCTCCACCAAGAAGACACCTGTAATTCATTGACTGCTCAGACAACATGAGCTCAGTTCAGGGAAACACTTGTCTTTAGACTTACTCTGTGTGTCTCTAGCCATGCAGTATGTGCATACCACAACATCTGTGGTGTGGTTGGGGCTGCTGAGGGTTTTCAGCTGCTTGTGGAGATTTGTAGAGGGTCAACAGAACTGAAAAGAGAACAAACTGACCAAGTGAAAAACAGGGTTACAGTGAACTGGTCCCCAAATGTACACTTAGATGTGTTAATCTTGTCCAGTGGGAAAGCAAAAAATACAACAGGTTTTACTGTGCCAGGTGAATTCAGAGTCCTAATGCACCCATCAGGGAAGGGGCTGAAGGCTGTCATCCTTTGTCAGCAGAAGAATCATATGAATTTGTTTCACATCTTTTGTACTGAACTTAATACCCAAGGCCATTTTCCAGGTGGACTTTTCAAAGCTGGAAACTAAATCTGGAAAAAGAAAAAGATAGTAAAAGAATATGAGAATATGAGTTTTGCTTCAAAATCAGAATCTACATTTTTTTTCCCATGCTGATCCTTAGCCAGCTTGTGAAATTGACCCTATGTCTATGTAAACTGGAGAGTAGATATTTATAGGACAGTTACCATCAAAGATAAGTGGAGACTGAGATAATAAGCTTGTCTGTGTTGCCTATTAGATGAAACTGCGATTTAGTACAGCCCAATTAATGCTTATTATCTGTCTAAAATTTAATTTGTCACAGAAAGTTGTGAAGTAGGAATCAAGAAGTCAAGTAGAATTTTCATTGCTTAAATTAAGTCATTTTTTATTTTATTTCATTTAAATTGGTCTGACAAAAACAAGGTGATAGTGTCATTACAAAAAACTGCCTTGGGAAGAGCCTCAGCAGTGAACCTACTTACACATGCTTCTCTTCTTTGCATTATTTTACTTATTTTTCATAGTGATTTTCTGATTATTTTTATACTGATTTCTTTGGTACTTTAGGATATAATCCTCCACTGACTACAAAAATTACTTTATTCATACGTGTATGTGTAATTGCTATTGTATTCAGCTTGAAGTTGTTTAAATTTTCAATTTGCACATCACTGCTAACGAGAGAATCTTCTATCTAAAACTTGAATATCTCAAAAAAAGTCCTCATTTTTTTTTCCTTTGAAATTGATGAACATAGTTGCAGCAATCTTCCAGAGCTATAGTTCATGAAACCAGATACATTTCTGAGGCCTAAAATGTCCACTTTTCTTTTTCCAAATTTAGAATATCTCTACAGGATCACAAATTGGGAACAGACTGTAGTCCTTTAAGGTCTGATTTTATATACGTTCTATCTGGCTAAGAAATCAATTTTTTATTAATCAGTTTTTTAACTGGTAAGCTTTATTTTGAACATAAAAAGGTAGAAGTTTCATTTTTTTACCCTGAAAAAATTAAATTGCCTTCAAATGTCAGAGACTACTCTTCAAGCTATCAGCTATAAAACTGTCTTTGAAACGATTTCCATGTATGTGTGGGTGGAGAGCATTCCTTACTCCTTGCATATTATGAAAAAATAGTGTAAGGTTTTCAGCAATTATTGTCGGGACACAAACTATTTTACCTTGAGATCACTGGTTCTGGCTTTGCTTATGTTGGTTTTGATCAAAGGCTTGTTGTTAAGTGATGTTAGGCAGAGGATTTAGGGTTTTTCTGGAGGAGGGACAAAGTAAGATACTATTTGTAGTTAAATCACAGAATTAATCACCAAATTTGTAGTTACACAATGCACTTTTCTTCAGTGGCCAAAATTTCCCCCTCCTCTGACTTGGGGACCTTATTTTGCTCTCTCACCACCATCACACATTACCCATCTGCCTTCTGGGGGATTTTGTTTTCTTTCAGCTCTTGATTTGAAACCCAGATTATGTCAGTAGCCCCGTTTGTAGCGCAGATGCATGAATGGTTTATTGAGGGGTGAAGGTGGCTGCAAACCGGTGGTAGAGGAAGAACAAATGGCTAGAGGAGGAGCTGGAGATGGGGCTGGATGCATCTTTTACTACTTTTCTGCCAGAGACAAGGTGGTGTCATCCTCCATTAGCACAAAAGAGTGCTGCTTTTTAGAGCCATTTAAAAAAAAAAAAAAAAAAAAAAAAAGGTGTTAGTTTTCTTATTAAGGAATTACAGTGTGTATCTGTCATCTCATTGGTGGCCAAATAACTCTTTTTCCTCCTAAGTAATAAAAATATTGTTTCAAGACTGACCATCACAGAGCCTCACTAAAGGTTTTTCATCCAACATTCAAGGCATTGGCTGTCAGCATGACAAAAATTTTAGAAGTAAGTTTTAACATTATAGTTTAGGAAAGAAAAATATATTTCCTTTAAGTATTTCAAGTTTTATTTGAAGTTAGCACTCTGCTGTAACAGGAACTGCATGCCAAGATATTTCTAAGGCCATGCAGGGCAAGCTTCTTCATATTACATCTTGGAGTCAATAGCATGTACCACATTAGCACCAGGCAGTGCTGCTGACTTACTGCAAAACAGATGGAGGGCTGTTGCCACACACAGGAAATCACCTGCACTGAATTTGAGGCATTCTGCTAAAAGAGTTGCTGTACCTTAATTTCCCATCAGTTTGAATATCTGGGGACCTGTACTACAAACTGATGCAGCTGCACACCCAGCACGGATGTAAAGTGTGTATCGTTTTGTTGCTTGATTAATTAACTCCACAGTGACTAGTACTATAGCTTGATTAAATTTTGGCAGTATATCAGCATATATTTTTGAGCATAGCCCTTCTGCTGGTAGTTAAACATAAATTACTAACATCAGGAAAAAGTCTTGGAAGCATGGATAAAATCTTATGTCTCTATTAATAGCCAGAATGTTTTTCTTGCTGGTACACAACTTGCACATATTGACTGGCCCAGTATGAAAAAAGGAAGATTGAAAATGTTTAATGAACTTCATCATTTTGAGCAAACTTTGAGGAAGGTGTTTGATTCCTGCTTACAGTGAAGATGAGAATCAAGTGATTTTTGGGGATAGAAAATGAAGGGTAGTTGAATATCTGAGAAAAGGGTGGTGCAGTAGGCTTAGAAGGAGAGGCATTCCTCTCCTGAAGTACAAAAACTGAGAATTACTGTTGTTCCTGACTGCTGAGATAAGATTTTTTGAGAAGATAATGATCTGCACAGGTAGATCTGATAGAAGTGAACTTATCAATATTTCATGCCAGGTGTTTCTTGCTGAGAGAAAAGCAAAATCCACAAAGTCGATAGTCAGATATGAATGGAATTCCAATTGGCATGGAGATTACTGCTAACATTAAACTGCCTAAATATCTTAATTTGCAAGCTTGATGTTATTTAAAGTTTCTTGAAGTGAAATATTCTCAGATTTGGCTACTCCTTATTTTCTCTTCAAAACTCTTTGATTGTAATCTTCACTATCAGCAGGAGCTAAACACCTTCTTCAAAGTTTACTGTGAAGATCAATACACAACTTTTATCTTCTTTCTTATTTAGATACTATGAAGGTAGTTATAGTTCTGTTTAGTAATAGCTTGTTCCTGAAGAGTTCCCATATGGCCACAAGAATTATTTTTAAGCAATTGCATATCAATCTTAATCTTTTTTCTAAGGTGTCAGCCTGAAGGTGGGCAAATGTCCTTAGGTCCAGATATTATCTGAGGACTACTTGGGGTGTATTCTTCTGTTTTCCATATTTTTCATTATATACTCCAAATAGTGCAGGAAACACATTTGAACTTTTGGGGAGCAATAGACTAAGACTGACTTTTAGGTAAAGTTTTATCTAGATTTTATCTACAGTTTGTCAAAAGCAAAATTGTATGAGCTTGACATTCCTGAGGACTATAGTTTTGTTTTTACTTAGTGAAAAGAAGTGGAAGATACTGTTTGGGTATTGCCTGAAGGAGTTTGTTTCAACATAGGCTGGACTGTTTTTCTGAGAACTGAATGGTTCTGCACTTACCTTACCATGTATTGTTTCTACTATCAATTATAATATAAATACAGCCTGATACACAAAAGTTGCCAGGATCTCCAGCTGTAATGAACTTTGAAAATAGTGCCCATGGAAAATTACTGTTTTTCTTTTAGAGAGTCACTGTCAAGAGCAATGCAGATCCTTTTTAGTATTGCTACTAAAGCTGAAACACAAGTCTTTTTTCTTTTAAGAGTTTAGAACTCTTATTTATATGTTCTCAAAAAGCTTTTAGAATAAAGTATGCCATGGAATACATGTTGTTGTTGTTGATGTAGTTATAGTTATAGTAGTAGTAGTAGTAGTTCTTGACCCTTAGGTCCCTCATCCTGATATTATATTCTGCAAGTTTATAACTTTCCATGTGGTTACCATCTATTGGTCTCAACACTGTGACAAAAGTTAAGATTTGAAGCCTCTAAGCACACGTTTTTTCAGTGTGCTCTTCTAATATTTAGGTTTGCAGATACAGCAGGCAGTATTTAAATCCAAATGAAAAAGCCTGTCTTCCTTCCTTCCTGTCTTTTGGCAATAGGGTGTTGAAATTACCTGATGTCGTCATGAATTCTCAAATGGTAAAACATTATGCATCATCTTCTAGCCTGAATGTGGCTGGAAGCCATTGACTTTACTAATCAGCCACCTAGAGTGTTTGTGTCATTAATAGTCTGTGTTTAAAATGTACTCTAAATTATTTAGTTTTCATAGCTGGCCTAAGTTAATGTATTAATTTTATTATTTTTTTTTAACGATTGGAAACAAGAGTTCCCAGATTAGCAAATTGTAAAGGAAATAAGGAAAGGTGGATCATATAGGTATGATTGGCACTCTTTCTTACAAGAAATGTTCAAGTAATTTGTCTTTTGGGACAACACTACGTTCTATTAGGAAAAGTGAAATAAGCAGCTGCCCACTTCTTTTCCACAGTTGCCAAATAAAGGATCAGAATGAGGAGGCATTTAATTTACTACAGCTAACTCAGTGTTTCTGTTGAACTGAAAAAAACCCCCAAAACTATTTTTTTCTCTTCTCTCTGTCTCTGAGCTACGCTGCCTCCTTGTTGTAGCAATAATCTGATGTGTACTTCAGTAATATAATACATTTCAGAAAAATATTTCCTTGTAAGAATTTAGCCACAAATTTACTCTCTCTCTGAAGTAGGCAGAGATAGTAATTCAGTGTATTTGACTTTAAAGTTCCATTCATCCCTCAATGAGCTCTCCTTTATAATCTTTTATTTCTCTTACTTGGGCTGAATTCCAGAAACTCTTATAATAGGTATTGCAGCTCATTTGTGCATTGGCAGAAGAAACAAACCCATTAGTCACTAACAGCAGGGGTATGCCTAAGCTCTCAGACTCCCTTTGATCATTTTTCTGTCTCCAGTAACTCAACCAGATCCTCTTTTCTAAAGTTTTCTGAAGCAAAATTGACATTTCTGGGTGGGGGAAGGTAGAGACTTTTACCTGAAGCCCTCATTATGCACACAACTCAGATGAGATGCAGGCATCTCAGCTCACTCTTTGCATTAAGCAGTATCACACGAAGGAAAATAATCAAGGAAATGCAACATCTTCAGCATTTGGCAACGTTGATGACAGTAATGTGGCAGTTCCACTTAACCTAAAAAAAATTGGGTAGGCTGAATACTTCCTTCTGTCAAGGAGTGCTGTGGAAGAAGATTCTCGTTCTTCTCGAGGCTTGATAATTCACATTAAACACCTGCTGATTGTCTTGTTATACTTGTTGAAGTAAGATCCCTGCTAGCTACTCTCTCCAGCTGAGTTAATAATTATCTTGGAAGTCATGAGCTTTTGTTAATGAGACTCAATATTGTACTTTTAATTCAGGAGGGTGGTCCTCACAGTCGCATTTTTATGCTAAAAAAAGTCAAGAGCTAATTCTTCTTCAGTTCACAGTCCAATTCATAGGACTCAAGATAAAATTATTTTTGTGACCAGCACTGAGGTCTCCTACACTAACTGTGTTTTAGCTGGTACTTTCATAGTAGGTGTCTCCTTTATGCCTTCTCCGTGGTCATAAAAATAAGAAATTTTCATATATACCATTGCAGCTGTCATTTCTTGACAATTGGTATTAACTTTGGTTTTCACTGAGGAACTCCACTGCTATGGAAGTCCCTCTGTGCTTGATCTGTGACCTTGAAAATAAACATGAGTATGAAATGGTATGGTTCAGTAAAGTCATAAACATTAAAGTCAATGGTGAATGCAGAACCTTGACAGAATATGCTTCATTTTATGAAGACATTGTAGTGGAACTCTCTGTAGGTTGTGGGAAAACAATAGTGATGCTTAGGAGTTTACCATTAATGTGGTACATAAAGTTAATATTATTCTTGCTGTTGGATGCCATCAGACCCCATTAAACATGTCATGAAATTCCTTTTAAGGTATTGCACCTTTAGTGAATGGACTATCCCATCTCGTTACACGTGGGCAAGAAGCAGTATGTCTGCACCCACTGGTGTCTGGATACCAGACTCAGCACAAAGACGGGAGAAGATGTTCAGCACTTAGGAAAACGTGCTGACCAAGCAGGGATTTGTCATCTCAGCTTGGAAAGCTTTAAGTATGGTCTTTACCAGTTCCCCATCTTGCTTACTGTGAGATTCACCTCTGCTCAGGTTTTTGGTGGCACAACTTTACAAACATATGTGGAGACAGTTTGACATCCATGGGTATCACCTTTCTCTTCTGTATTTTCCCCACCATGCCATCTGCAGGTTCATAAACAAGGACCTCACTGATCTTGAATTGCAGCTTCTCTCCTGGCAAGCTCTCCCATGTATTGCACATCTGCCTTTCACATTTCCAGAGATACTAGCTGTGAATTAGCTTTTGTTTCTTTGTCATACAGACAACCCAAACTCCCTCCTCTCCCTAGTTACTTTTCACTGTAATTTCCAGCTGTTTAAGGATTTTACTGAGAACTGTGGTAATGTTTGAATAAAAATTGTGTTTGTTAGAGGGGCCCCTAAGTACTGGTGTGATACAGTGTCCTGATGGAAACAGTATTTGCAGAGCATTGTGCTGAACGACTTCTCCAGCCCCCCTTCCCCCCCCCCATTTTTGTCTGGGAACAATTTTGAACTGGCAGCAGTTTGTTATTTTGTTTTACTGTGTTGTGGTTTTTTCTTCGTATAGGGGCAGAGAAAATGTCTGCAGCTCTTTTACCCTGTTTATAAGTGGAACCTGAAAAGCCCAGGTTGGGGTGAGGCTGATGGAGCTAAAAAGAAGGGTCAGCCAGGGCACAGTTTTACAGTTAGGGAAATAATCACATTGCTGGTGTGAGGCTGGCTAAATTAATTAATGTACATGCCTGCAAAGAGAGAGCTTTAACTCACACTTCAGCTCCTGTGTCTGGCACTCAGAGCTTTTCTAGTGGAGCTGGAGCCTGTCATTTTGTAAAGTTGTGAGTGTCACCCAGAAAAAAAGGCTTAGCTGGTATGTAGTATTTTCCTCTTCAGGAATGAAAGGTTTTAGACAGAGAAGAGTGTACTAACTGAACATGTTAATTTCTGTTAATTAGCTAACATTTCATATTATAGCCATTACTATTTTCAATTAGCTGTCAGCAGATATTTCCAGTGCAACTTTTCTCTTACGGAACAGATTTCCCACAAGTTTGAGCTTACAAAAACAAACAAATGCCTGCACGTATTTACTGCCACAGCACTGTGTTAGTCAGTATTTCAGCAGTGATTCTGTATTGGTTAAGACAGGAGGGTGGCTTTGCTGCTTGAGCAGACTCTTGACTTAAATAGGTTTTCTGTCATATTCACCTGAATATTTATACCACTGTAATTTTCAGAGATTGTATTATTATTTTTATTTGCAAACTTTCTCTTCACTTGGGCCCCTTTTTTGCTTTGGTAGATCTGCTGAACTCCTAGAACCTTCAGGGAAATGGCATTTTTTTTTCTCTTTTTTTTGTTTTTTAATTTAGTCAAGTTCTGTTCAGAAAACAAGTTTCCTGACTCTGTCTCATGTTTTATGTGTATTAATGAGATTAACCCCTAAAAAATAATTTTGTGGATATTTTGGACCATCATTTAAATAAGCATGTATCTGTTTCTGTACACTACAGCCTGTATCACCCAGCACATTGAAAACTTGTGGAGTCAGCAGAAGTCCTGAAAAATGTTTATCTTCCCTAAACTGTGCTCTTGCCAAGAGTTTGGCCAATTGTACGGGAGCAGAACAGAAATGGAGGGCATCCGTCTCTAAAAGGGGCAAAAGTTATTTAGTGCTAAGAGTCTGTAATAGGAGAACTGCCAGAAATGGCTTATTGTTTGCCTCAGAAGCTCCTAAGTTCCTCCAGAGTGATGGAGTGGGGAGACTGAGGTCCCAGTGGTGTGCCTCTCACTGGGTGGAAAGGCAAATTCACAGCTGTGTGTGAAGCCTTTTCCAGTTACAAGTGCTATTTTGGGAAGGGTAGTGAGTGTGAAGGGGATGACTGAGTACACCAGTAATGGGCTGCAGGTCCTCCATCTGCACCTCCTCACTGGTGACTGACAGATGGCATGGTGGTGGCTTTGCAGGGTGGGGATGATCCTTGTCCTGTCCTGAGGCAGCAACCCCAACAAGTGCATGTCATTGGGAGGACAGGCTCTAGACTCCATATGAGTTATGGGCTGATCTGGGGGATTTCACCACATGCCACCATGCCATTTATTTTTCTGTAAATAAGGAGCTTCAGTCCCTAAGGCTGTCAGTCCCCTTCTTTCCACTCTCAGTTTTTAGAAGTATAGTTAAATACAGGAAATTGAAAAGGTCTTTTACCTTTCTCTTAGAAAATGTGTTGTTGTTTTTTTTCTGGTCATCTCAATACTAAGCTGGGGTTACCCTAAGTTTAGTTTTCTTGTGGCAAGGAGGGGACAATGGAAAGGAATATTATTCCCAGAAATCTTTGATTTGCCTGAGGATTGAACATCAGGACTTTATGATTTGTAAGGGGACACAGAAATTTTTAAGGAAAAGCAAACCATCAAGGGGTTAAACAGTAAAGCAATTGATGACCAGCAATCAGTGTGAGCAGGAAAAGGTGTCTAGTATCTTGGCTGACCATCATCATGGCATATTAGCATGGGTAGCCAAAGGTGAAATTTGAACATCTTTCATACAAACAGAAATAACTTCCTGCCTTATTTCTTTATCTTTAAAAAATGCAATTGAAATATTGAGGGAAAAGTTTGAAACATATTGATTGCATTTGGAAGGTGTATTATTCTCTTGAGGGCTTGTTGATCTTGGATCGTTTCATTTTCACAGCATTTCAGACCGAAAATTATTAGATATTCTGTTAAAGTTGCAACTAAATTACTAATTAACTTTTGTCTCAAAGATTTTATTTCTTTCATGCTTCTGCCAGCACCGTGTGCTCCTTATACAACGCAGCAGAATTTTTTGCTACCTGCCTCCCTGTGCCCCTAACAATTGTATAAAACACTTTTGGAATTAATGAGCTGTCAAATCTCAGATGATGAATGGAAAGAACTGACAGAAATTCTTTTGTTGTTAAAGAAATCCCAAATAATTAACAGAAAAAAAGTGACAAAGATTCTCTTAAGAGGAAATCCATCTTTCAAATCCATTGTGTGAGTGAAGAAACTTAGAAATATGTTCGCAAAAAAGCAGGGTTCCTGCTTAATGGGTTAATTCCGAGTCTTTCTTCTGAGATAAACGTATAGAATTAGAGATAAAAGGATTTTATATTTTGAGAAATAGATGCCTCTTCTGCAGGTTCCTCATGCCAGATTCATCTCAGAAGTAAAAAAAAATCTTCCCGATTCCTTTATTTGCCAATGTAGGCACATTTGAATTAGACATTGAGCATGTTCATAGTGAACATGCCTTGTGTACAGAGAATAAGAAGGCTATGTAAACTGCAGGTTAGGCTTGGGGGGGGAGAGGTGTTTCCTTATGTTTTATGGGTTTTTTCCAACTGGTGAAGTCTCCCTGTCCCTATTCAGAATAATTCCTCTACTGCTGCTGTTTTTCAGGTAACCGTGTCAGATGGGAGCACATCTCCCAAGCAGTCCTCCGTTTGGGTGGTGATCCAGGTTCTGGATGAGAATGATAATAAACCTCAGTTTCCAGAGAAAGTCTATCAGATAAAACTGCCAGAGAGGGACCGTAAGAAAAGAGGGGAGCCGATCTACAGAGCTTTTGCTTATGACAAAGACGAAGGCCCAAATGCAGAAATCTCGTACAGCGTTGTGGATGGAAACGAGGATGGCAAATTTTTTATTGATCCCAAAACTGGGATGGTTTCTTCCAGAAAGCAGTTCACAGCAGGGAGTTATGACATCTTAACAGTAAGTGCTCTTCCATCAACATACAAACCTATGATTTGGCTGAAATTGGCCTGCTTGAATAGTGATATATGACTATGTTTAATGTGTGACCTATATAGAAGATCTGGCTGTACTAAGCTAGTATTCACATAAAACTACTGCCAAAAAACTGAGTCTGAGGGGAGCATTTGTACTATTACGTGTAGTGAACTATTCTCAGACTGTTCAATCAACTTACAGATCATTGGTGCAAGCCATTCCCTTGAACACATAGAAAGTAAGAAAACCAGGGGCTTGTCTGCTAACACTTTATATCATGTTACTGTGTCCAGTTCTGGAGCCCTCATCATAGAGGACATGGAGCTATAGGAGAAGGTCCAAAGAAAGGCCGTGAAGATGATCAAAGGGCTGGAGCACCTCTGCTATGAAGACAGGCTGAGAGAGTTGGGGCTGTTCAGCCTGGAGAAGAGAAGGCTCTGGGGAGACCTTATAGCAGCCTTCCAGTACCTGAAGGAAAGCTGGGGAGGGACTTTTCTCCAGAGAGGGTAATGATAGGACAAGAGGAGATTAAACTGAAAGAGGGGAGATTTAGGTAAGACATCAGGAAGAAATTCTTCACCATGAGGGTGTTAAGGTGCAGGAATGGGTTGCCTAGGGAGGTTGTTGATTCCCCCTCGCTGGAGGTGTTTAAGGCCTGGTTGGATGACACTTTGTGCACACTCATCTAGTGTGAGGTGTCCCTGCTCACAGCAGAGGGGTTGGAACCTGATAATCTTTAAGGTCCTTTCCAACCTTAACCATTCTATGATTCATGTTGAACTGGAGAGATAGTGCTATGAATGGTTATTCACCTTTTGTATGGACACAACTGCTTGCCCTCATGGGAAAGTCCTTATCCTGTCCAAATTAGGTGCTTCAGGGAGGAGCAGTACTGTGTACAGTGTGTAGTAGCACCCTTCTCACCATGTTAAAGGCTATAAACAAGGCAGCAAATTCAGTTAAAAGAAATCTCAGACAAAATACTTCTGCCAGAACTCAAACCGTATAGACAAGGTCAAAGAAAGAAGGAATACAAGATACTGTTGTCAATATAAAGCAATATAAGACTTGAATACAGTCTTCATCTACAGCAGTAAGTCAACAAGTTGTAGTTAAGGAGTTGACAAAAAAATGTCAGAACAACATTGACCCACAGTAAATGGATCCACAATAATAGGTCTCTGTTGGGATACCTTCCTAGCGTTGGACACTGTGATGGGAAAATGAATAAATATTATCAAAATATTGAGAAATGCTTAGTAATCAGAGCAGAGCAGCCTTTGGGTGAGTGAGAGCCTTTCCCTTTGAAGAGCTGGAAGTCATGCCTGGGATCTGGCACTTGTTATAATGCAACAGCTGAAGGTTTTCTACCTTGAAACTGCTCATCACACCCTCAGCATCTTTTCACTAAGGGCCTGCCACCTTGAAAGGAGAAGTGGGACGAGTGTTGGCAACAAAGCCACCTCACACATACCCAAAGGAAAAACAGGGCATGGTATTGCAGGAAAATATTTCCCATTTTTAACCAGCAGAGTAACAGAATATTTACACCAATCGTCCTACACAGCCAGACATATTTCCTTTAATTTTGAAAGAAAAATGCTTAGATTGACATCAATGTTGCTCACCAAAGCACCCATTTTGTAACCGACAGTCTTCCTTTCCTTATACTCAGTGTTTGTTGCTGCTTGTCTTGTCTTTTCTGTGCTAAAACTATGAAGTATGCCAGGCAAATATCAAATCTATCCATCCCTCTGAAGGACATTATAATAAAAAGAATTAGCACCAAGCTGGGCACGACAGGAAGAAGCAAGAAAACTAAATATGGGAAAATTTTAAATTGTATTTGTTTTTGAGAATGAAGGAAATTATCTGAAACTTACTTGACTCAATTAAAGATCCTGAAGAAAACAATGAAAGGAATTTCAATCTTATCTGCAATGTCATTTAAAAGCAATCAAATATGATCTGAGTGAACATGTGTAGCAAGTGCACAATGTACCAGTGGGTTTTTATAAGACTCCCAGCTTTGCTGCAAGAGTGAACTGGGTGGAAGATGAAATTGGAGAAGGAATCTGGTTCTGTAGAGGAGGATCTGTGTGGGGAGTGCTTGAATTGCATCTCTAGGAGTCCCCACACCAGCATTTCTAAAACAAAACATTTCAGTTTGTAATAAATGTTTTCAGCAAAAAGTCAATGTGTCATGGCAAAAAACGAGGCCTGAGAAATAAATGCTTATGTCCCTCTTTTTGATGACATTTTTTGCACAGGATTAAAAAGGCCATTTTCCAAACAGTTATCGTTGTGTGGTAGAATTAGGTCTGAACTGCCAAGTTGTGATGTTCAGTCTGAGTCCTCTTTTCTTTGTACCTGCCAGATAAAAGCAGTGGACAATGGCCGGCCCCAAAAATCTTCAACTGCGCGCCTCCATATCGAGTGGATAAAAAAGCCTGCGCCCTCGCCCATCCCCCTGACTTTCGATGAACCCTTTTACAACTTCACCATCATGGAAAGCGATAAAGTGACAGAAATCGTTGGGGTGGTCTCTGTGCAGCCATCTAACATTCCTCTGTGGTTTGATATTGTTGGTAAGTTGGGAGCCAGTGCTGTGCGAACACTTCAGAAGCAAAGCATATGGTTTTGAGAGCAAGAAAACTAACTGTGAACTGTCCCTGTCCCCCCTCAATTAAACCCACTTTTGTAATGCTGAAATGAAAATGCTATTTTAATTTAGCGATAACAGTAACAATAATAATAATATTCCTGCTTTTGTTATGACTCCTTAGCTAAGCTGAAAAAAAAAGCGCTGTATGGCTGAATTGTTTTTTTTTCATACTGTTATTTACTGCAATCTTAATGTTGTCTGTCATTTGAATTCTATTGTCATACTTTGCTAATCTCATTTCTAAATGTATTTATGGTACTTAGATTTGCTGTCCCTCATTTCTCTCTTTCTTCACCTTTTTTTCTGCATTCTGTTCTTTTTTTTCTGCTTCCGACTGCCCTGCTTCAAGGTGGCAAGCATGCTCGAGAGATGTTCTATATTCTACAGACAGCTTGTGGGCAGAACTGTTCAACAGAAGGTACCCTTAGTGCAAACACATTTGCTAAAATACAACTATCCAGGCTGCCTTTTATTTTTGCAAGTTCTTTGAAACAATTTATATTACATCTTTCATAAGTGCCTGTGACAGGATGCGATGCGACACATGGATGTGCTGCATTTCTTTCTATGACAGCTTTTGCCATATTTATGTCCAATTATTATCATTTTATTCACGGATTTTCCACAGTTTATCACAAATAATTAATTCAAACTTTTCACAGTCCAGTGCCATCCATTTAACTGTGAAACAGAATGGGATGCATCAACATATGGGTTTCAGACGGAGCCACCAAAAGTTTGTCTTGAATGCAAGCTGAAAAAGAGAAATGTGTTTTGATGTGAGATTCAACCACAAAATTGCCTTACATAAAATTGGTGATAAAAATAGGGAGAAACATCCTTAGCGAGAAGGAGGAGAAGGCACATAAGTAATGGTCTTAAAATCACAGGGAAATACCACTAAAGTTGTAGGTGACAAAAAGAAAAGGAGTAGAGGATCTCATTTGGTTGAAGTGGAGAAACAGGAATCAATGTTGCTAAGCGTTTATTGCCTGTTTCTGCTGCTAATTCAGTTATGTCATTTAAAATAAGTCATTTAACATCTCCAGGATGAGACTTTCCCCAGAAGCAAAACAACCCTGCAAAGTCACTGTGCTACTTACTGTTTGCAGGTACTTGTACGTAATTTGTTGTATACCTTTGCATATAAAACACTGTGTCTGCACATAGTGGTTTTATTTAAATGAAGATTTATAAAGCAAATACTATATGAAAGACTAGAAAAACAAAAAGCCTTTGCAACAGACTTAGTGGAAAGGGTGCATCAGCAGTCTTTATTTACAGGGATTGAGCCTGGCTCTTATTTCAGCATAGCTATTTGCAGATGGGTTTAACCAACAGGAAGGACAAGGACCACAAGAGAAAGGGTCTGTCAGGACTGTTTTCATCCACCTTTTATTGCCAATTTGTGCAGCTGAAAGACAAAAGCAGCAACATTTCCCCTTTTAGTTTCTTGCATGGTTTCTGATGTGCCAACCACATTAATATTAAACCCAAAACTATTATAATGTTCTAGGGTTCCTGCTAGACCCTGGGGAAGTGCAGCATATACTTCCTTCAGTTCTCCTCCCGTTTCCTTGGGTTTTTTTCATTCCGTTTCTGACTGACTCTAACTTTCTCCCAGGAGAAATCCATTTTTATTGATGTTATCAACACTTTTTTCCTCATTTGAACCTTTTGCTGGACTCCTCTACTTTTCTCAGCCTTTTGGTCCTTTGCTCTCATTAAAATGCTGCCTGTGTTAAGTATTGAGAGAAGCCCCTGCTCTTCCACAACATTCTTTTACATTATTAGAGTCACGTGCAATTTAGCAGCACCTTATAATAACATTTCATTTTTGCCTACCAAACAAAGATGAGGGGAAGAGCATTGTGAAACTTAAGCCTTTAATTTGCCATTTAATGTGACCTTTATGGCTAAACTAGTTCAAATGGTTTAGAACGAGATTTTTACTATTTAAACAAGCCTAATGGTTTCCCTATAGGCTGCAGCTCCTGATGCTGCAAGCTGCTGCTTCACTGCAAAGGGTCATGGAGACACAGCTTCCCTAGGTTTAATGAGAAATTGGTGACCCTGACCATCCAGTTCAACACTGTTACCTTATGGATGTTGTCATTAAATATTACTGCTGTTATAAATTATTGCACTAGAAGCATCACACATTTCTACAGTAGAAATAACCAACATTGCTGCCTTTAGTCAATGTCAGTATAAACACCACTTTTTCACCTCGTTTCTCAATATCATCATGGGGAAAAAGAGATGTTGATACTTTCCTTTTAGGGGAACATTCAGGTCTAGTGCTGTAAAGTGCAATGAAGGACATGGATTATTAGTAGAAGTTATTTGTAGTTTATGGAAAGCTGTATGGGACTGCTGATGCAAAAGATGGTTTCTATGCTGCTTTGAAACCTAGGCCTGGTCCTTCTCCATCTGGTATTTTGTGGGTTTGGACCTCTGTGCACAGTTCACAGTAATGTCAGCAAAAGCCCTGAAGGCTTATGTAGCGGCATGGTTTAATATAGAGTTTGCAGCTTGACCTTTATGTGTATGACCTTTTCAAACTAAATGGGCATTGGAATTTCAGAGGACTTCTTTTTTAATGCAAACATACACTTTTTCCCAGCTAAAAAAATATAAATAAATTAGGAGGACGGATGAATTTTGGCTATGTAATATTTGTCTGCCTAACTTCAGCATCTGATTTGCACCAAAATTATATACACGTTAAGTCACTCACTGAATTTTTTATTTACTTTTTTCCAAGAGATGCTGGTGCCCTGCAGGTAGGGAGATCTTCCCTCCATCAATTAGAGAGGAACACGATGCTTGCGTGTTTTTCTCTTTGCTTAATTGGGAATGGTTGAGATACCAGATGTGATTTCTGTTTTCAGACTGCATTCAATACCATTCTCAGTTCACTTAACTCCCACAGTGCAAGCATGTAGGTTGTTTCAGTTATGTTAAATTTATTCAGTCATTTATGAGAAACTGATTTTCAATGGGAACCCCAAAATAAGTCAGAAATCTGTATTTCTCCCAGGTAAATTGTGCCCTCTGTCTCTTCCTTTGATATTGGTGGGAATGATGTGATGACTACTTTGACACCGGAGCTAAGCTGCATGGTGCTAGTTTTTGCTTAAGTAGCATGTTGCACAACATCTCTCTGATTCTTCCAACAGGTCTCCCTTTATTTTTCCTTCTTCCCCCAGCCTATACCTTTATAAGAGCAGCCAAACTTTCAAAGCACATCAGAAGTTTTTTTATAAAGGGTGCTTAAATGGCAATAATTTTAATTCTATTAATTTTAATTAATTGTCCGTTTATTTCACAGTACTGTACATTTTCATTAATGCCAAAAACATGGAGCTCCCTAGCCTCCTTTGAATTCTCTTCTCTGAGAACTAGCTAAAATACCTTTCTGATTTCTTTTCTGCTTTTTATGCCTTACCTTCAGCTTCTTAGCAGCAAACCCAAGGCTTTGACTCTCCTTACAATAGTTCTATCTGAAAAATCAGTCTGCGTTATTTTCTTCTTAGTATACTTTAGAACATAAGAGAATAAATATTTGCATGTTGTGTAACTAACATTTATTATGTTATGATTAACAGAAGTCTGTAGTTGAATTTGTATTTCTTGAGGCAAACACTAAGTTTATTTCATCTGTTTTTGAAAACAGAAAAATTGGAAACTTTGACTCTACTTCTTTTCCTGAAAATCCTAGAGGTACTTCAGACTCACCCTTGAGTTCCAGGGTGGATTAACTTTCTGCATTTTCCTTTCATTCTCTGTTCTAAGCAATGCAAGAATTGTAACAATTGGCACAGTTTATCATCCCTGTCCTTGGTGGTGTTAGTTTACTTCAGGGTAAGAGAAGTAAGAAAATGTGTTCTAAAGGTCTGTTTTCTAAATTAAGTAATTTACTGAACTTCTCTTCCACTCATCCACCATAGCATGGTAGGCCATATGAGACTTGTGTGAAGATCTCAGTATAGCCTGGCCTTATTAAGTCTGAACACGGAGCATGTATGTCTTTGTTATCTGCCAGCAAAGGAAGATTCTTGCCCGGTTTTGACTGTATTTCATTTGAGGATGTCCTCCAGAGTTCAGTGTGATCCATCTTTACATTTAAGACTGAGCAAGTCTGATTCTCCACAGTCATCATATATTCCTGAGGTGATATTCAATGGCACTCTTCAGGATTGTTCCACTGGAAAGGAGGGAGAAAGGCCCTCACAGGGGGACTCATTTTCCTACAAGTTTTACTGGGCCTGTCTGTTGCACCAAACAAGTGGTAAACTTTACATTAGAACATCCTTTCCGTTAGTCATGTAAGGTCCATTGCTTTTTTTTGTAACTATCTTTTTCATTAAAAGGATAATTAATTCTTTTCAGAGCATTTGTTTGTCAGAAGAAGTGTATGTTCATCGTGACAGTGTAAGAAAGAAACAAGCTAAGAACCAAGGTGACACTCCAGATTCAGCCAGAAGATATAACCAAGGCTACTTGGAAAACAACCTATAGTCTCTCTCTCCTTAACCATACTGTACCATCTGTTAAATTGAAAATTAGGGCTGTGCTTGAAAGGTCTCACAAAACTGTAGAGAGGGCCAACTAATAAGATATTTTTTACCAGGGGCTGTTTCTACAGCCATCCTGAGTTTGGTAACAGCTGGGATTTTCAGGAGTTCTATTGAAAAATCCTGTATAAACTGTAACATGCTTTCAGATAACATAAAAAATTCCTAGCTGTAGAAATAGAATGCTTTAAGGGCTTATGCAAGAGCATTAAGATCAATCTCCAGAAAGCAAGGCTGGAAATCATCTTTCTTGCCATTAGATGTCCAAAGTGTAGACATAACTATCTGTGCTACATGATTTCGAGAATCTTAACAATTAATTAGAGAGGAAAAAGCACCTTGTGGATGAATTTACGTCATCCAAACATTGCAAGTAGATGTGGACTTTTCATGAAATTTCCATCTAGGTGCTTCAGTTTAGTCAGTGTCTTTAATCTGTATTGAAGATCTGTTCAGCATTGCATCTTAGCCTGCAATGGTCTTACAAACAATGGCTATTCCACATCTCTCTGAGATCATTCAGTGTTAAAATGGTTTCTCAGGTCAGACTGTCTGGCCAGCTTGCTACTTCAATCAGCTTGCCTTCTTTACAGTTGACTTTCATAGTACCTGAGGAACTCACAATGTATTATCTTCATTTGAAATACTTCTTTCCTAATGCAATTGTAAGCACATTAGCAAAGTCAGCTTCTACGTATCTTGTTTCTGAAAGCAGGCTTTAGTAGACAATAAAAAGGAAAGCATGTGCCATATGTTGGAAAATAGAATAAGTAATAAAAATTCACATTAATAAAACTGAGCAGCTGAACAAAATTTAATCAAACGTAGCCCCCTGTCATGCTAAGATTATGATCAAAGAAAAGGTTAAATGGCTGATAGTAGCATTGGTATAACTGATACTGCAGGAGTTTATATCCCTGCAGATGAGCTCCCTTCAAAAGGGTTGGTAGTTTTCCAACAGCATCTTTGGAAAACAGTCCTCAGGCCCCCCAGAAATGGGTGAAGTTGGCACCTTCTCAGCTGTCACATCCTACAGGCTCAGCCCTCCAACCTCAGCATGAGCACCTTTGGAAGGAATGGGCTTGACATGAGGTTCCCAGAATACTCCAGCTGCAGGAGTTTCTAAGATAAAGTCCTGTTTGTTTTTACAGGACTCTCTCTGTACACCTTCAATACCCATACTTCAAAGATAATTGTGTTGGGTGCTTCTCTTGGTGTTTTGTAGTAGGTGTTGCATAGACTTAATACACCTATAAAACTCTTATAGTTTAGCATTTACACCTAATTCATTACTTATTCTTCAGTGCTTAAGTGCAACTTCAGAAGTGTTCATCATGTGTGGAGCTGTTTTGAGGGTGTATGAAGGCTAAGGAGATGTACAAAGCATTTCCAGACTGCCTCTAGTACTCCAGATGAGAAGCAGGACCCAGTATCCCAGGCAATATTCCCAGAAGTTCAGCCATTTGAGTCGTTCTTCATTGTCAACATCTGACCATGGTCTGTTAAAATGTACCAAACAGAATCAGGAATAGATCAGGATTTCACTCCAAAAGACATCATAATCACAGATCTCCCAGAAGGGTGTTCTCTGATCCATCTTTTTCTCAGTGTTTGATTCAGTTTATGTGTTTAATAGAAAATGAATCAATGTAAAATAAAGTGCCTTATCTGGTTGGTTACAAGTGTAGGCTAGAGTGAGGTTGCTGGTGACCAAGATTTGTTTTTTCGTCACTAGACAATTTTGGAAGATGTGAACAACATATAAAAAACTCATATGATGGATTCAGTTTGTATCTTAGGGGAAGAATATACTTCATTTAATGAAAATGGCTTGAAGAAGTCATTGTATCTGCAATACACTACATAGTATCCTGCAAATCCAGCTCTAAGCAACAGGGGAAGGGCATTTAAAAATTTATTGATAATCTTTCAATGTTACTTCTTGGAAGTGTTAAAGGCAGGATTTTGTTAGAAGTGTATGCCAGTTGACAGCATAGAGTTTTTGATTGCTCATTAAGATGGTTGTTAAGCATCTTGAAGTACAGGCTTTCATTTTGTTTTCATGGTTATCAGTATGAAACATTCTCTTTGTAAAGTGCCTACTGTCCCAAGGCTACCTTCATTTCAGCAGAGATTTCCTTGCAAGAATCTCAGACTCTCATCTTCAAACGAGGCCTTTTTTCAGAGTTGGTTTTCATGGTATGATTTTTCTCAAGTAAATCAATTTGAAACATTAATTGTGAGACTATTGCTTCTAGACTAACTCAAAAAAACCCCCGAACTAAACACTGAAGATATGATCAGCATCCAAATACCTTAGTATTGCTTAAGTGTTAAGGACAATAATGCTTTTTTTTCCTCTGTCAAATAGTGACAAATATATATCAATGGAGAAAAATGTGCAAATTAGGCTTGCAAAAAGAAGTTAGGGAATAAGCAGTCTATCTGACCACTATAAATCACAGCAGATTCAGTCTCAAATGTTTTCCTGGAGAACCACAAGTGCATCTGTTAGGTTCAGAGCTATGTATATATGTAGACATATATTAAGCAAAGGGAAGTGTGATGGTACCTCAGGAACAACTATGTTTGGAGCATTTCACGGAGCATTTTGCCAGTTCTGCTTTTCCTTTGCATAGATAACCTGTGCCCTTATTCTTCCCCCTTTCATCTCCCCCTTTTTGAATGGCCTTCAAGAGAGATATGGACAGAGCAGTGCTTCTTCTAGCTTATGCTTCCTTTGCAATATCCTGTGTGAGAGATAAGGAGAAGTGATGGTTTCTTAATGTTAAGATATTCAGGGGCTGTGACTCCACTGTGATTTCTCCACGTCTTCAACTTCTTGGGATGCCAGAGCCTTTTTCCTCTCACTAAATGCATTGCTGATTCTGCGAATAGTGTCAGTGGTTGGTCAGCAAACCATGCAGATGCAAGACTTGATGGGAGAGCAAGGAAGACTGTTCCCTTCTTCTTTTCTGTCTCCTGCTCTAAAATGGGAGTTGGTTTGTGGTAATACACCAGCCGTCCAAATATCTCTCTCTCTTTCTCTCCATATATATATATTGCACAAGAGCTAAGTTGACAGAATGGATGGTTTTCCACCTGTGGATTTATTCCAAGAGGACAGAACAGCTCTTACACAAGTTTTATCACCAGGAGGTCTGAAAGCCTTTTCTGCTTTGTAGAACTGAGTTGTCAGAGACTGTAACTAGTGGCCTTGCATTGCTGTGTGACAAACATACCTATAGAGTCTATTTGTCAGCAGTGTTGTGTTCCACCTCTCCCTGTCCCCAGCCTCCAAAAATTTCACATTCAACTCATAATAAATTCCAGTTTATAGATGAATAAGAAGCAGCGCAGCAGTGAGGAGTGAGTGCCACTTTACCTTTGAACATGCTGAGTGGTTCTAATTTATAAACTATTGCTGTGGCTGAGAAATCTTGTAACCCTTTAATCTCAAATTAATTATGCCTTTCTCTTACTTTTTAATAGATTTTTTTTTTCTTTTTCCTTTTTTTTTCCTTTCACCTGAGACTCAGGAGGGTTTTCCCACTGCTGCATCATTCAGTGTGTGACAGGATAAGGGGATATTAGTTTCAGAACAGTGCTTTGTGAGGGTTTTTTTTTTTAATGGAAAGGAATTGATGATGTGTATCCTGTCAGATCTATTTAAATAATTCCTAAAAGACTAGTAGAATTTGACCTTTGCTGCCAGTAATTATCATTGTCCTTGAAATTAACATAACAAATTGCTATTTGCATTTTTACAATTTATTATAATTGTAATTTTTAAAGACTGAGTTGACAGTCTTCGCATGCACAAGCATCAGTGAGAATTTCCTGAAAATAAAATTTGCAGAATAAAATGCTCCTAAAATGATTTTTATACAAAAAGATAATTGTTCTTGTTCGTTATCCAGACTACAAGGGCACACATCTTAATGGCTTATAGCCATTTGATTCTTTTTATACACTTAGTTATGGTTCACTTAAATATATTGCTAGGTGTTTTTTTTCTTTCTTGCAGTGCATTTTAATGATATCTGCTTTCCAATATACAAACTGTGCTTTGAAATATAAATGAGTTATGAACAAAGAAGTATCAGTAGATGTACTCTGTATGCTAAGACAAGCCGTTAAGATGAATGCCAGTAAACAAGATATCCCCACTTCTAGGAACATTTTCAATGGGCAATTTCCAGAGATGGCTAATTTAATTGTATTTTTGTGCAACAATTAGGAGGGAATTACGATAGTTCTTTCGACGCGGAGAAGGGAGTGGGCACTATTGTCATTGCAAAGCCCTTGGATGCAGAGCAGAGGTCAATATATAATATGACTGTGGAGGTCACCGATGGAACAAACATTGCCACGACTCAGGTAGAATATCACATTCCTTTCTCGGCAAGTTTTAATTTATTAGTGGAATATATATGCTATAAAAATTAATAATTTTGCCATTCCAGTAAAACTTCATCCTGTGAGACCACTGTTAACTAATGGAGCGGATATTTTTCAGAGCCTTTCCATCTGGTTGTAAAGAATCGGCTGTTGAACATGTCAAAGTGCTGTTTCTCCTTTTGTCCTCTTCATGCTCACTCAAAAGTAATTCACCTTCCTCCAGCTGAGGGAGTCCCTACCACAGGCGGCAAACCTTTGATTTGGACAATTGTATCACCCCATAATGGTCCAAAATGCAATAGTGCCTCTGTGGTGTTGGGGAATATTGCTATTGACCGTATTAAATGGAGTTTATCCCTCTCATCCTCCCAAGACCCAAATGTGGGACACAGGATCAATTGTTCAGAGAAAAATTGTTCAGAGAGGAAACTTAAAATTCAAAGATTCTCTCCATTAGTGTTGCTGTCTGTGATTACATTGTCTTCTGGGGAGCAGCCCCAGTGAACCCTTTAAAACCAGACTTGCTTATCAGGGTCAGTGCCTTTCAGCAATTAAAAAGTCAGATCAGATTAACGTGAAGGGCTGGGATAATGCTGGCTCTGACATATCCTTGTTGGAGAGACCCTGACACCAAGCCTGGGTGTCTGTTTGTTGGGAACCAGTCTGGAGCTGAGACATGGTCAGGGTGATGACTCTGCAGTCCAAGTGGCACCAGGGAGAACCCAAAGAACAAATTCCTTCGATACAAGGTGGAGTTGTGGGGTATGGATTAGCTGGGGCCTGAAATCCTACAGCTGAATTACTGCCCAAGTATAAAGTGTGCCTATAGCCTGAATATTATTTGCCACATAGGGAAAAAAATAGGTACTGGTAGAGGACACCTGTGGGCATCCTCAAATCTCAGATTGAATGTGGTTTCTAGAGGATACAAAAAAAAAAACAAAACAGGTTTGTGCTATTACTTGCTTCTTTATAATGCAGAAGAAAGGCCTGAACATTTATTATATTTACATATATGCATGCACACGCAGATGCTTCCGTTTTACCTTGCCTTTTTGTTACATTGCTTCAGATGTACTTCTGTATTCACACCAACTTTCCTAAGAGACTTCTAAATCACTGAGTGGTTTCTCAATTTCAATTCTTGTTTATAACCAGCCCTAAAAGCTCTGTCTAAGGATCCCTATCTGATCCCAAGGGTCTTTTCCAACCTGAATAGTTCTATGATTCTATGAGAATTTCTCCTCCTGGTAATCCACTCATGATAAGAAACATCAGTAAGTTGGGTAGTAGAAAAATCTGCTATTTTCCCTATTTCAGTAATTAATTGTATCTCTGCTAAAAAAATCCCTTATTTTTATCTTGTTTATATCTATCTTGTATTCCCTGTTATGCCTTTCTCTCCTCAGTTAATGAGATCTTTAAAAAATAGTATTTTCTCCCCAGGAAGGCACTCAGAATAGTCAAATCACCTCCCAGGCTTCTGGTAGGCAAGTGAAAGAGAATAACTGACTTCTCTACATTTCCTTTCCACAAAGCATTTTCTTCAGCCCATAAGTAGGTTTTTGTTTTGCCTTTTTTTTTTTTTTTTAAATTATTCTGGGTGACACTCTCAGTCCACATTCCAGAAACATGGTATTGAATTGCTAACATGAAATTCTTTTTCTTTTAAACATTTTAAACAAATATTAAAATGCACAGGGAATTTCAAACATGCTGGATTCAAGTAATTTTTCTTCTCATGGATACTATTTTTCTTCTCATGGGTATTATGCTTATTGTTTTTGCTGCTTACAATTTAATAAATTGACCTCTACAACAGTTCTCAAAACTTATTTTGATGGAAACCCTAAATTTTTAATTAAAGCATATGGTAGAAACATATTTCAGCAAAGCTGTTGTATTCTAAATGAAGCTTGAGCATTCTTCATAACAGAGATGTGACCTATTTAAAAATGTAAGATAAGAATTTAAGATTGTGATAGTGCAGCTTTAGATGATCATCAGTGGATATAGACCCTTCTTTTCTCCACCTTCTTCTCTCCAAATACTCTGTAAGTATTTAATTGTGACCTGTACAACATCTTAGAATGTGCATCTTTTGGTCTTCCCAACAGATGTTCAAAAGCCTTCATTATCTCAGACCTGCCAGAATTGCAGCCTGCCTAATTATCTCTCCCTTTTACAAAAATTTCATACTGTATTTTCAAGCATATTTTGGAGGCTTTGGTGACCTTATTCATCTTTATTTCCTTTAAGAACAATAATAAAAAATAAAAATGATATGTTAAGTAAAATATGTCATAGCAAGAGTCTAATTTAAGACTCTACAAAGACTCTAGAGCACATGCCTTATGAAGAGCATCTGAGGGAACTGGAGTTGTTACCCTAGAGAACAAGAGGCTGAGGAGAGACTTTTCTGCTCTCTGCAACTACCTGAAAGGAGGTTGTCACAAGGTGGGGGTTGGTCTCTTCTCCCAAGTAACAAGAGATAGAACAAGGGGAAATGGCCTCAAGTTGTGCCAGGGGAAGCTTAGATGGGGTATTAGGAAAAAATTCTTCACTGAAAGGGTTGTCATGCACTGGAACAAGCTGTGCAGGGAAGTACTTGAGTCACCATCCCTGGAGATGTTTAAAATATGTGTAGATGTGGTGCTTAGGGACATGATTTAGTAGTGGACTTGGCAGTGCTGGGTTAATGGTTAGACTTAATTACCTTAAAGGTCTTTTCCAACCAAAATTATTCTATGATTCTAAAAAAGCCTCTACTGACAGCTCTCAGTGGCCTTGTTCTGAGTGTTGATAAAATTATATTGAAAGTAGTTTGTCTCATATGGCCAATACCACCTGTATTTTTAACTATAGCTGCAAGAAGATATGACAGGGTAGAAAGTGAGGGGAAGGTAAATGTATAAATTCATGACTAGTGTAACAATAAAAGAATATAAAGCCCCCCCAAAGTGTGATGGTTTATTATGAAACAGCTGATCATTGCTGTGCCAAATGAAACAGTCTTACTTTTTATTCCATCCCACCTGTTTCCCTTTATATCTTCCTGGCCTTTTGTCTATTACACAGTTGGAGGTGGTAAAATACAGCGTAAAAATGCCAAAAATTTTTGCTTCAGCAACATGATCCCTGGCATGGACTTGCAGAAGCGTCTTCAGCAATGTTCTTGCATGCCTTAAAGTCTGATAAACTGCTTCCTTCTTGCCTTAATGCACACATGGTTTGCTACCATGAGAGGAAGGAAATAATTGTAATTTAAAAGTTACATTTCTTGGTTTAATGGTTCATTGTTGTGAAAAGAGCATAAGGAATACTTAGGGAACACTTAATTTAAAAAAAAAAAAAAGTTAAAAACATCCTTTGTCACTGTTTGGTTTGGGCATGATCAGGATTGCAAAAAGGAATGCAGCCTCTGAAGTGATAAGCAGGAGTTACTGAGCTGCTGCTGCTCCCCGTGCAGCTGAGCCCCAGCAGCACAGGCACAGCGGGCAGGGGAGGATGGGGCAAAGATGAAGAAATGTTGACTGGCTTGATTTATATATTTGCAGTGTGGGTATAAAGCTTCTGTCACATTGATTAACTTCTGGGAAGGCTAAGTCTCCTGACATAGCCAGGGAGAGATTTTGGGTTTTTCCCTTAGCTTAATTCATCACAGCTCAAGGCCATGCAGTAATTTATTAAAGGCTGAAGGCAAATGTTGGCTCTAAATCCCCTCGAAATGCGATTCCTGCAGCTGCCAGGCGAGCTTTGGCCCTGGGTGTGGGCTGGGGCTTCTGCATCCCCTGCTCCTCACAACCACTACTGCCACTCTTCGTGCCAAGAAAGGGACTTTTGCTCTCACTTGAGCAGAGAGAGGAACCTCCCAGCAGGAAATCAGTGTAAGGGGAACCTGAATGCCCCCTCCTGCCACAAGTTTGACTAACTTTGTGTAACATGAGTGGTTCTGTAAGTCATGAGTCAGTTTTATCCTAAAGCCTACTTTTTTTTCTTCTTCTGAACAACTCAGATCCTTTATATCCAAGCACAACACAGGAATAGCATTAATTTAATTCTTTGCAGTGCCTAGTGTCAAATTTTGCTAAAATACCCACAAAAGTGCAGTACAGTGGGGAACATTCATCTAAGTGATGATAGTTTTTCACTGTTATTGAAAATGTTGTACTGGTGGATAATCTTTTTTTTTAAGAACAGACTCCGGGAGTCATGGTATTATATGAAAAAGACAGTTTTATTTCTTGCTTATATTTTTGTCCTTGCCTTGTATCCCATAATCCTAGGCATTACAAAAAAAAATAAATAAAAAAAAGCTTTAAAGCGTGAAGGCTGATGCTTCCAAGCTAGGAGGCAAAAAATGCCCCAGTTTTACTTACTGCAAAACCATCTCACTATTTCCCAGTAGAACAGATACTCAGAGAGAAGCATGCAGATCCCCCTGAAAGGTTTTTATATATCAATGCATGGTCATTGCAATAAATACCCTCAGCTGGAGCCAAGTAGGCTTGAACAGCAGACAGGAGGAGTTACTGCTCATTGCCCCTTTTTGTCTCTGATTGCAGAAAGCTGTGGACTTTTATTTATTTCTCTGCTAAGGATTGACCTTTACCTGTGAGTTTCAGGTTACTACACCTGGTCTCATCTTTCAGAGAACACCTTTTCTTTGTAAGATTGTTTCTTATTAAACAGGAGATGACCCATCACCCTGAGTGAAGGTGGTTCTTTTAATTGAACAGTGAAAAGCTCTTCTTAGAGGACCATAGCCAAAATGTCGGTAAAACTCTGCCAAAAGACATTCTGGGCTGTGGATTCTTCTAGGACAGACAAGAAGATGTGGTGTTTCAATTCAATTCTTCATTTTGCTCAGCTGGACATTTCGTCCAAACCAGAACCAGCACAATCCTTCACCTTTTCCCTGTCCCATCCAGCAGTCTCAGCACTGCCTTGCCTGTGAAACAAAGGTTTTTTCCTGCCATATTAACATAACTCAGAGGGCACGGTAAAGTATAATAACTGGTCACCGAGGTTGGTAGCAAACTGCTTTTTTATGTTAAGGTTGTGGTTTGGAATAGAAAAAAGCTTGTCAGGAAGTAGCAAATAAAGCTTTGTGGTAATACTGTTGAAAACAAAATAAAATCAAAATGGGTTTTCAAAACCCATACAAAAGCGTAACCTGAGTTTAAGCAATTCAGGCACTTAATAGGTTGTACTACAACACTGTGCCCAGACCAAGCAATTAGCCAAGTAGATTCTTCCAGCTTCAAATGTCTCTAAAACAGCTCCTGGCGTTTATCCAGTTTTCACTCAAATACATTTGTGCTGGGTATTTGTGATGGGCAACATTAGAAACAGCTTTGGAGAGACTTCCTGCATTAGGTTTTGCCCTGCTTTGATTTGATTGTATTTCTCTAGGCCTTTCGCTTAACATTTTGAATACAAAGTCTTTGGTAATGCTCTGAGTGTTACTTTGCCTAATTTGTAAGCTTGGAGGCCTGTGAATCCTTTATTTGAAACTTGCTTTAACTGTGGGAAATAGGAAGTAAGCACGGAGAAGCAAATCTTTTATAGTGAGTTGCTTGTTCGGACTATAAATTAGGCTCTGTACAATAGAAGCAGAAGGAGGCAAGCCTGCCTTTCTGGAGCCCATGATGTGCTGGAAAAGATATGAGCTTTCAAGGATAACTGGGCAGAGACTGCTTTGCTGTATGTTTGCTTTATGAGCGTGGAAAAAAGACTCGCAGCCAATGTTTGTCTATGAAAAGTGGTTTAGTCAGTAACCTTGTGCAGTCCTCAGCAAAGAGGAATCTGTACTTAGCAGCAAACAAATAGTAAACATTTCCATTCATCACCTTTCAGACATGTGTTGGGAAACTTTTAAAGCCTGTCTTTGATTTTATACAATGGGTATTGTCACAGCTTAACACCCCAGGCACCTACACAGTAATGAAGGATATTTATGCAACACAGTTCATTCTTGCCATATCTTCCTTTTGGAAATAAGTATGAAGTATTAAGTTACATATACACTGTGAGTCTTTGAGTTTCTTCAGTAGGATAACACTTGGTTTTGGGTGAAGGACATGCTATAGGCTGGCTGAAGCTTAAGGCTGCAAGGAGCAGAGTGCTGCCTTTTGAAGTCAATGGGAAATTTGCCAGTAGTACCAAGACTTTATGCCTAAGTTTGGCAGCCGTTAAATGAATTTGAGTAACTTTCCACATATTAATGATCTGGTGGAATTTGGCTTACTCAGCTTCACATATGTTTGTAGGATCAGGTTTTCCATGAGCCTGGTGTTCGTGTCAGTAACATTTGTCCATTATTAAAGGAAGAGATTGCCCCAAATTACTAGTAGCACCTTACAAGAAGTCTTTGGGCTAGTGCAGGAAATCTTCAGCATAGGAAGGTGACACTTCAGTGTGAACTACGAAAAAGGGGGTGGCTCTAAAACAAACCTAGAGGTGCAGCCTTGAACTGCTTCCCCAAATTTGCCACTGCTTGTCTTGTGTGGTTTTGGTAAGACAGTTAACCTTGTTGTCAGGCAGTGTTTTCTCGTGCAAAGGATGGGGATATAACCAGTCACTTGCTCTTCCAAAGTGTTGTAAGGATGGCAGGACTAATACCTATTTAAAATGGCACTTAAGTTCCTTTTATTTTACGCCATTTCATTTCAGGTAGCTCCCAAGACAGTTATATTTTTAAGAACATAAGAGTGTTCCGTTTTCTCCTTTTCTATAGCTTCTGGATTTAACAGAGCTCTGTATAATCAGCGTTCCCATATATAATCTAACTTCCTTTTGTTGCAAGGAAAATCCAACCCCCTCTGGTAAGGGAGAGATCGTGAGGTTAAAATTACAGTTAACTCTTGGGGATTTTGAGGGACAGCTGACAAAAATTTTAAAATACTCTTAACTGCTTTAATAGAAGAAATTGTGCATCAATAATGACCTCTTGCTTCATTAGCATCTCTAACCCACCACCTTCAATCTCCAGATGGAAATGGCTGTTGATATGCAGAGTATGTAATAAATGATGTGTATTTCAACGTTGATCACTTGACAAATCATTAAAATACTGTCATCTCTGGGGAGGAAGAGGCCTGCAACTTAAACAGCCACTTGATCAGTGTTACAGTAGATATGAAGTGGAAAAAAAAAAAAAAAAGGTGTTTTGAAGTACTTTTCTGGAAACTAAGAAAAGCAATTTTTAAGTGCATAGTTCCCCCCAACTGTGATGACCACTGTGAATAAGGAACTCCTGTTTTTTTCAATCTTTTGCCCTCTCCATGCCTTCTACTCCTCAGGCACCGTCATGGTCTGTATCTGTGTGTCAGGGCATTAGCTTACACCTTTTTCAGGGGGAAAAAATGCTGCTTTGTGAATCCACACTATATTTTCCATAGTTTCATGGCTTACCCTTAGTCACTGAGGCTGATCCAGTACCACCCTATTAATGTCATGCAGTCTAGTGAAGGCCTAAATCATGGATCTGTGGCTTGCACAGTCAGGTGCAAGCTTTGTGGTGTATAAAGCTTTGTGCCCTCCTGCTTTCTCTATTTGTCCGTGATGCTAAAATGCATTAGATATAATGGGAAGTAAACCCCAGTGCTGGGGCGACCACACAAACAAAACAGCATGTCACCACTCTGGCAGTACATTTAAGACACACTGATGTGCATTTGTACTTTTTTTTTTTTCTTACAGAATAGCTTGAGCTTGCACACAACAATAGAAACAAATTCACACATGAGCATGTTCACCACATGACAGCCTAGTTTTTCAGGTCAAATGGGTCTGTTTGAGCATCAGCAGAATTAAACACTCTTGGTATTTTCATTCAAAACCATCTAAAATGGTACATGACAAAGCTTTAGTCCACTAATTAAAAGTAAAATTAAATGTGTTTCTTGTCTGTGTTAACAGTGCAGCAGTAAAATAATCCAGCAGTGATACCTGACAAGAACTGCAGGTATCAAAACTGCCCAAGAAAATGTCTTTAAGTGTTAAATCCTGGTAATCAGATTATCCCCAACTCAGATTGCTTCAGTGTCTCTTGCTTACACTAATAGAAATGGTTCAGCACTGGCTCTGTGTCCCATTAGAGTAAAGTCTTCAATTATTTTTTTTTTCAGGCTTTCTTTCACATATTACAACTAATTTCTTCACATATTTTTCAGTTTGGCTTTTTTTTTTTTCCCTCAAGTCAGAAACACACCTTGAACAAAAATAAAAACCTAAGTAACTCTTCATCATTATTATAGGCCCAGCAATGTATATTTCCTCAAGATTTTATTGCTATCTGTCCAAGACTGAAACATAACTTAATATAGGCTTCACCCTATTTCACTCTGGTGTACCATAATCTAGTGAAAATTAAATTGTATGGAATGCACAGTTGAAGTCCTGTGCCATTTAACTTACAGAACATTTTATTTCAGCTGTCTCTTAAACAGTTCCCAGGCTAGTTCATTACAGCTGCTGCTTACAATTGCTCATATTCCTTCTGGTAATGAGTTCTGCAAGCCCTTCCAAATATCATGGAAATCTAAAGTTTCATTTCTGTCTGAGCCCAACATCTGTTTGTGTAATATTGCAGTAAAAGTACAAGTCTATTTTTCTGCTGCTAAGAAAGCATGAGTGAACAGGGCTTGATCAAGCAAAGCCAGGATATATTTGCTTTTAAAAGGGCCAAGTAGTTTTCAGAACAACAAAGAAAATATTAGAGATGGATCGAGTCTTCTAGTCCTAGGGAAGAGCCCTGTGGATAGCCTTTCCCTTGTCATTCATTGGACTTTTTCTTATTTGAAAGCCTTTGAGTAAGCAGATTGGTTCATTTCACTAATTGTAAAGTTATATGTGTGCTTTCACAGGTGTATTCTGCAAAAGATAATTTTTGTTTCCAGGCTGATAAAGAGGCAACTCTGCCACACTGCCTGAAGTAATCTATAGCATACAAGGTCTGGAAAGTGTATTTTCTCCAGGGAGTGACTCCTCCAGTGGCGAAAAACACAAAACCTCATCCCATTAACTGTTGAAGGGCAAAGCTTGGAAAACAGTGATTCTTAGTAGTTACCAGAGACAGCTTGTGATATATTGAGATGAGTGTAAGAGGCAGCAACAGCAGCATCCTGGATGCCTGCCCCTTCTCCATGTTTCTTTAGGGATCAGTACTGAGGTTTTCAAGACAGATTGGAAGCCCATGGCACAGTGTTCATTCCCATTTTCAGCAGCAGTTCTACCATTCATAAACTGCAAAAGAAGGGAGGCAAATATTTGAGGGAAAAGGGAATTAGTTGGCAATAAGGACAGTCATCACTGGCAAAAGTACATATTTATCACTGTGGGGTGGGCATGCATGGTCATGAAGTCCTGTCTCCTGTTGTCACCTCACCTAGTGTCACCACTCCTGACACAGCCTAAGATGTAGTGGGAACTTGAACTCCCCTCTGCTGTCAGGATTTGACATGGCTAGTACTGCCTAACACAATATATTAGAAAACAACAATGGATTTAGAAGAATTTTTATTCTATAAAGAGCAGATTTAACATGAAAAGGATTCTTTTATAACCTTAATAATAGTGAAGGGAAAGGGAAATCCCGTAATAGCCCTAGAACAAGTCAACTGTGTAACCAGCACAGTTACAAGGGATGACAGAACCTTTCCTGTGGCAGTCATAGGAATATCTACCAATCTATAGATACTAAAAATGTGGACTTCCTTGTCAAGCTCTGAGTGGGTCTTATAATTAGGGACATTTTGCCTCCAAAGTCATGTCCTTACTATTCCTTTTGATCTGAACAGTAAGCATTTAATATTAAATTATTTTTCTCAGCCTCCCATCCAGCAGCATAACATCATCAGCCATCTAAAGTAAATTACATTTCTCTAGGTGCCTATTCAGTATCCTGGCTAGACTTCAATAACTTCAAATGTTTTTATTTTATTAACTATAGGTTCTTATCAAAGTGTTGGATAACAATGATAATGGCCCAGAATTCTCTCACCCAAGTTACGATGTCACCATTTCAGAGGACATCCTCCCTGATACTGAAATTCTGCAAATTGAAGCTATAGACAGAGATGAAAAGCATAAGTTGAGCTACATTATTCACAGCAGCATCGACACAGTCAGCATGAGAAAATTCAGAATTGATCCCAGCACTGGAGTGCTCTATACTGCTGAGAGATTAGACCACGAAGCTCAAGATAAGCACATCCTTAATGTCATGGTAAGAATGCAATATTCACAATATTCAGGACACAATCACTGCTGCTTCGGGTGCATATGTGCCTTAGTATTTGCATGAACAAAGGACTCTTAGTACAGTAAGTAGTCATTAATTTCATCTTGTGTGCCCTGCTGTGTATTTATTTTACATTTCTTACTCGGGCTTTTTGGGAAACTTATTGTGAATTCATTGTATGGAATATGATATGATTTGCTATCTCAGGGGAGAGCAAGCAGGAAATTATTTAATCTCTTGGCATCTGGTGCTCTCACTCAAGGTAATCTTCAGAGTTTCTGAAGTGAGCCTGAAAGTTATTTGAGAAGTTATTCACAGGGAGATAACTGCTTTCTTACCAAAGAGAATGCTACAGCCCCTCTGAATACAAGCATCGTTTATAGTTTATTTTTATGGACTTATTTCAGTACATAGCTGTAAAATATCTTTCAGCTACATTTCCAAATGTTTGAGTATGCAGAAAAAAAAATAATTGCCATTTTTTACTCAGCATGTCTAAATTACAAAACATAAGTCTTGTCTGTTTTCAAGTTAAGGGTGTATATTATGGCCTGGAGATTAATAAAAAAATAATCTGTGTTAGTGTTAGTTCAAGCATTGTAGTCCACTGTTTTCTTTAACCACTTAAGACTCCTACAAAAGAGATCTATGAAGGAACAGCTTGTGACGTGTTGGTTATGGGGTCATCTCTTGGGGGGGAGCCCAGAGCTGCTGAGAGATCCAGCAGGCAGAAGCAGAGTGGGGTCTCAGCTCACAGTGTGACAAGCTGCAAGTCTTTTGGTGAGCAAGCTAAGAAATAACTATAAACAGAAGCGCAGAGAGAGACAGCTGATAGAGGTCATGTCCTGGTCCTTGTGTTTGATCTCCACCTGATACAGTAAGGAGTTTGTTCTACTTAGGGAGAACCAAGCTTTTGAGGATCATATTGACAGGATTATCTGTGTAGCAATGCAGAGATTTTAATGTGAGGTTGAGAGAGGTGCAATAAATGATACTTGTGTTGCGTCTGCTGAGCACTTAGGTAATTCATACTGATTGTTATTGGTATCATCACCTTTAAAAAGGCTTGAACATATATGATGAAGAAGTCCATTGGCAACTACCAGCACTAGACTGATACATGACTGAACATAGTGGGTAAGATAGCTTGTACCTCTTTGAAAGAAGGAATGATGGGCAAGGTATGTTTACCTCTATGCTATAAAGCAGGGCAAAGGCATGACCATTGAGCATGTATTAAAACAAGGCATTTCTTGCAAACCTAACACCAAATTTAACATGTCATGTGTGTTGCCACTTAAATTCATGTCATGATCGTTAGGTGCCATGCAATTTTTCACAAGTGAAAAAATTATGTCTCTAAGCTCTTCCTGTTTCTTCCATTTTACTGTGTACTGTCTCACGTGATAATGTATTTCAGACTTTTTGAAAGGCAATTGGATTTTTTATTACTTTGTTTTAAATTGGAAGTATTAGCACTCAGGTGACTGATACTTAAGAAGTTTTACTAGATGTATATCAAGATGTGTATTATGCACTTGTTCTATAGGTCCGAGATCAAGAATTCCCTTATAGAAGAAACCTGGCCAGAGTCATCATAAATGTGGAAGACTCCAATGACCACAGTCCATATTTCACCAGCCCACTGTACGAAGCCTCAGTGTTTGAATCCGCAGCAGTTGGATCAGCAGTCTTGCAGGTCACGGCTTTGGACAAAGATAAAGGAGAAAATGCAGAGCTTATCTACACTATTGAAGCAGGTTAGGGCAGAGGCTGAAAATGTAGTGTCATGATTTCCCCAGTGCTCAGTACTAGGGCCAGTTCTCTTTAATAACTTTATCAATGATCTGGACAAGGGGATCGAGTGCAGCCTCAGTAAGTTTGCAGATGACACTAAGTTGGGAGGAAGTGTTGATCTACCTGAGGCCAATTGCATGAGGTTCAACAAGGCCAAATGCTGGGTCCTGCACTTGGGTCACAACACACCCATACAATGCTACAGGCTTGGGGAACAGCACCTGGAAAGCTGCCCAGAGGAAAAGGATCTGGAGGCGTTGGTCTCAGTCACTGAATAAGAGTCAGCTGTGTGCCCAGGTGGCCAAGAAGGCCAACAGCATCTTGGCTTGTCTCAGAAATAGTATGGCCAGTAGGAGAAGGGAGGTGGTTGTACATCTGCACTTGGCACTGGTGAGGCCACACCTTGAGTACTGTGTCCAGTTCTGGGCCCCTTGCTGTAAGAAAGGCATTGAGGTGCTGGAGTGAGACCAGGAAAGGTCAACAAATCTGGTGAAGGGTCTAAAACACAAATGTTATTAGGAACATTTAAAGGAACTGGGGTTGTTTAGCCTGGAGAAAGGGAGGCTGAGGAGAGACCTCATCAGCATGTGGCAGATTGCTATACATGGGACAATTTTAAGATTCAGTTGGACAGAGTGCTGGGTTATCTTTTCCACAGAATGCTTTTGCCAAAAACGGTTGGATCAGGTGATCCTTGAGGTCCCAATTTTGGATTCTATGATTCTATGATTCTATGATACAGACCAGATCATGTTCCTGGGGCAATGTTTATCAAGACTGTTCCCAACTTTTTTTTATGCCTTTTTACTATTATGGGCTCCAACCCAATCACCTATGGGTGCCACTACAGTGTAAAAAGCAACGTGATATAGTGGGAGTATGGCTCCCATACACAGGCAATGAATAACACCTGATGCAGACAGAAAACTATGATGATTAGGAAGGATGCTTTAGCTATTAGATGGTCCTTTTTTTATTCTACATGTTTTTTTCTTTTTTCTAGAAGTTCTCTCTTCCCTCACAGCCTGTTTCTGTTTCACCATGAAGTCTCCCTGCAGTGTCAGATTTCAAACTTCCATTTACTAGAAGCCATGTACCCCCTCCCCCAGTTTCATTATCCACAGATGTTCTAATCCCAGCTGCATCAAAAGTCAGTCCTTTGCTGCTGTAGTTTCTATGATCCATAAAATCTGTGCAGCTGAGGATACTAATTTTAACTGCAGCATTCAGATTGTACACAGCCCTTTCATTCAGGGGAATTACTTACACCACCTTACATACAAAGAGGGAAATTGATAAAGAAAGTAGCTTTTGTGTAATTTCACAGGAAATTCCTAAAGGAGAAGAACCAGCTCTGGCGTTACATGAGGCAGTTGGTGGCTAAAAATTATTTGTACTAGCAAGCACTGACAAAATAACTGCAGCAGCCCTTGTAGTGTCTGCAAATGTGACAGATACTGTGATCTTTATGAGAATTTGTAGCTCTGGCAGAATAGCTTCTCCATGAATAGCACGATTTCTGTGTTAGCTAGTAGAGTAAACTTTACTGATCTTAAAGGATGGATATAAATAGAAAGCCACTACCAATATTGTACTGCACACGGTAGTATGTAGCTTAAATTAGCCTCCAAGCCCCAGAATTTACAACAGATAGCAAATCACATCGTGAAAACAGCATACATTACCTCACTTCATTTAGGATTCTATGCATCTGGTATTACAGCTACAATTTTGACATTTACTGCTTTGTGCACAGCACCTGTAATAATCACCATTAAAAGAAAATCTCTTGTTTATCACCAGTTACCTGAGACATATTTCACTCCAGGTACTGGATGGATGCTTCACTGTAGATTGGAAGCAGTTTAGTTTAGAGTGTAAACTACAATAGCAGAAACATGTTATAATGATTGAAATTGCTGTAACTCAGTACATGCTGTTTGTGTTTAAAATCAAATTCAGGAAGAGTCTGTATGCCTGTACATGCCACACACACAGCATCCTACACTTCAGGCAGGCACTTAAGGAACCAGGAAAGTATATATTGCCTAATAAAAGGTGATCTCTAATTATAAGGCAGGGATACATATCAAAAGTTTTTAATCTATCTGTTGGCAAAAAGACTAAAAAGAATAAAAGACTCCAGAGAAGGTCCTTGATGCATACTCACTGTTTTCACCTTTCTTCAGTCAGTGATACTGCTGCTTTCATGTTATAACAGACATTTCATGACATTGGCTGCTAAATCTCATTCATCTAGATCTGTCCGCAGAGATCATATGATAAACCTTTGTGCTACAAAATACTCGAATCTCTTTTCTATGCTATTTGTTCTGTTTTATTTTTCTGAATGCCACTTTAACCTTTTTATATTCAGTTCTTTGAGTCTTGAACTAATCTTCTCTACAGTTGCTTAATATCCCCTTCAATTAAGAGCCTGAGTTGTTATCCATTTGTCATGTAATTGGCTTGTTAGACTCTGATCTAGTTTCTTTGCCTTAGGTGTACATGTATTTGACTAATTCCCATAATTTAGGGATGCTTTTTCCTACTTCAATAGGAGTAATGTGCATGCAGCACTTGCTCAGGTGCTGATAATCAGTATCAAGATATAGATAGCAGCACCTGAGTTTCTGAAGGTTTTAATACCTCTACCATCTACTGAGATATCTGGTTTTCAGAAAGGAAGGCTGGAAGGCCTGTTTTTTGTTGTTTTTTTGTTGTTTTTTTCAATAATTGCCTTTAACAAATTGCAGCTACCTGCTCCTGGTTTAAATTATCATTAAGTGTGTTGTATTTAGTTTCTAATTTGCTTCCAATATTTGTGTTTTAGGAAATACAGGAAACACATTCAAGATTGAACCAGTTTTGGGGATCATTACATTAATGAAGGAGCCAGACTTAACCACAATGGGACAGTTTGTTTTGTCAGTCAAAGTGACTGATCAAGGTTCTCCACCACTGTCTGCAACAGCAATTGTGCGGATTTCTGTGACAATGGCAGATAACTCCCACCCTAAGTTCATACTCAAAGAATACCAAGCAGAGGTCAATGAAAATGTGGATATTGGTACTTCTGTCATCTCTCTCTCTGCAATCAGTCAGTCCACATTAGTTTATGAGGTTAAAAATGGGAATGTGGATGGAGTCTTCACTATAAACCCCTACTCTGGAGTGATCACCAGTCAAAAGGCCCTTGATTATGAACGTGCTTCATTCTATCAGCTCATCGTACAGGCAACAAATATGGCAGGCATGGCTTCGAATGCCACTGTGAACATTCAGATTGTTGATGAAAATGATAACCCACCAGTTTTTCTCTTCTCTCAGTACTCAGGAAGCATAAGTGAAGCTGCTCCTGTAAATAGCATAGTCCGGAGTGCGAATAACAGTCCCCTGGTGATACGTGCCACCGATGCTGACAGCAACCAGAATGCTTTGCTTGTCTACCAAATTGTTGAATCTACTGCAAAAAAGTATTTCACGGTAGATTCCAGCACAGGTGCAATCAGTACAATTGCAAATTTAGATCATGAAACAATAGCCCACTTCCACTTTCATGTGCATGTCAGAGACAGTGGGAATCCTCAGCTTACAGCCGAAAGCCCAGTTGAAGTGACCATTGAGGTAACTGATGTCAATGACAACCCACCAGTCTTCAGCCAAGCTGTATTTGAGACAGTTTTGCTCCTTCCCACGTATGTTGGTGTTGAGGTACTCAAAGTCAAGGCTACAGACCCAGATTCAGAGATCCCTCCTGAACTAACATACAGTCTAATTGAAGGCAATATGGACCATTTTTTAATTGATTCAAACACAGGGGTGCTCACTATTAAAAACAATAGCCTCTCCAAAGACCATTATAGGCTAATAGTAAGAGTATCTGATGGGAAATTTTATAGCACTGCTATGGTGACAATAATGGTAAAAGAAGCCATGGATAGTGGTCTCCATTTTACACAAACTTTTTATTCCACTTCTATCTCAGAAAACAGCACCAATATCACAAAGATCGCTGTGGTGAATGCTGTTGGTAACCGCCTCAACGAGCCTTTGAAATACAGTATATTAAACCCAGGCAACAAATTTAAAATCAAATCCACCTCGGGAGTCATCGAGACAACTGGCATCCCCTTCGATCGAGAGGAACAAGAGCTGTATGAGTTGGTGGTAGAAGCAAGCCGTGAGCTAGATCACCTTCGTGTCGCTCGCGTGGTGGTAAGGGTTTACATTGAGGACATAAATGACAATGCCCCAGTGTTTGTGGGGCTCCCCTACTATGCTGCTGTGCAAGTCGATGCTGAGCCCGGCACCCTGATATATCGAGTGACGGCTATTGATAAAGATAAGGATGAAAATGGTGAGGTGTCTTATCTTCTGAAGGAAGACTACGGACATTTTGAAATTGATAGAGAGTCTGGCAGTGTCACTTTAAAAGCACCCTTCAATTCGGATTTATCTAATATAGAGTATTTGGTTGTCATTCTTGCAAAAGATGGTGGTAACCCGTCATTATCTGCTTTGGTGGAGCTCCCCATTACTATTGTTAACAAAGCGATGCCTGTATTTGACAAGCCCTTCTATACAGCTTCTGTGAATGAAGATGTAGAAATGCACACACCAATCTTAAGCATAAATGCAACGAGTCCAGAAGGCCAGGGTATCATTTATATCATCGTCGATGGAGATCCCTACAACCAGTTTAATATTGACTTTGATACTGGAGTTCTGAGTGTCATCAGCCCACTGGACTATGAAGTAAATTCTCTTTTCAAGCTAATGGTGCGAGCCAGTGATGCTCTCACTGGTGCTCGAGCTGAGGTCACTGTGGACTTGATCATTAATGATGTGAATGATAATCCTCCAGTGTTTGATCAGTCGGCTTATAACGCTACTTTGTCTGAAGCATCTTTGATTGGGACTCCTGTACTGCAGGTTGTAGCTGTTGATGCTGACTCTGGCAACAACAAGATTGTGCAGTATCAAATAGTCCAGGACACCTTTAACAGCACGGACTATTTCCATATAGATAGCACCAGTGGCCTGATTCTAACAGCCCGGATGCTGGATCACGAACTCATACAGCAGTGCAGCTTGAAAGTCAGAGCAACAGATAATGGGTTCCCACCATTAAGCAGTGAGGTTCTTGTTAGTATCTCAATAACAGATATGAACGACAACCCTCCAGTTTTTAACCAGTTGATATATGAATCTTATGTGAGTGAACTGGCACCTCGGGGCCATTTTGTTACTTGTGTCCAAGCCTCTGATGCCGACAGCTCTGATTTTGACAGACTGGAGTACAGCATCTTATCAGGAAATGATCGGACCAGTTTTCTTATGGACAGCAAGAGTGGTGTTATCACACTTTCCAACCATCGAAAACAGAGAATGGAGCCCATGTACAGCCTCAATGTCTCTGTGTCAGACGGGCTGTTCACCAGCACAGCTCAGGTGCACATACAAATCCTTGGAGCCAACCTCTACAGCCCTGTGTTTTCACAGAGTGTTTACGTTGCAGAGGTTAGAGAAAATGCTGCTCCTGGAACTAAGGTAATCCACGTGAAGGCAACAGATGGGGATTCAGGTGTATACGGCCAGATAAGCTACTCTATTATAAATGACTTTGCCAAGGACCGATTTTTGATTGATAGCAATGGGCAGATTCTGACAACTGAGAGGTTAGACCGGGAGAATCTCCTAGAAAGTGATATTGGTATCTTTTTGAGAGCCCTTGATGGTGGTGGCAGGACTACGTTTTGCACTGTGAGAGTGATTGTAGTGGATGAGAATGACAATGCTCCCCAATTTATGACAGTCGAATACAGAGCTAGTGTCAAAGCAGATGTTGGGAAAGGTTATTTGGTGACCCAAGTGCAAGCAGTAGATCCAGATGATGGAGCCAATTCTAGAATTACCTATTCACTGTATAGTGAGGCCTCTGTTTCAGTAGCTGATCTGCTTGAAATAGATCCAGATAATGGATGGATGGTCACCAAGGGTAGCTTTAACCAGCTGAAAAACACAGTTCTCTCATTCTTTGTAAAAGCAGT